>NW_019154090.1:26786784-26841318 GCF_002288905.1 Enhydra lutris kenyoni
GGCAATAGGCAACTTGCACGAAAGTATTCTGACACTGATTACTCTGTCACCAACACTGAGAGTGTCTTCTGTCCACGTACTGTGTCCTCAGATGGCAGGCTTTCTGAGAAGCCCCCGTGCGTTCCAGGGGCTGTAGGTTGGTATCAGTTGCCAAAATTCTTCTGCTCCCTTAAATCGCCAGTAGTGGCGCGGATCACCTGTCAACAGAGCTCTTCCACCTGCCACATCTCTAGCCTGCTCCTTTCATGGCTGGTGGTTTGGACATGGAGTTCCTCGCCTGACCCTCTGTGATGTTCCACACAGCTGGGGTATGCCTGCAGGCTGCCTGCACAATTTGATCTTGGTGTTCCAAGAAAGGGATCATGAGTCTGGCCCTGCAGGGGTGTCGTCTTGCTTGGAGAACTCAGTGTGCTATGTGATATCTGCTGAGGAGTGAGTGTGCTCTGGGCATTTCTGCTTCTTCGCTCTTATGACAACATTTTGTGTCTGAATGGTAGTTTAGGGACAGCAGCACGCCCATGTACACAATGTTTCCAAATCTGGCAAGCACGCAGTGGTGAAATGTGGTGCAATTGTGGCCAGTGATGTTTAACAGAATATTTTTGGTGGGGTATCCTGTAAGATACTTCAAAGGGGTGGGGCAAAGATTCAAGTGGCATGTACCCATTAGTGTTTGCCCTGCCACTTCCTTGTGCTTGAAACACAGTTGTAAGGCTGCAGGCGATGCAGCCATCTTCTATGGGCCAAAAACACATGGTAGGAATGTGTGAAAAGAAGGGAAGATGTTGCCTGGTGCCTGATGTCACTGAGAAGCTCTTATGGCATTCCTTGACATTATACCATATGAGAAGAATGAAACCCTAATTTGTCTAAGACATCTTTTTACATGTTTTTGTGTTTCACATTTCTTCCTAATAGGTCATATCAAAATATGTGGGCTATATCTAAAGTGATAATTAGAAGGAAGCTTTTAGCACTAAATGCTTATAATTGAAAAGAAGGAAGATCTCAATAATGTAGGATCCTATCTCAAAACCAAAATAAGAGGAGCAAAATCAACACAAAGCAACCAGAAGAAAGGAAATAATAAGGGCAACAGCAGGAGAAAAATAAAATTGAAAACAGAAAAACAATAGAAAAAAAGAATTAAACCAAAAGCTAATTCTCTAAAGAAAATCTATGAAATTGCTAAATCAAATTTCAAAATTATCTGATAAAGATAAAAAGAAGCAACTCAGAAGCCATCAGCATCCACAAAGAAACAGTGGATATCATTAAGCTCCCATAGCCATTTAAAAAGATAGGAAGGGAAAACTGCAAGAAATGTTTCACTCAAAAATTTTATAACTTGGGGCGCCTGGGTGGCTCAGTGGGTTAAAGCCTCTGCCTTTGGCTCAGGTCATGATCCCAGGGTCCTGGGATCCAGCCCCACATGGGGCTCTCTGCTCAGCAGGGAGCCTGCTTCCCTTCCTCTCTCTCTCTCTTTCTCTGCCTACTTGTGATCTCTGCCTGTCAAATTAATAAATAAAATCTTTAAAAAAATTTTATAACTTAAGGGGCGCCTGGGTGGCTCAGTGGGTTGAGCCTCTGCCTTCAGCTCAGATCATGATCTCTGGGTCCTGTGATCGAGCCCCACATTGGTCTCTCGGCTCAGCGGGGACCCTGCTCCCCGCCCCCACCTCTGCCTGCCTCTCTGTCTACTTGTGATCTCTGTCTATCAAATAAATAAATTAAATCTTTTTTAAAAATTTTATAACTTAAAAGAAATAGGTCAATTCTTCAAATACCAAAAACAATTTAAACTCATTCTCAACGAAATAGACAACCTGAATAGTTCTCTAACCATTGAAGATTTTGAATCTGTAATTTGAAAGCTTTGAAACAGAAATCTCCAGGCCAAAATGGTTTCATGGGAGAATTCCACACAGTACAGGTTTCCCCCACTATCCGAGGGTGGAGCATTTCCATGAAACTTTTGTAAGCCAAAACGGCATAAAGCAAAGAAGCAATTACCTTTAATCTACATGGAAAATCTGTTGAGTGTTTTTGGACCCCACAATAAACTTTCTTAGGCTTTCTGATACCTTGGGACACAGCTTGCTAATGGATGCACAAACTAAATCCAAAGTACAGATGCTCAGAGACATAGTTCAAAGCTATGGCAGCTTGATGCTGAGATGCTGAGTGTAGACCCAGAGGAAGGTGCTTGGCAGGGCCACACTTGCTGCTCTAGGTGTGAGCTGTCTCTGTAACAGCTCACTGAAAAGCAAACACTGAACTGAACACTATTTTTGCTTTTTGCCTTCTTTGTAAAAGCAAAGATCCTCTTCAGATTTCTTTCAGTTAGCAAAACTAACTAACAGGTTCTAATTTAGGGCTTTCATAAAAATTAAGTGGTATAACCCAAACTTTCAAAAAGTAAGAGATACCTGTACTTAAAAAGATTGAATACCAATACCACACAATCTCCTCCAGAAAGTAGAAGAGGAGGAAACGCTTCCTAACTCATTTTATGATGTCAGCATTACTTTAATAGTAAAACTAGATGAAGACATTATGAAAAATGAAAACTACAGACCAAATGCTCTCAAGAACTTACATGTCTCAGTAAAATATTAACTTAAATGTCTCAGTAAAATATTAACAAATAGAATCCAGCAATGTATAAAAAAGTAATTTATTTCAAGTATAAAAGACTGGTTTAATACTCAAAAATCAATGTAGGGTGCCTGGTTGGCTCAGTTGGTTAAGTGAATGACTGTTGATTTCAGCTCAGGTCATGATCTCAGGGTCACGCAACAAGTCCTATGTGGGGCTCCCTGCTCAGCATGGAGTCTGCCTGAGATTCTCTCTTCCTCTCCCTCCCCCTACATCATGCTCTCTAAATACATAAATAAATAAATAAATAAATAAATAAATAAATAAAATCTTTTTAAAAATCAGTGTAACCATAGCAATAGGGAAATTATAAAAATAATATGAGCATACTGATTGTTGCATAAAAAGCATTTTGCAAAACAATAATTCATGATAAAAATTCTCTACAAGTGAGAAGGGAACTACCTCAATTGGATAAAGAACATCTACAAAATAAATCCCTCATATTTAATGATCAAAGACTAAATGGTTTCACATTAACATTACTGGAAATTGTAACCATTGCAATAAAGCAGGAAATAATAGGTATATAGATTGAAAAGGAAAAAAGAGCTGCCTGTTTGCAGATGACATGATTATCCAGGTGAAAATCCCCTAAAAAAATCTATCTGAAAAATGCACAAGAATCAAATAGTGAGTTTGGCTGTGTTGCAGGAAAAAAGATGAGACACAAAAGAATTCAGGTTTCTATCTGAATATGTGACTCCTGAATTTCAATCCTAATTGCCCAAATAAACATCGGTTCACTAAATTACATTTCTATGTATTAAGAATATATTTATGGAACCTGGAATTTTAAGGCAGTACTAATTATAATCACTCCCAAAGTAAATGACATACTTAGGTATACATTTAACAAAACATGTTTAGAATCTATGCTGAAAATTACAAAATTCTGATGGAGGCAAAGAAGACTAAACATGCCGTGAATCATACTGTGTTCAGGAATTGGAAAACTTAACATTGATCTATAGGTTTAATGAAATTCTTATCTAATCTAAGCAAGATATTTCTAGACATGGACAAGATTATTATAAAATTGGTATAGAAGAACATCAGCCCTGGAGTCATTAAAACCATCGTGAACAGAGAATGAAGTGGGAGGTATCATTCCATCCAATATCAAGGCTTACGTATAGCTGTGTGGTATTAGCAGAGAGATAAATGCTTACAGAACCTGAAATAGATCATACAAATATGCTCAACTGACTTTTAACAAGGCCAAAGTAAACTGAAGGTGGGACACTTATGCTGATGGAACTGTATATCTTGAGTGGTAGATATGCAAACCTACACGTGATACAAGTGTAGGGAACTGCAGACACACACACTATCGCAACACACACACACATACACACACAAATAATTACAAGCAAAACTGGGGAATCAGAATAAGACTGGTGGAATGTATCATTGTCAACATCTTGGTTGTTGATATCGCACTATAGGTTTGCAAGATGTGACTATTAGGGAACACAAAATAAAGGGTACACAGGATTGCTCTAAATTATTTCCTACAAGTACATGTCAATCTACAACTATTTCAATTAAAAAGTACTGACAGTTGGAATTGGGCAATATATAAAAAGAATTAAAGTCATGACCAGGTGGGATTTGTTACAGAATGAAAGGTAGTTAAATATTTGAAAATCATCAATGTCATCTAGCAAATTAATAGGCTAACAGAGAAAAATCATATAATCCAATCAGTTGATGTATAAATAGGCTTTGAATAACTTTCAAATGCATTCATGATAAAAACTCTCAGAAAAATAGGAATGTAGGGAAACTTTCTCAACCTGATAAAAAAAAATCTACAAAATACCTACAGCTAATGTCATACGTAATGGTAAAAGAATGAATACCTCTACCATCATAGAAGTGTCAGGATATTCACTCTTAACCCTTCTTATGTAATGTATACTGAAAATTCTACTCAATATGGTAAGGTAAGAAAAGGAAATAAATACAGAGTTTGGAAAGGAAGGAAAAAAATTGTCCTCATTTACAGCTGACATGATAATCTACAGAGAAAAGATCAAGGAACCAATTAAAAAACCTCCTAGAACTAATAAGTGAGTTAAGTAAGCTTCCAGATCCAAGGTCAATACATGAACATGAATTATATTACTGTATACTAGTAAAGGTATGTGAATATTGAAAACAAAGTATTAATTTATTAAAATTACTCATAAAATACTTAATTATAAATTGAAAAATATTTTAAGTCTGTATTCTAAAAACTACAAAACAGTGATGAAAGAAATAAAAAAACACTTAAGTGGCATAGGCACACATAGATGGATTAGAAGACTCAACATAACAAAGAAGTCATTTCTCCCAGACTAATACACAGGTTTATTCAGTTGCAATAATAATCTCAAGCAAGATCTTTTGTAGATATACGAAAGACTATTCTACAGTTTTTATTGAAAGGCAAAGGAACTGGTATAGGTGAACAAAAATTTTAAAAGAAGAATTAAGCAAGAAGAATCATTGCACTATCTCAAGACATATTATACAGATATAGAAATCAAGAATGTGTTGTTCTGGCAGAGGAATAGACACATAATCAATGGAACATAATACAGAATCAAGTACGGCCACCTAATTTTTGGCAAATGTGTCAAAACAATTCAACGGAGGAAGGATAGTACTTTCAATAAATTGTTACTGCCAAAATTGAATATCCACAGTAAAAAAAAAAAAAGTCCATCTCAAACTAAATTTCATAACTTATACAGAAATTAATACAAAATGGATTTGGTAATCATTCAGATCGAAGAGGAAGATACTCTCCTGGAAGTCAAAAGCTATTGGTCTGAAATAAGTGAGATCTTTATGGAGCATTCTGTTATCACTGGTGTATATTTATGGTGCTGCATATAAAGAGAGGAGAAGTAACTGGCCCCATCTAGGGTTAAGGAGAACAATTTCCTTTGGGAGTTGTTTCTTCCCATCAGACCCTACACTTCCTCAGGATTATAACTCATTTCACAAGGCCTCAGTTTCCTTTAATAGTTTCTAGAACAGAGCATTATTTTGTCATGCACACTCAAGGGTGCAAGTTAATGGTCTGGTGATCCGGATGGCATGGCATTCTCCCCATCTCTGGTTCATCACCCATGATAGGCAAGTAGAGGTGACTATTTATACTCCTAGCTGGGCCAAGTGCTCTGGATTCCTCAGGACACAGAGCTTTCTCTCTGCCAGGAGCCATGAATTTCCTGATGCTGACCATTATATGTGGGTTCCTAAATCTGGTGACCAAAGGTAATGGAACCCTAAAATGTAGGGATGATGGAACTATAATTAAGTTATAGAAATTGAGCTTTCAGGGTCTTGAGAGGAAAAGAGGATCTGCAGGAAAAGCCCTAGGCCAATTAAAAAAAAACACAGAAATGCTCTCATTATGGCAGTTCCATGACCCTACTTTCTAAGACCCTACTGGAGGCATCTCCTCAATCTTCTGAGCAGTCTTTTCTGACTCTCTAACCAGTGTTACAGTAAGCCTCTGGTATTAGATCAATATGAATGA
Source organism: Enhydra lutris kenyoni (assembly GCF_002288905.1). Lineage (NCBI taxonomy): Eukaryota > Metazoa > Chordata > Mammalia > Carnivora > Mustelidae > Enhydra > Enhydra lutris. The sequence goes on from NW_019154090.1 coordinate 26,792,981, forward strand.
GTTTATTCCTCCTTTTTAGTAATGCTACTTTTGGAAATTATTTCCTTTTCATTGAAAAATAGTACTTACAATTGATACAAAGTATCAAGCACCTGATAGGTTTATATGAGTTTAAGGAAAAGTACTCTCTTACTCTAGAATAACGTTTCTTCAATCTTTCGTTCAGAATCTCTCAATCAATCAATCTTATCAATTACTTTTACATCCTAGCATATATATATGTACATACATATATATATATGCTTACCAATCTTACCAATTACTTATGTATCCTAGTGCATATGCATATATATATCTTAGATTAAAAAAAAAACACAGTGTAAATGAACCATGTGGATTCTTCTGCAAGGTACTACCAGTATGTCTTAGAGATTTATCAATATAGAAACTTACTTTATTATTATTAACAGATGCATAAAACTTATAGTGGGTGGGTGCATTTCTGATTATGAACTATTTGCAGACATTTCGAAAAGTTTTGAAATAATAAAGAAAGTTTTGTTCTGTTGCTCTTCTTCAGATTCCTTGGATACTATGTAAATAAATGTGTAACCTACTTTTAAATTTCTATTACCTTATTAGTATTTCCCATATATTAAATATTTTCCAAGAACTGAATTTTCAATAATTGCATAAAACATCAATGAATGGATGCTCTGCAAATTATTTATCCAATTTAAGAATTGAACATTTATGTCATTATTTTTGCTACTAAGTGCATTTGTTATATATATGAGTCATGTTCCATATAAATGTTCTTAGACATAAAATTTTTACACAAAGGATAATATTTAAAGATAATTGTTTCTATTTTACTCAGTATGAAGAAGTCAAACTTCAGATATATATTTATTCTGTATTTTAATTTTTCTAAAAATTGTATGGCTATGGCTATTTTTCCTTTTTGTTTTGGGGGATAGTTTTTATTCCTGTTGACTTATAGATTTTCCCTTATAGATTCTGTTTTGAAATTTAACTATTTAATGTATTTGAGTTTATTTCTGTATTTTCAAGTGAGACAGCATCTGGTGATTTTACCAAGCCACACTGTCCATCAATGGCAGTAACTATATTTAAGATGATGTTTTTTGATTCTGCATCTGGTATGTTATAGAGAGTATTTCTACATGGGATAATGTTTTGGCAAATGGCTTATGTGGCTGAAATAATACAGTTGTTATTCATATTCTTTAGTTTTATGATTTTGAGATATTGGTGATGGAGGTCACAAGTTTTAACAACACAATTCCAGAATGAGGAGCTTTGAAAAAAATGACTACTGTCATTCTAAACAGAAATACATTCAATTGTAGATTATTCCCAATTGCCATAATTGCATTGTTCAAGCCATATTCTTGGAATTATCCTTGGTATTTTTAGCTGTGACATCCATGTCAAAGAGTCTACTTGCAAATTATGTCCAGAGTCAACCAGTCTCACCACCTCCACTGCTACCATTCTGATTCAAGTCACTACCGTCTCTCACCTCCTACTGCTATAGCTTCCTCACAGGTATCTGTCCTTTTACACTTGCCTCCTGCAATCTGCCATCAAGATAGCAGACTTCACTCCCATTGAAGTCAGATTATGTACCTCTCCTGCTCAAAACTCTGCAATGGCCCCCTCTTCACTCAAATAACTAGCGTCCTAACAGCGGCCCACCTGCTCTCCACAATCTGTTCCTTATGACCTCTCTCACCTCATCTACTATTTTAGTCCTTGCTCACTTCACTAGAACCACTATTTTCAATGCTTTTCCCCAAACATGCCTGGCTTACTCAACCCTGTTTCCTCTGCTTAGAATGCACTTGCCCCAGGTACTGTTGTGGCTAATTCATTTACTTCCTTCAGGTCACTGTTTTGCTTGTCACCTTCTTTGCCCTATGCTAATGGCTGTTTAAGAAATTGCAGTCTGGGGGTGCCTCGGTGGCACAGTCAGTTAAGTGTCTGACTCTTGGCTTCAGCTCAGATTGTGATCCCAGAGTCATGAGATTGAACCCTGCCTTGGGCTCCATGCTCAGAAGAGTCTGCTTGAGAGTCTCCCTTTCCCTCTGCCCCTCCTTCCTGTGCTCTCTCTCTCTCTAAAATAAATAAATCTTTTATTAAAAAGATAAAGAAAAAAACTGCAATCTGCCCCCATAACCCTCCAAATAGATTCTCTCTTATTTCTGCAAACCACTTATCACCTTCTCACATATAAGAAAATTTACTGTTTTTCATTGTCTGCCTTGCTCTGGTAGAAAGTAAGCTTCATGTGACTTTGTCTGTTTAGTCCATGAATGTACCTTAAGGGCTTAGAATGAAGTCTGTACTACAGTTAAGGGCTCAAACTTTGTTGAACGAGGAACTTTCAAGAATAGATACCCTGGAGGAAGAGAAAAATTGAGAAATAAATCTTTGTAGAAGCAAGAAATGAAGACGTGATGTCAAAACTTGTCTTGTATGAAAGAAGTGGAATGTCTACATTCGAAACTTACAGAAAATTCTAACATAAGCAAGTAAATTTGAGCCAGTAAATAGTAAGAGAATGAATCATTGGAGGTGGGTGGGAGGTGGGTGGAAGGATGGGTGGCTGGGTGAAATAAACTTCTTAGCCCAGCAAGAGACAAGCATATATATATTATATATATAAAGCAGGAGCTTTATATATGTCAACCCATGAAAGGTGCTTTTTACACATTATCAAATTAAATCCAGAAAAGATTGTTTTGAGAATTATTTCCCCTTTCTCATATATACCAGGCTTACTCTAATATAGAACTTTTGCAGGGAGCCTGGGTGGCTCAGTGGGTTAAGCCTCTGCCTTCAGTTCAGGTCATGATTTCAGGGTCCTGGGATTAAGCCCCCGCATTGGGCTCTCTGCTCAGCAGGGAGCCTGCTTCCCCCTCTCTCTCTGCCTACCTCTCTGCCTACTTGTGATCTCTCCCTCTCTCTCTCTGTCAAATAAATAAATAAAATATTTAAAAAAAATATACAGAACCTTTGCTCTAGCTGCTTCCTCTGCCTAGAATACACTAACCTTTGCACTTTGCAGGCAGTTTGATGAAAAAGATGGTCATGTTTGAGAATATGCAGGGAATAATCTCAATCTTTTGGTATCAGTTGAGCCCTGATTTGTGACCCAGTATGTGGTCTATTCTGGAGAAGATTCCATGTGTACTCGAGAAGAATGAGTATTCTGTTGTTTTAGGGTGGAATGTTCTGTATATATCTATGAGGTCCATCTGGTCCAATGTGTCATTCAATGCTCTTGTTTCTTTATTGATTTTCTGTTTGGATGATCTATTACTGAGAGTGGCATGTTAAGATCCCCTATATTAATGTATTCATATCAGTATGACTCTTTATCTTGATTAACAGTTGTCTGATGAAGTTGGCCGCTCCCATATTGGAGGCATAAATATTTACAGTTGTTAGATCTTCTTGGTGGATAGAGCCTTTAAGAATGATGTAATGTTCTTATGTATCTCTGACTACAGTCTTTAGTTTAAAATCTAATTTATCTGATATGAGAATCACTACGCCAGCCTTCTTTTGAGGCCCATTGGCATGAAAGATACTTCTCCATCCCTTCACTTTCAGTCTGGATGTATCCTTAGGTTCAAAATGGGTTTCTTGTAGACAACATATGGATGGGTCCTGTCATTTTATCCAATCTGCAACCATGTGCTGTTTTATGGGTGCATTTAGGCCATTCACATTGAGAGTGATTATTGAGATCATGTTTTTATAGACATCGTGTTACCTGTGAAGTCTTTGTTTCTATAGATTGTCTCCATAAATTTCTTTTCAATGATATTCTTGGGTTTTTTCCTCTTTTATAGAACCCCCCCTTAATATTTCTTGTAATGCCAGCTTGGTGGTCACATACTCTTTTAAACCTTGCCAGTCTAGGAAGCTCTCTATCTCTCCATTTTGAAGGTCAGTCTTGCTGGATAAAGTATTCTTGGCTGCATGTTCTTTTCATTTACTGCCCTGAATACATCAAGCCTTCCTGGCTTGCCAGGTTTCTGTGGATAGGTGTGACGTTATTCTGATGGGCCTTCTCTGTATGGAAGGAATCTCTTCCCCCTAGCTGCTTTCAAGAGCTCCTGTCTAAAATTATGATTCATCATTTTCACAATCAGGTGTCTCAAGGTCTTTCTAGATTCTATAATCTTGGGGGGAGACCTTTCTGCCTCTAAGACACAAACTCTGGTTCCATTCACCAGATTGGGAAAATTTTCATGGAGAATTTGTTCAACTATATCTTCTAGTCTTCTTTCTTTCTCCTTCCCCTCAGGGAGTCCAATAATTCTGATGTTGGAACGTTTCATGGCATCATTTATTTCCCTAATTCTGTTTTCATGGCTTCTAAGCTGTTTGTTCCAGGCCTCCTCCTGATCCTTTTTCTCTATCAGTTTGTCCTCTAGATCACTAATTCTATCTTCTACCTCAGTTACCCTAGCTGTTACAGAATTATGATCATTACAATGGAGCAGGCTAGTGTCATTTTACATTCATATCCACATCCCATAAATGAATTATCACATTGGTCAGAAATCCTACTGTATTTTTTTTGTGTGAGCTCATCTTCCCTCTTTTTCTAGACAGCTATTTTATACTGACCTTTCTTTTGCTTTAATTCTCCTGCTCTACTTTTCTTTGTGCCTCTCCCTCCCAGCTTATGACTTTATCCCATACTTCAAGATTTGAAAAATTCAGAATCACATGAAAAGATGATCAACATTACCAATCATCAGGGGAATACAAATCAAAACCATGATTACATATCACCTTACAGGAGCACCTAGGTGTCTCAGTCATAGTTAAGCATCTGCTTTCGGCTCAGGTCATGACCCCAAAGTCCTGGGATGGAGCCCTGCATCAGGTTCCCTGTTCAGCAGGGAATCAGCTTCTCTCTCTCTCCCACAGCACCCCACACCCTGCTCATGCTCTCTCTCTTTTCCTCTCATTCTCTCTATATCTGTATCTATATCTATCTCAAATAAATAAATAAATAAACTTAAAGAAAGATATCACCTTACCCCTGTCAGAATGGCTAAAACAAGAGACAAGAAATAACAAGCATTGGCAAGGATGTGGAGAAAAAGAACCCTTGTGCACTGTTGGTAGGAATGTAAATTAGCATAGAAACTGTGAAAAACAGTATGGAGGTCCCTCAAAAAAATTAAAAATAGAAATATTATATAAGTTAATAATTCTACTAGTGGGTATTTACCCAAAGAAAATGAAAACACTAATATGAAAAGATATATGCACCCCTATGTTTATTGTAACATTCTTCACAATAGCCAAGATGTGGAAGCAACTCAAGGGTCTACCAACAGACAAATGGATGAGGAAGATGTGGTACATATACACAATGAAATATTATGCAGCCATAAAAAGGATGAGATTGTGCCTTTACAAAAACAGATGGACTTAAGAGGGTATTTTGCTAAGTGAAATAAATCAGACTGAGAAATACAAGTCTTATATTGCTTCACTCATATGTGGAATCTAAAAGAAAATGAATAAACAAACAAAAAGCAAAAATTAAAAAATTAAAATTGAAGTTTTTATTTTTACTATGGTCAACATCTGTACCAATATGCCTTGCATCCATCTTCTCTTTCCCTCTTGACATAATTGAGGATGTGTGCCTTCTCTATCTTGATCTGCCAAATGTGATTTTGATTCTTGCCAACTACAAAGGACTACGCCCTTTCATTGTCTCATTTCCCTATTCTACATTAATCTCTCTCTTTCTACGGTTTCTTCTTAAGTGCCTTCAAACATGCTCTGTTACTTCCCATTCTTCAAAACATCCCTGAAAAATGCTCACTTGGCTCTGTATTGTCCTCTAAGAACCTCTCTATTTCGCTGCCCTTCCTTGCACTAAACTTCTTAAGAGTTTTGTCTCCAGGTAATACTTCGACTTTTCTCATTCACATTTCACCAACTTTACTTCTGTTTCTTTTTCCCCTACCACTGGGAAACTGCTCCTCTCATGGTTACCAGTGACAGTCATCATGTTAAACATAATGGACACTTCTGCCCTTATCTTATTGAACTTTTCTCAGCAAAGTTTACCTACAAAAGTCCACTCATTGCTTTAAGAAACATTTCCCCCTCTTGCATAATCTAGTCATATCTGATTCGATTTTCCTTGGATCCTTTCACATTTACCATTTTCATGCACACCAGCCTGCAAATGGCAGTTATCCTCAAAGTATTACTGATTGCGTGTGAAATAGCCCTAATACAGAGCAATCCAGACATGAGAGGGAATTACGAACTTACTCTGAGATCACCTATCAACTATTTGCTGGCTAGGTGGCAGACAAATACTCCAGCTCCTTTCATTCTCAAAAACGATAATTCCAAGGCTTGTTTCATACACTGGCTGCCAGAGTTTCCCACGGGATTATGCTTTAGTCAGTCAGTAGTAACTAACTGTATAACTCACCTACTTCTGGCTTTCTCTCTTTTTTTATAACTTCAGGTTTTTTATTTAAATTCCAGTTAGTTAACATATATTGTAAAAATTGGTTTCAGTTGTAGAATTTGGTGACTCATCACTTACACATAACACCCAGTGCTCATCGCAAGTGTCCTTAGTAACATCATCCATTTAGCCCACCGCCCCCAACTCCCCTCCATAAACCCTGTTTGTTCTCTATAGTTGAGGATCTTTTATGGTTTCTTTCCCTCTCTCTCATCTTTTTTTCTCCATTCCTCTATGCTCATCTGTTTTGTTTCTTAATTTCCACATGTGAGTGAAATCGTACAGTATTTGTCTTTTTCTGACTGACTTATTTCATTTACCATAGTACACTCTGGCTCCATCCACATCATTGCAAATGAAAGATTTTATTATTTTTGATGGTTGAGTAATATTTCATGGTATATATACTTCAACTTCTTTATCCATTCATCAGTTGATGGGTGTTTGGGTTCTTTCCATAATTTGGTTATTGTTGATAATGTTGTTATAAACACTGGGGGGCATGTGCCCCTTCAAATCAGTATTTTTGTATCCTGTGGGTAAATACCAGTAGTGCAATTTTATTGGGTCATAAAATAGTTCTATTTTTAACTTTTTGAGGAACCTTCTGAGGTGGCTGCACCAGTTTGCATTCCCACCAACACTGCAAGAGGGTTCCCCTTTCTCTGCATCCTTGCCAATATCTGTTGTTTCCTGAGTTGTTAATTTTAGCCATTTTGACTGTGTGAAGTGGTATCTCACTGTATGTGTATTTTTTTTAAGATTTTATTTATTTATTTGACAGAGAGAGAGAGAGAGAGAGAGAGAGCAAGAGAGCATAATCACGAGGAGCTACAGAGGGAGAGGGAGAAGAAGACTCCCTTTTCAGCAGGGAGCCTGATGTAAGGCTCAATCCCAGGACCCTCAGACCATGACCTGAACCAAAGGCAGACACTTAACCAACTGAGCCACCCAGGTGCCCCCTCATTGTGGTTTTGATTTGTATTTCCCTGACACAGTAATGTGGAGCATTTTTTCACGTGTCTGTTGGCCATTTGTAGGTCTTCTTTGGAGAAATGTCTGTTCATGTCTTCTGCCCATTTCTTGACTGGATTATTTGTTTTTTTTTGGATGTTGAGTTTCACAAGATCTTCATAAATTTTTGATACAAGCTCTTTCTCTCTTGAGACATTTGCAAGTATCTTCTCCCATTCCATAGGCTGCCTTCTAGTTTGTTGACTGTTTCTTTTGGTGTGCAAAAGCTTTTCATCTGATGAAGTCCTAATAGTTCATTTTTGCTTTTATTTCTCTTGCCTTTGGAGATGTGTCTAGCAAGAAGTTGCAACAGCCAAGGTCAAAGAAGGTGCTGCCTGTGTTCTCCCCTAGGGTTTTGATGGATTCCTGTCTGACATTGAGGTCTTTCATCCATTTTGAGTTATTTTTGTTTGTGGTGTAAGAAAGTGGCCCAGTTTCATTTTTCTGAATGTGGCTGTCCAATTTTTCCAATACCATTTGTTGAGGAGATCCTCTTTTTTCCTTTGGATATTCTTTCCTGCTTTGTCAAAGTTTGGTTGACCACAGAGGTGAGTGTCCATTTCTGGGCTTTCTCTTCTGTTCCAGTGATCTATGTGTCTGTTTTTGTGCCAGTACCATACTGTCTTGATGATTTCAGCTTTGTAATATAGATTGAAGTATGGAATTGTAATGCATCCAGCTTTGCTTTTCTTTTTCAACATTACTTTGGCTATTCAGGGTCTTTTCTGGTTCCACACAAATTTTAGGACTGTTTGCTCCAGCTCTATGAAAAATGCTGATGGTATTTTGATAGGCATTGCACTGAATGTGTTTATTGTTTTGGGTAGCATAGACATTTTCTCAATATTTGTTCTTCCAAAGACAATTAAGATGAAATGTTCTGAATATATCTGTTAAGTCCACCTAGTCCAGTGTCTCATTCACAGCCCTTGCTTCCTTGTTGATCTTCTGCTTAGATGTTCTATCCATATCTGTGTGGGGGGGGTGTTAAAGTTCCCTATCATTATTGTATTATTATCAATGTGTTTCTTTAGTTTTGTTATTAATTGGTTTATATTTTTGGCTGCTCCCAAGTTAGGGGCATAAATATTTATAATTGATCTTCTTGTTGGATAGATTCTTTTATTATGATATAATGTCCTTCATCACCACTTATTACAGTCTTTGGTTTAAAATCTAATTTTTCTGATATATGGTTTGCTACCCCAGCTTCCTTTTGATGTCCATTAGCATGAAAACTGTTTTCCACCCCCTCACTTTCAATCTGGAGGTGTCTTTGGGTCTAAAATTAGTCTTCTTGTAGATGGCATCTTGATGGGTCTTGTTTGTTTTTATACAATCTGATATCCTATGTCTTTTGGATTGGAGCATTTAGTCCATTTACATTCAGAGTAATTATTGAAAGATATGAATTTAATACCATTGTATTACCTGTAAAGTCACTGTTTCTGTAGATTATCTCTGTTCTTTTGTGGTCTTTGTTACTTCTGTGCTTTCTCTTCACTCAAAGGATCCCTTTTAATATTTCTAGCAGGCCTGGTTTAGTGTTTACAAATTCCTTTAGTTTTTGTTTGTCCTGGTAACTTTATTTCTCCTTCTATTCTGAATGACAGCCTTTCTAGATAAAGTATTCTTGGCTGCGTATCTTTCCCATTTAACATTGAATACATCATGCCAGTCCTTTCTGGCCTGCCAGGTCTCTGTGGACACATCTGCTGCTAGCCTTACCTTCCTACCCCTGTAGGTTAAACACCTGTTGTACTGAGCTGCTTTCAAGATTTTCTCTTTATCTCTGAAATTTACAAGCTTCACTATTATATGTAGAGGTGTTGACCCATTTTTATTGATTTTGAGGGGGTTTCTCTGTGCCTCCTGGACTTGAATGCCTCTTTCCTTCCCCAGATTAGGGAAGTTATCAGCTATAATTTGTTCAGATAAACCTTCTGCCTCTCTCTCTCCCTCTTCATCTTCTCAGAGTTTTACTATCCAGTTACTATCTTGTTTTATGGAATTGTTGATTTCTCCAAGTCTCCCTTCATAATCCGTAGTTGCCTTTCTCTCTTCTTCTCAGCTTTATTTCCCATCATTTTGTTTTCCACACTACAGACTCTTCTACTTCATTTATCCTCAGTGTTAGAGCATACATTTTTTACTGCATCTCAGTAACAGCATTTTTAATTTTGGCCTGATTAGACTTTAGTTCTCTGATTTCTACAGTAAGGGATTCACTGGTGTCTTCTATACTTTTTTCAAGCCCAGCTAGTATCTTTATAATTGTTTTAAATTCTACTTCAGACATCTTACTTATATCGATACTGATTAAATCCCTGGCAGTGAGTACTACCTCTTATTTTTTCTTTTGTGGTGAATTTCTCCATCTTGTCATTAAGTCCAGAAAACAATAGAAGAAAGAGAGAGAAAAGACAACAATACCAACAACAAAAGCAGAAAAAAAAAAAGCCAGGAAAAAAACCCAATGAAACAAAATAAAAACAAAATCAAAGCAGAACAAAACAAAATACTAGATCCTGGGTGTATTTTGATCTGCTCATTAAAAGAAGCTAGATCCCAAAATAGTAAAGAAAGAAAAACTTGTGTATATATATAAAGTAAAATAAAATACAATGAGCAGAAACCAAAAATAAAAAAAATATATAATTTATACAATTGTATATATACATACAAATAAAAATTTTAAAAGAATAAAAAACTGGGTATGGTGCATAAACAATGAATTCTGGAACACTGAAAAGAAATTTAAAAATAAATTAAAAATTAAAATTTAAATATGTAAATTTAAAAATAAATAAAAATTTATTTTAATAAAATTTTTATAAATAAATTTTTAAAAAATAAAAAATTAGAAAATTAAAAAATTAAAAAATAAATAAATAATTTAAATAAATAAATAAACAAATAAATAAATAAAATAGGGGGAAAAAAAGAACAAGACATTTAGGTGTGTGGCTTTCAATGGGAAACCCTGTAATTAAAAGGACACTCAGTTTCTCTTAAATGTCTGGCAAGATATTTTCATTTTAAGAACAGTGAATAAACATAATCCACTGTAAGAATATATTACACTATATGTTAACTAACTGAAATTAAAATAAAAACTTGAAAAAATGATATCTGAAAAAAATAAACTAAAATAGTAAAGAATGAAAAAAAGAAACCCTACAAATGCTATATACATTTTTTTCCCCAAGAGCTGAAGTTTTGCATTCCTTTATGATCAATAAACTTGGTCCTAGCCAGTTGTTTTTGGTCTTCTGGGGGAGGGGCCTGTTGCACTGATTCTCCGGGGCCTTTGCACTTGTGGAAATGTGCCTCCCTTGCCAGGGGACGGGCTCAGTGTAAGCAGTTCCACATTGCACTATGTGGCATGTTTTGCTCCCTGAAGGCTTTCAGCACTAATACAGGGGATGAATATGGCAGCCCCCACTCTCTACCCCAGAGCTGAAAGTGTGCACCCCCTACTCTCAATGAGCCCTCACAGAGCAGCAGTCAATTATTTTTGTCTCCCTGGTTTCTGTCCAAACTCTGTGTTCACCCAGCCTGTGACCAAGCATTTTTATCTCAGGCACATGACTGAGATTCAAGTCTCCAGATTTTATAGACTCCTATGGCACAGACCCATGCTGTTCCTCCTGGGGGAGGGAGGATGGTCTCACAGTGCTTCTGGCTTTTGCTGGGCTCCTGCCAGGAGAGAAGTCACATGACTGTGCAGCAGTTCACAGTTTATGGCAACACCAAGCAGAAAGCCAGGGCCAAGACTCACTGTTTTCAGCCAGCTTCCCCTCTCCAACGCCTGGGAACTCTGCCACATTCAGGCATCCCTGTTCTTCTTGTGATCCTAGGGATCCTGAGATCACTATCCCACTTGGGATACTGCCTTGCTTTGCCACTTAAGCACCTTTAAGCTAGGGATGTCCCCCACTATAGCAGACTTCTGAAAGTTCTGATTTTGCATTCCATAGCTTATTATACATTGCAGTAGCCTCCTTAAGCTGGCTCCCTCCCCTCACTGTATCTTCTGTTATATAGTCCTGGATTCAAGTCCACACCTCCTACCTTCCAAAAAGTGGTCACTTTTCTATTCGTAGACTTGCAGCATTTCTTTTCTCAGATCTCTGATTGATTTCACGATGTTCAGAATAATTTAGTAACTATTTAGCTGAATTCCAGAGAGCAAAGAAGGTCCCTACTCCTCTGCCATCTTAAGTGCTCCCACTGAGCGTTTTTTTGTTTGTTTGTTTTTTAATTTCAGCCTGACTAGTTTTTAGTTCTTTTATCTCTGCAGTAAGGGATTTTCTAGTATCTTCTATACTTTCTCAAGCCTAGCTGGTATCCTTATGATTATTTTAATTCTGGTTCAGGCATATTACTTATATTGTTTTGATCAGATCCCTGGCCATGACCTCTTCCTGATCTTTGTTTTGTGGTGAATTCCTCCATCTTGTCTTTTTCTCTTGGTCACTGTTCTTTTGCATGCTAGGAAAGCCTGTTATATTTTCTGCTCCTGAGAGTAATGGCTATATTAAGAAGAGGTCCAATACTGTCGAGGGTCTGGTGCTGCAGAAAGTGTTTCGAGTGTGCACTCTGCTATTGTGTTTTGCCTGCTCTTTCCCTCAGGTCAGTTCTCTGCAGAGTTTTTCCCTGTCTGCAGTGGGGAGTGTTTGGACATTGTCCACTCTGTGGCAAGTTTTAGCTAGGTGTGTTTGGTCTACTTGATAGAAGAGACTAGATCCTATTTCCCCTAGAGCTGAAGATTTGCAACACTCTATGATCAGTAGACTTGGTGCATGCAAAGGGTTTGTGCTGGTCTTCTGGGGGAGGGGCCTGCTTCATTGGTTCTCAGGCTGACTTGCCCTAGTAAAGATGCACCTGCAGGGCATGGAGGGAGTGGTCTTGATGTAGTTGGCTCCAATCCCCACTGTTTTGCTCACTGAAGTCAGTCTGCTGATGGGCAGGGTGAAAAATGGCATTTGGCCTGCTCTCTAGTCCCTGGAGAGGGAAGTTCGTGCTTGCCACTGTTCAGGAAACCCTCACAGAAGAGTGAATAATCTCCCCCTCTTACATCCCAGGCTTCCATCAGAACCTTGCCTTCACCCTGTCTGTGTCCAAGATGTTTCCCTACCTGGTGGCACAGTGCTCCTGTGTTTTATCTCAGGCAAGCAGTTGCATTTCAAAATTTCAAATTTTAGGGATCCGGTGTGATTGGACCTGTGATGATCCTCTGGGGGTGGGTTTTGCTGCACTGTGGCTGATGCCGATTTGTCTCCGAAAAGTGGTTGCACTACTGGACAGGGGCTCAGAGTTTATGGCACCTTCAGCAGTTGCTTTTGTTGCTATGCTAATTAACAGGGCTGCTCAACAGTGCCCACCTGTCTCTTTTGTCCCCTGAGAGGCAGTGTCACCTCTCCCAAATGCACCCCAAGAAGGGGAACAGTCTCTCCACTGCCATCCAGAGGATCCTAAAACCGCTTGTCTGCTCCCAAGCCTCTGCCCTCCTTCCCCACAGGAGCACCACAGAGCCTGACAGGCATGATCTCCTTGATGGCATGGACCTCCAAAACTTCCAACTTTGAGCTCCACTGCTTTAAAAAACATAATTAGCCCCTCTCCTTTTCCCTGCCAGTGGTTTTGGAGAAGTATTTTTCATGTGCAATCTCTGTGCACTGCTTCCTCTTTTTCTCCACTGCACCCCCCCCACCGCCCATGCTCAGCTCCCTCCCCTTTAGAGCACCTACAAATCTTTTCTCCCCCAAATCAACTCCCTGCAACTCCTCCCTTCCACAATGTGGCTATTTTTCTCCCTCTAGATGTGAGGTTTGTTCTCTCAGTCCTCAGATCGAGTTCTTGGGTGTTCAGAATGATTTGATACTTATCTAGCTGTGTTTAAAGGATGAGACAAGCATAGGATCCCGTACTATGCCACCATTATAACTCCTCCTAGCTCTTTTTGACTTTCTTACTTCCCTAACTATCCCATTTCCTAACGGATTTAGGAGGGAGGAGAATGCCTCTCAATTCAATTATTATACTCAATTTTTTCCCCCAAGGTCTGCTTTGGGAGACACTAACCTAATTCTGTAGTGTCCCATTCTCTTGCTTTGTTCTGACTTCTACGGTTGTTCCTTTTTGAGTCTCTTCTTCCTATTTGAGCTCTCAATATTGACACTTACCAGAATTTAATCTTGGTCCCCTTTTATCCCATTTTATTCCAACTCACTATACTTTATCCATTACTATAGTTTTAAATATCCATAGCAATGATTCTAAAATTTACATCTAGAGTTCAAACTTCTCTATTGAGATCCTATGGGTATGGGTATATTCCACTGCCTTCTTGACATCCTAGATATATTATATTATATGCCCTGAAGCAAATACTTGAGCCCACCTCTTTCTCTTCCTTCCAAATCTTGTTCTTTTCTCAGTTTACTCTACTACAAATAGTGAGCACCACTAATTTTCCTTATCCCAAAAGAAATATAATGCACTTCGATTTCTCTCTTCCTGACCTTTTTTCTAAGCCACTAATGTCTTAAATCTGTCCTCTTCTTTTCATAGCTCTTGAAGCCCAGTTCCAGACACCATTATGTCTTACCTAGCCAAAGCTTCTAACATGCCTTCCTGATTCTATTATTTCTTTTCCCTAATCTAGTTTCCACATAAAATCCAAACTAACTGTCTAAATCATAAATTAGGTCACACTGTGTTTTGAAATAAAAATGCTTAATAATGGTCTAATCTGACTGGAGAATGGCATTACCATTTCAAATTCGTTTCATCTCTTTCTCCTTTGCTCTTTGTACATTACACTGCAGACTCAATTAGCCTTCTCCAGATATCTTCTCCAAATACACAGTGCAGTTTGTCAGTGGTGGGACTGAGCACTTCCTAGTCTTTTCCTGAAAAAATCTCTGCCTCCTGTGTACGTGGCTGGCTCCTTCCATCCTTCTTGCCTTGGCTTAAATATCAACTCTACATAGGTCTCCCTCTGCCTCTCTTCCTTCCTCTTCCTCTTTCCTTCTTCTGCTTTCCTTCTCTCTCTCTCTCCCCAGCCACCCCACCCCCCATTTCCTTGATGGCATATGATACAATATTAAATATACAGTTGCAGTTTTCTTTTTAGCCCCCTCCAATGGTTTGTAGTATTTATCACATTAGTCTAGACAGGAGTAGTAATAGTTATGAAAATTTTGAATTAATGCTTACCATATTATTGCTAGAGTTAAAAACTTGACCTACTTATTTATTCCCTGCAGCTGGCTGGAAAGTTGAAAGATGTTGGAAGAATAATATAGGACACTGCAGAAAACAATGCTTTCATGTTGAGAGGTACAAGCTTCTTTGTATGAACAAGCTAACATGCTGCATTCCCATAAAAGAAGACAACAGATACACTAAAATACCACCACGTCTTGTACCATTTGAAGAAGAGATAACTATAGATGTTAATACTTGGGAACTTTTTTCAGATTCCCCTGCTTCTTTTATGAATGATGAGTTTGTACCTGAACCAACCAAATCCAGAGAAGGCATAGTAACTGAGAGCTAACAGAAGTTTCTTCCTGAGCTTTGGCACATCCTCTTGAAACCACTAATGGTACAACTAACATTTCATCTGGGTATGGGACACTAGAGATAAGCACTGGCAGTAATATCCAGGAAGCCAACTCTATTGATGTTATTTCACAAAGGACAATTTTATTGGAGATTAGATGGCATGCAGATGGACAAAATGCTATTACCAAGATAAGTACCAAGAGTTACCCTACAGTTGGAAATGTGTAAAGGGAAATGCATAGGAGATACAAGGGTTCTCTTTACTGGCTGAAATTCTTTATCTGTGTTCCTCCAATGTATTAAAATATATTGGTCTCAAGAGAACATTTGTGTGTTTGTATATTTTTCTATGCCAACCCCCCCAAAAAAACAAACAAACAAAAAAAACCAAAAACAAAACAAAATGAAGACCACAGTTTGGAGCTGCCTTTATGGCTGAGACAAGGATTGTGACTTTAATAATGCCTGAACCACTACTATCATACACAGAGGAACCTATGAAGGCACAGAAAAAGTTCCAGACAAATCCCTTTCCCATACTTCCTACCCCTTTTATTGTAAGAGTTTAAAGCCCTATCTGTATCATTAGGTCAATTTTTGTTTAAAGCTTCAACTAGAAACTAATCCAGTTATAGTTAGAAACCACCTCATTCTCCACAAATATTTATTTAACTAGGTAGAGTTGAAAGTGGGACTTGCCTTGAGAGCAACATATGAAATTAAAGGCTGCATCACAAATTCTACTTATCTTTCCAACGTTCTTTCCAACAAAAAGTCCAACTTCCCACTATAGTAATCTCATATCATGCCTCTCCAGATCTTCATCTTGTCCACAAATGCTTGTTGTATATAGGGTTTCTATGCTTTGTGTGTCCACATACATGTTAGTGATGTTTCTATGGAGATTGATGAGTCAGTGAGTTAACTCAGAGATGCAGTTATTAACTATTAAGTTGATTAATTATTAATGTATTGGACTAAGTCTGGGGTGCTACTAAAAGCCACAGTCTCAATTGCCCAAATGTCTCAGAATCAAGAAGGTTTTTTCCTCTAGTTCTTTTTATTTTGTCTAAGTCAAGTTGCCAATGACTGTGACTGCAGTTTGGATATTGGCCATCAGATCACTGAACTTTCAAGGGACCTCTATTCCAGTAGATCATAGAGCCCCTGTTAGGCTGAAAAACCATCTTTGTTTGGGACTGAAGGTTTTCCCAGAATACAAGAATTAGAGTTCCAATATCAAGAAAGCGAACTGGAACAAACTGATCACCTTCTCTCTGCCTAACTTACTCTTCTCTATTTCTTTGCATAGCTGACACCTCATCACACAGGTCACGTGTTGACTCTTCATAGAGGCATCCTTTCACTGTGAAGGCCTCCCTAGACCACCAGTCTGTCTCAGTCTAGATTACTCTTTTTCCAACACCTTTGCTTCAAATGTCATCTCCTTAGAAACAGCTGTTGGCCATGAGACCATTCCTCACTACTCTGTATTATTTTCTTTCTATCACTTAAGTCCTTTGAAATTATTTTGTGTATTTCTTCATTCTCCTACTGAATTGTTGAGTTATTTACTTATTTATGGACTATCATCATGACCATAATGTCCATATAATCCTAACACCTTGATTTTATTGTTGGCTGTGTCCCAAGCTGCTAGACCAGTGATTTGCACATGGCAAATGTTCAATAAAAACTTGAGAACATATGGTTCATGGAATCATCTCAATAAATATTAGAAGGTCACACAATATAAATCAGTAAGTCTCCAAACTGGGATACCAACCTCAAAAACGGTTTTCCAGAATGTTTATAGCAGCAATGTCCACAATAGCCAAACTATGGAAAGAACCTAGATGTCCATCAACAGATGAATGGATAAAGAAGATGTGGTATATATATACAATGGAATACTATGCAGCCATCAAAAGAAAAGAAATCTTGCCATTTGTGATGATGTGGATGGAACTAGAGGGTATAATGCTTAGTGAAATAAGTCAATCAGAGAAAGACAAATACCATATGATCTCCCTGATATGAGGAAGTGGAGATGCAACGTGGGGGGTTTGAGGGGTAGGAAAAGAATAAATGAAACAAGATGGGATTGGGAGGGAGACAAACCATAAGAGACTCTTAATCTCGCAGAACAAACTGAGGGTTGCTGGGGGGAGGGGGGTCAGGAGAAGGTGGTGGAGTTATGGACATTGCGGGGGCTGTGTGCTGTGGTGAGTGCTGTGAAGTGTGTAAGCCTGGCGATTCACAGAGCTGTACCCCTGGGGCTAAAAATACGTTATATATTTATTTAAAATTAAAAAAAAAAAAACGGTTTTCCAAGGTGTGCACATTGAGAATTTAAGGGAATCAATTTTTAGACCCTTGATTTCTGAATGTCTTATCATGCTAAGAATACTCTTAACAGGCTCTTCTTTTCTACCTCCACTTTCTCACTTTCTCTTCGTCCACTCTGAAAAGAAAATGTGCCTCTCACCATCCTGTATCTGACAGTCATAGATTGCCCAGAGTGGACAAACCTCCAGTTGTCAAATCAGTGGATAATTAAAATATAATACTGTTGGTGTCCAGAAAGTGAGTAATCATAGATTTTGGGCAATAAATCCTTTGGAAATCCAAGTGACTGAAATTTTTTTTGTTTACCAAAGCACTGACACCAGGAAGAATCAAGTTAATGGTGGATAAATCAAATTAATTAAATTAAATTAAATTAAACCTTTCTGAAACTTAGTAAAAATTCCTAAGAAATTTTTGGCATATAACTTGTAAGAAGTTGAAAGAACTGTGTGATCTATCTATCTATCTATCTAATGGCTGATCTTCCAAATTTCACATCTACCTATTGATGTGAATAAGATCTTTCAGTGTTTACATTTTTCAACATAAAAACTGGGAAAAAGTTGATGCTGATCATCATCTTACTCCAGTAAAAAGAAATATTCATCTATGTATTCATAAAATAATAGAAAGAAAGCAGCATCTATTTACTAAAGATATGCATTTATAGTAAAACAAAAAGTTATTTTTGGTTAATAATTATTTTTCATATTTGATAACACATTTACGCATCTTTAATCAATTTTGTTCCAAATATTTTAATGATGACTCAATTTTGAATATGTTGTTAAAAATTTAGAGGTTTAGGGCACCTGGGTGACTCAGTTGGTTAGGCATCTGCCATTGGTTCAGGTCATGATCTCAGGGACCTGGGATGGAGCCCCACATCAGACTCCCTGCTCAGGAGGGAGTCTGGTTCTCCCTCTCCCTCTGCCCCGTGCTAGCACTATCTCTCTCTCAAATAAATAAATAAAATCTTTAAAAATGTGATTATATGTAACTAATCAATCACTGAACACTACATCAAAATCTAATGATGGGGAGAGGGTGCCTGGGTGGGTCAGTTGTTAAGCATCTGCCTTTCACTCAGGTCATGATCCCAGGGTCCAGGGATCAAGCCCCACATTGGGCTTCCTGCTCAGCAGGAAACCTGCTTCTCCCTCTCCCACTCCCCTGCTTGTGCTCCCTCTCTCACTGTGTCTCTGTCCAATAAATAAATAAAATCTTAAAAAAAAAGACTAATGATGTACTATATGTTGGCTAATTGAACATAATAAAAAATAAGCAAAAATTAAAAATCAAATAAAATCTTTAAAATACTTAGAGCTTTACTGTCATGGAATTTTATAATAAATTACAATATATATCCATGTTTTGTTACAGAGAAATATGATAGAATGATCAATAATGGACTTTCAAACATAAATATATATTATATTAAGATTTAATTTGTGAGGAGAGTGGAAAAAAATTAAACTAATGGGATAAAAGCTTTAGAGGAAAAAAATGATGTAATGTTTCTATTTGCTTTATAAAAGCTTCTTTGTATATTCATTAAATGGGTAATTGTCATTAATTCTTATGTATTCAGACTGAATTGAAAAATTAAATTATAATTTTACATGTCAATTTCTATAATATACCAGTGATCATATATTTTTATTATATACACTTGGTGAAATATTTTATTTTCCAATTTTAAGTTGTGTTAGGAAAACTGAACCCTCAAAATTCAAAAAAATTTGAAGGTCATGCCTAAAACTTGATATAAGTCTTCAAACATTACCCATACAGAGTGATGATGATTCTTCCACTACACCAATCACTCAGTTTTTCTAAATTTCCTAGATATTCCATTTTCATGAATATAGGCTTTCTCCATCATTCAGCATAATAACTTGTTTTCTTTTTATCTTTGTCCTTAAGAATTCCCTATAGCTCAATAACCCAATTACTTCTCAAAATGGGAATCGACCTCCAAACTGCTGCTATCTTCATATATAAACATAATACTTGCATTTTTTTCCTTTTTGTACCATTTCCAGCTCCAGTCTGAAATTCGCCATCTCTTGAGCTATGCTGTCCATGTTACATATATGATTTGATATGTTAGATATATGATATGTATTTCCTCCATTCTCTGGTTTCTTTTTCATCTTACTGATAGTGTCTTTTAAAATATAACCATTTTGGGAGTGCCTAGGTGGCTCAGTCAGTTGAATGTCCAACTCTTCATTTCAGCTCAAGTCATGATCTCAAGGTTGTGGGATCAAGCTCATGCTGGTCTCCACACTCAGCAGGGAGTCTGCTTGGGATTCTCTCTCTCTCCCTCTGCCCCTCCTTCCCTCTAAAAGAAATAAATGGTTCTTAAAAAATAAAATAGAACAGTTTTTATCTGCTTTTGGGGTCATATCTAGGAAACTATTGCCAAGCTCAAGGTCATGAAGATTTTCTTCTGTCTTTTCTTCTGAGGGTTTTATGGTTTTAGCACTTACATTTAACTATTTGAATCATTTTAATTTACTTTTTCGTGTGATGTCTATTAGGTCCATTTGGTTTAAAGCATGGTTCAATTCCAATTTTTTAAATTGATTTTCTGTCTCAATGACCTAGCCATTGCTGAAAATGGGGTACTGAAATGTCCTATTGTTGTAATCTTGTCTATTTCTTCTTTCTGATATACTAGTATTTCTTTAATACGTTCAGGTGCTCCAATGTTGGATGTATATATATTTAAAGTGTCATAGCTTCTTTTTAAATTAACATACACTGCATTATTTGTTTCAGGGCTATAGGTCTGTGATTCATTAGTCTTACACAACCCACAGCACTCACCATAGCACATACCTTCCCCAATGTCCATCACCCAGCCACCCATCCTCCCACCCACCTCCCCTCCAGCAACCCTCACTTTGTTTCTTGAGATTAAGAGTCTCTTATGGTTTGTCTCCCTTCCTGGTTTCACCTTGTTTCATTTTCCCCTCCCTTCCCCTATGATCCTCTGTCTTGTTTCTCAAATTCCTCATATCATTGAGATCATATGGTAATTGTCTTTCTCTGATTGACTTATTTCACTTAGAATAATACCTTTTAGCTCCATTCACGTCATTGTAAGTGGCAAGATTTCAGAAGGTTTTGATGGTTGTATAATATTCCTGTGTGTGTGTGTGTGTGTGTGTGTGTGTGTGTGTGTATGCAATATTTTCTTTATCCATTCATCTGTTGATGGATATCTAGGCTCTTTCCATAGTTTGATTATTGTGGACATTGCTGCTATAAACATTGGGCTGCATATGCCCCTCTGGATCACTACATTTGTATCTTTGGGGTAAATACCCAGTAGTGCAATTGCTGGGTCATAGGGTAGCTCTATTTTCAACTTTTTGAGGAACCTCCATGCGGTTTTCCAGAGTGGCTGCACCAGTTTGCATTCCCACCAACAGTGCAGGAGGGTTCCCCTTTCTCTGAATCCTCACCAACACCTGTCATTTCCTGACTTGTTAAATTTTAGCCATCTGACTGGTGTGAAGTGATATCTCACTGTGGTTTTGATTTGTATTTCCCTGATGCTGAGTGATGTTGAGCACTTTTTCATGTGTCTGTTGGCCATTTGGTTGTCTTCTACAGTTGTCATATCTTCTTGATGTACTGACATCTTTATCATTATATAATGGTCTTCTGTGTCTCTTGTTACCATTTTTGACTTACAGCATACATCCACACTTTCCTTTGGTTTCTGCTTGCATGAAATAAGCCTCTCACTTTGAGCACATGTCTGTTCTTAAACCTGAAGTGGTGTCTTGTAGGCATTATATAGCTGGGTCTGTTTTTTTTTTTTTTTTTTTTTTTTTTTTAATAAGAATTTAGGCACTTTGTGCCTTTTGATTGATGAATTAAATCCATTTATCTTTGGAGTAATTGTTCATATGTAAGAACTTACTACGGCCATCTTATTGATTGCTTTCTGGTTCTTTTATATTTCCATTGCTCCTTTTTCCTCTGTTTCTAACTACTCTTGCAAACTGATGCTTTTTCATGGTGGAATGCTCTGTTCTCCCCTTTCTCCCTCCTTTTTTTTATTCTTCACAAACCTACTTTTGATGTTTGCTTTGTGGTTATCTTGAGGCTTACATAAAACATCTTATAGACAAAACAGTCCATTTTATGCTGAAAGCAACTTAATCTTCATTCACTTATCAGTCTCCTCCCTTTTTCTCTTCCCCTTTTATATTTTTGGTGTCACAATTTACCTCTTTTATGCTGTGAATTCATTAACAACTTATAGTAACTATAGTTATTTGCTTATTTTTATTATGTTCAATTAGCCAATACAGTTATTTTTAATACTCTTTTCCTTTAACCTTTATACTATAGTTAAGTGGTTCATATCCCATCTTATTATAAAATTAAAGTTTTCTGAATCTGACTAACATTTTCCACCTTTAGCAGTGTGCTGTGTACTCTCATATGTTATCATATTGCTGATTAGCATCTTTTCATTTCAACTTGAAGAAACCCTATCAGCATTTCTTAAAAGGCAGGTCTAGTGGTGAAGAACTCCTTCAACTTTTGTTTGAGAAAGTCTTTATTTCTACCTCATATCTGAAAGACAATTTTGCCAGCTATTCTTGGCTGGTCATTTAAAATCTTTCATCACTTGGCATGTCTCCAAGACACTCCACTGTCTCCTTAGGGTTTCTGCTGAGAAATCTGCTGACAGCTAAATGGGGTTCCCTATGTAGGATACACTTGTCATTCACTAGCTGCCTTTTGGGATTCTCTTTATATCTTTGATTTTGAATAGTTTTTTTTTTAAGATTTTATTTATTCATTTGACAGAGAGATCATAAGTAGGCAGAGAGGCAGGAAGAGAGAGAGGAGGAAGCAGGCCCCCCACGGAGCAGAGAGCCCGATGCGGGGCTTGATCCCAGGACCCTGGGATCATGACCCAAACCGAAGGCAGAGGCTTTAACCCACTGAGCCACCCAGGCACCCCTGAATAGTTTTATTATATTGTGTTTTGGAGGTCTTTTAGTCCTGAGATAATAGGGTGATCTATTAGCTTTGTGAATATGGACGGCCAAGTTTTCCCCAGGTTTGGGCAGTTTTCTGCCATTATTTCTTTAGGATTTCTGTCCCCTTCTTCTTCCCTTCTCTCTCTGGCATCCCAGTTACTCCAATATTTCCCCTTTGATTCAATCCCCAAAAAATACAAGTTTTCTTCACCTTATTCTTTTTTCTTTGTTCTCTATGTTCAAAATTCCTAGCCCCTAAGTCACTTATAACATCTTCTATCTGCTCTCTTCTCAAAAAGATGTTCTCTATAATATTCTTCATTTAAGTCACTGAATTCTCTAGCTCCAGAATTTCTGTTTGGGTCTTTTTTAGGATCAATCTCTTTGATAAAGAGTTCATTTTGTTAATGTATTTTTCCCCTAAAATCATTTAACTGTCTTACTAAGTTTTTTTGGTAGCTCATTAAGTTTCTTCAAAACAACTGTTTTGTATTCTTTATTGGTTAGATTGCAGTATTCTCTAATTTTGAGCTCAACTGTTGTAGAATTATAGATATCTTATGGTGATGGCATATTTCTTTAATTCTTCATCTTCCTGTATTGTTCATTGCTGCCTTCACATGCAAAGCAGCAGAAACCTCCTGAAATCTCTACTGGTTGGCTTCCCATGTGAAACTGTTTCTTAGTGTTGGTTTAACTGATTTTCCTAGGTTGTATATGGGTAGACCAGCTCCACGTTTCTTGCTCCATCTTGTGGCAGAATTCTTAGGCTTTTATTGATTTCTCTTGTTATAACTCACCAGTCTGGCTGCTGGAAGCCTCCCTTTAGTTTCCAGAAGATGGCACTGTAGCTTGTGATTTCTCCTTGTCCACATACCCAGGTAACCTGAACTACTCTCACTGCCACACAAAGACCTGGCTGCAGAGTGCAGGGAGGTTTGTGCTTAGCACTGGAGCATTGTGGGTGCCGGTGGACCAGGTGAAGAGATCCACCAGCAGGAAACTCCCAGAGGTTTGTGGGCAGACTTCCTACTGAAGTCCAAAAGCAGTCAGCAGGAACTGCTTTCTCTATGAACTTTTGATAGTCTTATCTGCTTCCTTCCCTGTCTTTTCCCTCCCCACTAGCATGGGTGTTCTGCCTCAATACTCTGGGTTCTCAAGAAAAGGAATAAGTTTCTCCAGCCATGACCCATACAACTGGGGTAGCTGGGCGCTAACTCACTGTTTTTCATGCCCTCAGTGGGAGATGTTGTCCCTAACACTGCACAGCTTAGCCCTGTGTAGTATTACCCTAGGTGGCTCTCATGGAATTCTTCTCCACTTGTCCAAATTCTTATTCTTCCCTCTCTGTTCCTCTGTTGGAGTCTCCATGTAGCCTAAACCCAGTCAACTGTTTTGTGTCTGCCTGTTTGTTTGTTTGTAACGCAAGTACCTGACAAGCTTTGATTGCTGAGGCATCCAGTTCAACAATGGCTATCTCTAATAAACACAGCCAGCCACAGAGCTAGAAAAAGAGCCACCCCTTGCCCTCTTCACTGAGAATCTTTTGTTTTAGAGATCTTGGTTGATTTCAATAACTGACCACTTGGGACACTAGTTTTTTCTCTTCTCATGCTTTGTCTTTTTTTTTTTTTTTTAGCTTTATTTATTTAAGTAATCTCTACAACCCAACGTGGGGCTCAAACTCATGACCCTGAGATCCGCAGTCACACTTCCCACTGAATCAGCCAGGTGTCCATAATACCCTAGACCTCCACCATCAACCCAAATAAAAGCAGAACCTCAAGCCCCTGTACCCACTCTCTCTCTAGCCATGACTTCTCTGTGCAGCCTCATGCATGTTATGTAATTTCCATGCCCTATAAGCAATAAAACCTTATTTTTTCAAAGTTTCCTGATAGTTATTGCTAAAAGGCACTTGCGGTCATAACCATAAGTGCTGGTCCAACCACAAGACCAGTTATTGATAGGCTGAGATCAACATATAATACACCTTCAGGCAGGTAGATTTCTACAAGTTCTCTATAGATTGGTTTGCAATATC
Organism: Enhydra lutris kenyoni; assembly: GCF_002288905.1. Lineage (NCBI taxonomy): Eukaryota > Metazoa > Chordata > Mammalia > Carnivora > Mustelidae > Enhydra > Enhydra lutris. Next base: position 26,817,468 of record NW_019154090.1, read on the forward strand.
TAGACTATCATATAAATGACATTGATCTTGACAATGATTTTTTATTTTTTGTTGTTGTTTTTTTGGATTCATTTTTATTTTTTATTATGTTAGTCACCATACAATACATTATTAGTTTAGGAATGGTTTTTTAAATATGACAACAGAAGAAAAAGCAACAGAAGCAAAAATTAACAAGTGGGGCTATATCCAATTTAAAAGCTTCTGCACAGCAAAAGAAATGGTCAACAAAATGAAAAGAGCAACCTGCAGAATAAGAGAAAATATATGCAAACCACATATCAGATAAAGGGTTAATAATCATAAAGAAGGCACACAACTCAATAACAGAAAAACAAACAATCTAATTTTAAAGTGGGAAGAGGATTTAAATAGACATTTTTTTTCCAAAGAATACATCCAAATGGCCAACAGACACATGAAAATATGCTTAACCTCCCACCCCCCGTCGGGGTGGGAGGTTGGGGGAACAGGTGATGGGTATTAGAGAGGGCACGGATTACATGGAGCACTGGGTGTGGGCAAAAACAAGGAATACTGTTATGCTGAAAATAAAATAAAATAAAATAAAATAAAACTGCAAAAAAAAGAAGAAAATATGCTTAAGACCACTAATCAGGGAAATGCACATCAAAACCACAATGAGATATCACCTCACACCTGCTGGAATGGCTGTCATCAAGAAGATAAAAATTAAATGTTGGCAAGAATGCAGAGAAAAGGGAACCCTATTCACTATCGATAGGAATGTAAATTGGGATAGCCACTATGGAAAAGAGTATTAAAGTTCCTCAAAAAATTAAAAATAGAACTACCATAGGATCTAGCAATCCTACTTCTAAATATATACCCAAAGGAATTCTCATAAAGTACTGGTAAGAATGTAAAATGGTATAACGATTTGGAAAAGAAGTTGGCCATTTCTTTCTTTCTTTCTTTTTTAAAGTAAGCTCTATAGCCAACATGGGGCTTGGACACACAACCCTGAGATCAAAAGCCACATGCCAACTAAGCCATTTCTTAATAACCCTGTGACTCTACCCTCCTATTCCCCTCTTAGCTGTTTTATCTAAAAGAAATGAAAGCATATACCCACAGAAAGACTTGTGCACAAATGATTAGCAACAGTTTTGTAGTAGCTAGTATCTGGAAATAACCAAAATTAAGAGGTGAATGAGTAAACAAATTTTGGTGTACACACGGAATAGAGTACTATCAATGAAAGTAAATTAAATATTATTATACCCAACAACATGGAGGAATCTCAAAATTATTACACTGATGAAAAAAGACAGGCTAAAAAAAGAATGCATAATGTATAATTTCACTTATGTGATATTCTAGAAATTGTAAACCAATCTATATAGACAGATATCAGAACATTGGTTGTCTGAGAAATATGGAGGAAGGGGAAGAAAGAAATGGACTTTAGAGAAGCACAAGGAATCTCTGAAAGCTGAAGGAGGTATTATCTTGATTGTGGTGGTGGTTTCACCAATGTTTGTATATGTCAAACTCATCAAATTGAACACTTTAGGTAATACAGTTTATTATGTCAGGTATACTTCAAGAAAGCTGTAAAAGAAAGGAAAAAATAAAATCTCTTCACAAAAAAAGGAAATCTATAAGATCTTATGACTTCCAGTCACAATTCAGAGGGCCACTCAAAAAATCTAATGCAACTTAGAAGTTTACTCTACCTGCCTTAAACCAGTCCCATCCAGAGGAAAAAGCTATTATTAAAATGATGTGTATCCTTCTACCCCTTTTAGCTGATACTTTTACTGACATACATACACATAATACTGTATTACATAAATCAGAATCATTACTATATTGTTCTGCAGCATTGCTTTTGCATTTAAAAATATGTTTAGAAAGACAAATCTGCTATACTCTTTTTAACAGATGCATGATATTAAATCACATGAATGCACTTCATTTAATGATGTTCTACTGATGGACTTAAAGGAGGATTTGAAGACATGTTTGTACATATGTCTTTGATCACTGATTTGTTTCTTAAAAAAAAAAAAAACTTTTTGAAGTGCCCATTACCTAAAGAGTATTAATCTGTTCATTTGACAATTATGTAGGTACTTCTCCGTACTCAGTACTAATGAAAAGAATCATATGTAGTCAGTGTCCTTAAAGACATTCTGTTTTAAAGGGAGAGACAGACAGGTGAACAGACTGTCACAATGCAGTAAGATAAACACCAACAGAAGAAACACAAGTAGCTGTGAAAAAGACAGGTAGTGCTTAGGCCTGGAGGATCAGAATAAATTACCCTTGTAAATGTTCTTTCTCTCTAAACCATACCATTCTTGCACATTCTCTTCTATTTTTTCACATTCCTTAAAGGCATGCCTAGTACAGGACTCTGAACAGTGGTGCCTCAATTAGAGCTGCTGGCCAATAGCCTGCAGTTATATTTGACACAGTATCCTATATGCTACTGGTCTATGGGCTGAGCCCAAATCCACTTAGACAGGACAACAGAGACCTGTGTTCAGAGTCACACTGAATATTGAGTTCTGGACTCCATAGAACCCATTGTCTTTCAGGAGTGATGAAGTCCTTATTATTCACCCTTGCAATTTTTTTCCTCCTGGTCCAGTTGGTCTCAGGTAAATAAAATCTTGGGGAAGAAGAAACACTAACTTAAAACAGGGTCCTGTCCTGCACATGGAGTCCCTATTGTTAAACTGTCCATAGGAGTGGGGGAAGTGTTCTCACAGGACAGGAGGCTGAGGTTTGCCCTATTTCTTCAGAACATCTCTGTACTAAGGATCCCAAGGCTCTCAAAACAGAGCAAGGTCTATGGTTGGCAGTTAAGGAGAATAATGAGAATCCAAATGCAGAGATGGTCCTGATGTTCCAACCCCCCTCTATCCTATCACTTAGGGCCAGCCCTGCTTCACTTCACTTTGTATGGCACCAAGTGTTACTCCTGAAGTAACAAGTCCACAATATTACTTCTTTTGATTTTCTCGGTCTTACAGAGAAGGTCTCCCCCTTTTTTATTCTTGGATGTTATTAACAGAACAGTAAAGGGTGTTTCTAAATATCTATAGGACTGTAAAGTGGGAAAGTGAAGGGAACTATCCTGGGTGGACATGGGGAAAGATTCAGAACTGCTGGAAGTCCCATGTCACATTTCAGGCTACTTGTATGAGCATTTCTTCTTCTTAATTAATTCTATAGATTATATTTACAAATTTAAGACTGCAAGTATTTGGGAAATCAAAAAATTGGCTACAATTTATTTTTCTAAGATTATATTTATTTACTTGAGAGAGAGAGAGAGAAGGAGGGATAGCAAGCAGTGGAGAGGAGCAGAGAGGGAGAAGCAGGCTCCAGCTAAGCAGGAAGCCTGAAGTGGGGCTCAATCCCAGGACCTGAGGATCATGACCTGAGCCAAAGGCAGCCCCTTAACCAACTGAGCCACCCAGTGCCCCCCAAATTGGCTACAGTTTAATAACCTCATATTTTCTAAATATTGACCAAGTCATATACATGTTTCTAACCTGATTTTTTTAATTTAACATATTATGAAGAAAATTTTACAGACCTTTAAATATCCCCCCCAAAAATTCCCCAAAATACATTTTGCCATAGATGTTCATTATTCTATTTTTATACCAATATTTACTTGTAAAGACCCTCTGTTGTATCAAGTTGTTTTTCCAATGTGTCAGTAATCCAAACAGTGTTGTTATCTAGTTCATAAATCATTGTAAGATTTCTGATATATAAACAAATTTTAGAAGCTCTATTTCCAGGTTACAGTATATTATTTCTTTTAAGGGAACTACCATACATTTTCGAATGGCCACTCTTAGTATATTAATGCTTTGTTTAGTTTTTACCAGATAAGTATATTAACTTTGAAATTTGCTATTACTGTGAATATTGTGTGTTGGCTTTTTAAAACCTTTACTGATGTGTCCTTTCATACCTATGTCACAGGGCATTATTTTTTTTTTAAGGGAACTGGCATATATTTTCAAATGGTTACTCTTAGTATATTAGTGTTTTCTTACCAATTTGTTACTTTTATTTGACAAGTATGTCAACTCTGGCATTTCATGTATTGTAAATTATTGTGTGTTGGTTATTTTTAACTTTATTGATATAGAATTTATATACCATATAATTCAATTATTTAAAATGTATAAATTAATGCATTTTAGCCTATTTAGAGAATTGTGCAACTATCATCATAATCTAACTTAGAACTTCCTCATCATCCTAGAAAGAAACCTTGTGCCTATCAGCCATCACTCTTCACTTGGCCCCATACATCCAAGGCAATCACTTAATGGTCACTTTTTAATTTTTTATCAATTTATTGGGGTGTGAAATTTTCATTTTCATATCAAATCTATTGGCATTTTTTTTTGCATTCTCCATTAGCTTAGAAAGTTCTTCTCAGTGTTGAGAACTGTTATTCACTCATTCTTTTTATTTTCTATGGTTATATTTTTTACACAGGCCTATATCTCATCTGTAATTTTTAAATAAATGGCACAAAGTGCAAGACTAACTTTTTGAGGACAAACTTCCTAACAGAAAGTTAGTTGTGTTACTTGACAGCCTGTCTCCAAGGACAATGGTCACTGTTCTCTACTACTAGAAGATTGTTCAAATTGAAGGATAGGAGAAAATTAATAATGGCATGAGAGCTGCCTCAGAAAATGTTCCTGCTCTAAAGCAGCCTAAAATTCTATGAGTTTAGTTTATTCAATTTCTCTCCCTGCTTCTGGGACTTAGTGACAAACACCACATATTCACATGGTGTCCTAGTTCTAAACTGAAGGGCCCTGAGGAAATTCAGGTTCCCTTTCTAGACAAACACAAGCAATTCAGGATTATTCTGTGACATTAGCCAATCCATCTCCAAGATTTGCTGGCATTAAAAATGGAACGCTTAGGAAGGCTATTTGGGAGAGAAAATCTACAAAACACCAAGGTACATGGAACATCAGGAGTGGAAAGAAGGAAATAAGAGACTTGATCTAAGATTTCCATCCATATATCCCAGCTGAAGAAAGACATTTGAGTGTCATGTCCATGGAGATGTTCGAGATTGTGAGGAAGAGAGGATAAAAGAGGGCATGGCTGGAAAGGAAGTGTAAGTCCAAGGACCATTGTGAGAGCACTTGAGACACAGAATATAAAGAGGGAGAAGTGTCATGAAAACAACAGAAGTCCCTTAGGTACATCAAGTTCTTCACAAGCTCATGGCCTTTGCATATGCTCCTCCCTTTCCTTCTACCATCTTCTAGCTCTTCACAGAGCTGGATCCTTTTTATCTTTCATGTCTAGCATCAAGTATCACTTCCTTCAGGTAATTTCCTCTAATCCTGTCAACAGTAGCTCTATTCAGTTGCTCTTTGTTACATTATTTCTTTCCTTAATACTTAGATCAACCTGTAGCTATTTACTTACTTTCTATTTTCTTTCTCCTCTTTTGCAATGTAAGCACTAACCTTGTCTGTCCTGCTTAATTCTAATTATATGTATTTTGGCTGAATAAAAGAAAATATGACTCAACATAGAGCAAGATGGGGAAGAGTCCCAACATCTCTTCAAGGTTCTCTATATGTTAAACGATGTGATGGAAGACTTTGTAAATGTATATAATATGCACATATATTATACACATACAAAATATTTACACCCTGCAGAATGTCTCTCTTGTTAGTACATTCCTAGTAAAATGTCTCTTGTATCTTTTATTCCTGAAATTATCAAGAATTGTGCAGATATCTCAGTATTATATGCAACCTATGTTTATGTGTTAAAATTTTAGATGTCTATCACTTGATACATTCTGAACATCATATGTAAGAGAAGCATAGAGTTACATTCCAAATATAATTTGTAAGACCTCAGAAACATGTAAAGACATTCTGGAAATCTTCCCAAGTGTCAACAAAAGCTATGTGTGTTCTGGTAATTCTGAGGAACATTACAATAATGATTTAAGAATTTCATATGTTAAGAAGATAGTTTGTGAGTTCTAGTTAGATGTTTAACTGTGTTTTGGTAACATTTTAGAAAACTCGGGATTTTGTGTTGATGTATAATGATATGCTATATTTTTTGCCATTTAAAAAATGAAAAACAGAATTCTGGGGAAAGTTTGCATGCAGAATTCTCATTTCAGGAATGGTAAGCCCTTACATATATGTACAAATCCCGTATGTTTCTGTATGTATAAAATCTCATTTATTCCTCAGAGGAGGTTTTCACTATTAGGACAAATATAACAAAGCAACTGAAAAAGACAAATAAGCAATGCTCAAAAAAGTTTGCTGTTTTACATTTATTTAAATATCTTTGGCTTAATGAGCTAAAAATTCCTTTATACAGGTCATTTATTTTTGAGAAGGTGTGAAAACAAAATGGGATATTGCAAGAAGAAATGCAGTAGTAGAGAACTTCAAAAAGATCTTTTGAAATGGAGATGTGACAGATATAAAGTGTGCTGTGTTCTGACTACTGACAACAAGATTAAACCCTTAAGTTCCAGTAATAAAATCTTAATGCCAACTGTTAAGAATCAACAACTATCAACTACTAAGAAACTGAAAACTGCACTAACCATGATCACTGCTTCTCCTGTTTGAAATTTTAGCCTCTGTCTCCTTATAGGATCTCTGGTTCATTAAAGCAAAGAGCCTTATTTTGGGGTCAGTCTTCTCTCTCTACTGCTCTCCTCATTGTCCCTCCACTCATATCAAATCTCCATAGCACCAGCAGTGCCAGGGGAGGGATGCAAATAAGGCAGATGCCAGACACAAGTGAGGCTTAATCCAAAACACTCATATTAGCGGCTGATGGACGTTAGTGGTATCATCACTAAAGACAGTTCCCAGCCCACAGGCCCACAGTCTGGCCATAGCAGTGATTATCAAACTTTAAAGTACATCAGAAACACCTAGAGAGACTGCTAAAACAGTCTTTTGGCCCTCGCTTCCAGTTTCTGATTCTGTGGTATAGCCTGAGAACTAGCATTACTCACAAATTCCCAAGTGATTCTGGTGTTGCTGGTTAATGAGCCACACTTTGAGAACGACCGGCCCATAATATGGAATGCTTGAAGGCTTCCTCCTACAGATTGAAGGCATTTGCAAAATAATTTTTTTTTAAGATTTTATTTTGTTTTTTGAGAGAGAGAGAGAGAGAGAGAGAGTGTGTGTGTGTGTGTGTGTGTGAGAGAGAGAGAGAGAGAGAGAGAGAGAGAGAGAGTGCACAAGCCGGGTGAGAGACAGAGGAAGAGGGAGAAGCAGGCCTCCCACTGAATAGGGAATCTGACATGGGTTTCAATCCCAGGACTCTGGGATCATAACCTGAGCTGAAGGCAGACGCCTAAATGACTGAGACACCCAGGCACCCACCAAATATTTTTTTAAGTGGTTAGTAATACAAAAGCATTCCTACAAAGAGCTTTCATATCCATTTTCTTACTGGATTTCCTACAACAACTTTAGGATGTAGGTATTCTGGTCTCACTTTAGAGAAGAGAAATACTGATTTGTAGGCATTTGAACTGAGACAGACTTAACTATTAAGAACACTCTGTCACTATACGTTGATTTTACCTAATTTTCTTCTTCCCCTGGAAATCTGAATATAATGGCCAACTCAGAAAGGACAGAAGGGGGAGCAAGAACTCTGCAGTGTGACCTAAATACTGGTTTATTTAGCCATTCATGTTTATTCACAGGACTTAAAGGCTGTCCACATAAGTCAGAGAAAGTAATCAGAATGAAATGTCACCTTCATTTATTCTAGATCTTCTCCAGGAAATTAACCTCTGCCTCCTGAAACAGATAACACCTACGATCTGCAATATAATCCAGCAGAAGAGATTTGAGGGGTGGATCATCCCAAACTAGCAGGACATCATTGGCTTTTACTCTCATGGCTCTCATTGTAGACAGAACTCATGAACTCACACTAGAAAGAGGATGGACAGAGGCAGGTCACTTCAGCAGAGGAGGGCAGTAGGAAAAAACATGAACTTTACAGTCAGACATCTATAATGTCATTCACGGTCCCACCATCGACTCATCTATTCAGTCTGTAGACAACTGATTTCCCACCTTCAAGATGAAGTTTACGAAGTTGAAGAATAGGGAAAACATTTACTCCCACTCAGTTTCCTTTGAAGGTTGCTAGGGTAGCATACTCAAATTTACTCACAACATAGGGACTCAGCCATAGCAGGTTGCTGATTCCTGGGTGAAGAGCAGAAAGGCACATTTCCTGAGGGCCCTGCCCACTAGACCATGGCTGCTCTCCATGGGTACGGTGATTAAAAGCCATGTTTCACCTGGGGGGAAGCTCATTACAATGCAGAGAAGGCTGTGACAGAGGTTAGGATCATAGGATCTCACTGAACAGCCAGATGGGATTTTAAAGGCTCCTGGTAGAACTCACTGTGCTTTCCCCTCAGTAATCACCTTGATCGCTACCTTGAAAACATCCCAGAGCTATGATTATTATGATTATAGATGAGGAATATCATCTTAGCGCTGCAGCCTGAAACTTTACCCTCCTGTCCTCTTCCCTCACATCCATTCCTTCTTCATCCCATGCTTGAGTTTAGGTGGCAAATAACCTTTCTCTGCTTTGTGGTTTTGGGAAGAAAAGGAACCTTCGTTGTATGAGAATCACAATGTGCCAAGCACATTGATACACAATGTCATTAAATAAAAGCCTTATATAATAATTATGGTGACATTATTAAAGCTGAGGAAACTGGAGCAAAACATATCTAATTTCTCCTTTTACTACATTTTACTATGTTTACTTATTATGTGGTCTCTACCTCAATTTATTCATTGGTAAGGCAGGTATAATCATACACCAACTTCCTGGAACATGTCTAAAAATTAAATAAGGCACTTTGAACACTGAGTACAGTCTCTGGTACTTACTGAAATGCTACAAAGTGTAGGTTTAAAAAAACTATGTGAGGTATAGGTTATTCCCATTTCAAAATATGAAAAATCTGAGCTCCTGTGTGGAAAGGTTCTTGAACAAGAACGGCCAGCCACATTTCGGGAGCAGTTCTGCTGCTCCCAAAGCCATTTCTCTAACCCATCTGATGCTAAATCTGAAGGTATCCTCAAGGCTGACTTCTAACCTGTTAGCTTTTCATCCTGCAGAGCCACACAGTCCTCAAGTATGAGCTCTGAACCCCATGCATATTCCTCCATGTGCATTCAGGCTCTAGTGTCTGAATAAATCTTTTCCTTAAATAAATTAAATGAGAATTCAATTTCAAAGCACATCAGTATTTGAGCCTAATAATGACATTCAAAACTTTGATTCCAAGATTCATGATAACCACAAAATAAAAACCTGTAATTAAAAAAAACCACAAAAATATAAAGATAAGGGAATCAAAGCATTTTACTATGGAAAATCGTCAAATCACAAAAGAAGATGATAATAGAGAAAGAAAGGAACAAAAGATCTGCAGAACACCCAGAAAACAATTAACAAAAGGGCACTAGTTAAGTCCCTTACTTGGGATTTAGTACTTTTTGCTATTTATTTGGCCTTAAAAAGAGAGGGATATTCTACCATTGCAACAATACAAGTGAACGTGGAGGACACCATGCTAAGAGAAATAAGCCAGACACAGAAAGGCAAATATCATGTGATCATACTTACAGGTGGAACTTAAAAAAAAAAAAATTCAACTCACAGTAACAGAGTAGAATGCATTTACTGAAGGCTGGGAGTGGGGGAAAGGTGGAGATAATAATCAAGGGTACAAACCTTCAGTTATAAGATTAATAAGTTCTGAAGACCTAAAATACAGCATAGTGACTATAGCTAGTAACAATACATTGTACTTGAAATTTGGTAATAGAGTAAATCTCAAATGTTCTCACCACACACACACAAATGGTAACTATATGAAGTGATGGATATGTTAGTTAGTTTGACTTTGGTAAGCATTTCACAATGTATACATATATTAAAACACCATGTGGGGTGCCTGGGTGGCTCAGTCCATTAAGCATCTGCCTTCAGGTCATGATCCCAGGGTCCTGGGATTGAGTCCCACATGGAGATCCCTGCTCCACAGGAGAAGTCAGCTTCTCCCTCTCATTCTGTCCCTCCCCCTGCTCATGCACAAATAAATAAATAAAATCTTTTAAAAAACCACATGTGTATACCTTAAATAAATGCAATTTTATTTATCAATTATACCTCAATAGAGTTGATAAAATAAAATCTTCTGAACTAAATTATATCAGAGATATATCAACTGAGGGAAATTTATGCCATTTGATCTACATATTAGAAAAGGAGATAAGTTGAAAATAATTAGAGATTCGTATTGAAAGAGTAAAGAAAGTTTAGTATGTCAAGTTCAAATATATAGCAAATAAGACAAGCAGTAAAAATGAAGAAAAGAAATCAATACAGAACAAATTTTCAATAAAGAAAATTTAAAAAGTTTGACTGCTCTCCTGAGATGAGAGTAGTGATCTAGGCACACAGAATTACAGAGACCAAAAAATGGTCAACACATAAAGAATTTAACTCTCAACAACGGCTAATAAAAAAGCAGGACAAGTACATGAGAGTACATGAATCTATGGTCTTTATTAGACTAAACTATAAGCTATATAATATCACTTGTCTTATTCTATCTTGGTACAATGTCACATTTACCAAAGGAAAACAGACCAGCAATCAAAAGTAAACAAAAACCCAGTCTGGTATTAACTGAGCCTGTGGCTGGCCAAATGTTCTATCCCATTACATTTTATTATATAACCATTTCATAAAGAGTTATTAATTTTAAGCCATACATCTATATGATGAAACATGTGCAAATATATCAGACTCCCTATTTCAGTCCCACATGCAAAGAGTTTAAAAGTTGGCATTCCAAACTTAAAAGAAGAAAAAGTCATTTCTGAGCATGTGTCCTTCTCTCTACACGTGTAGCTTTCTAAATTATCCAGTATACATGGAATCCCTTAACTTCCCCAGTATACATTGGAATCCCTTAACTTCCTGAAGCAATTCTCTCTTCATTTTTTCCTCCCAGGTGCCTGCCCAGATTACAAAAGACAGGGGTACAGGTTTGTGAATCATCAGGTTTACACGTTTCACAGCACTCATCATAGCACATACCCTCCCAGTGTCTGTCCCCCAGCCACCCTATCCTTACCCTCCTCTAAAATTAGATGATTCACAAACCTGTAACCCTGTCTTTTGTAATCTGGACAGGCAGAGAATTTCTAAATTATCAAGTACTGGTTCCTTTTTGTTGAACAGTTCTTTCCATCAATCCTTTTCTTCTTGCATTTTACTATAAACTGCACCAAGAATCTAGGCCACGTCTTCAGCACATTGCTTGCAAATATCCTCACTCACATATCCAATGCATCACCTACAAGTTCTGATTTCCATATAACTGTAGAATATAATTCTGCTAAGCTTTTTGCCATTACACATAACAAGGACAACTTTCCTCCAGCTTCTAGTAACATCTTCCTTCTGAGTCACTGCTAGCAGCATTTTTATTGTCCATATATCTACCAAAAATCTATTTGTGATTATTTAGATATTCCCTAAGGTGATTTAGTTTTTCTCTACCATGCTCCTCAATTCCTTCTAGGTCCTTTCTGACAAAGTTCTTAGCATCCATATCCCTTCTAACAACTGTTCAAGGTAATCTAGACTTTATCTATCATGCATTTCCTAAATCTTGTGGTCACCACCCAGTACCCAGTTCCAACATGTTCTTGGGTGTTTATTTGTTATTAACAATACCTCACTTCCAGGACCCAAAATCTCTACTTGTTATCTACTGCTACTTTACCACAAATTTAGTGGCTTCAAACAACAAAGATTTATTACCTAAGCTTCACACTCTTAGTTCTGAAGGTCAGAAGTCCAAACTCAATTCGGGTTAAAATCAAGCTGTTAGCAGAGCTGTGTTGCTTCTGGAGGTTCCAGGGAGGATTGTGTCTTCTTCCTTTGCAGCTTCTACAGCTCATGGGCTCTCCTTGGTTCATGGCCTCTGCCCCATCTTCATTTTCTGTCACATCTTCTTTTTCTTCTTCCAGTATCTGCTTCTTTCTTCTGAGGACCACTGGGATTACATGACTTGGCCCAGATGATCCAGGATAATCTTCCCATTTCAAGATGTTTAACTTAATCATGTCCATAAAGTTCCTTTTTCCATATAAAATGACATTCAAATGTTCTAGGAATTAGGACATGAACATCCTTTGGGGGAAGGGGGAGTTATTTTGTCTACCACACGCTCACTTCTCTTTTCATTCTTTTATTTTTTTTCCTCTCCAGTCTTCAGTTTTTGTATATTATATTTATCTATTCAATTTGCTAATCCAATCATCTGTCATTTTTGACTCTTCTATTAAATCCATTTTGTTATTTCTATACATTATATTTTTCAGTTCTAAAATCTCCATGAGACTCCTTTTTATTGGCTCTAGTCATCTGTTTCAATTCTCTATCCTCAATCCATCTAACTCATCTGTATTTTTCCTCTATTTCTTTAACACATTGATTATGGTTGTTTTGAAAGTCCTTGTCTCTTAACTCCAAAATTTGGATCATCAGTGAGTCTGGTATCATTAGTTTTCCATGCAGCATAACAAATTACCACAACTTTAGGAGCTTAACACACACACACACACACACACACACATACATACATACACACACACGCTTGTTATTTCACAGTTTCTGTGATTCAGGAGTCTGGGCATAGCTTATCTGGGTTCTCTGCTTATACTAGAGTGTATAAGAATGTCAAGATATTGGCCAGGCTTCATTCTAATCTGGAGACTCAACTGAAAGAAATCAGCTACCTGGTTTACTCAGATGCTGGGCAGAATTTATTTCCTTGCAATTGTAGAACAGAGTCCTCATTTCCTTTCTGTTTGTTGGCCAGAAGTTACCCTTGGCTCCTGGAATCTGTCCAAACACGACCATTTACTTCATCAAGCCATCAAAGAGAATCACTAGCATGAGTTTCTGGATGAGCTATTATTATATATGATAATTTATTATAGGAGTGACAGCCCATCACCTTTGCTGTATCCCGTAAATTATATTAAATCATAGGTTCTGCACTCTCTCAAGAAGAACTTGGGAGCCTGAACACAAGGGATTACTGATTGTTGGGGATCACGTTATAGTCTGTCCCACCACACTGCTTTTAACATATTTTTTTTCCCATTCTTCCTAAGTTTTATTTTACAGCATGTGAGTTTTATTGTATGCCAGATACTGGGTAAAATGGATTGATTGTAAAGGCTCTAAGTGATGTTATCTTCAACCAGAAAATGTTCTTTCTTTCTCCAGATAACAAATAGAATAAATGTCTTATTACTCACTCTAACACAGTATTCTGCTTGTTCAGGGCTCTGTTTCAGTGTTAGTAATGATTCCACATACATCTAGCTTTCCTGTTCTTCAGATAGAGCCCTCCAGTCTTTTTCTTGAGATTCTGATGGGTGTCAACAATCACAGCCCTAAAAGAACAGGGTATTCCAGCTCTGCTCGTTAGAGTTCAAATCTCTGCTCTCCAGCCCCCTAACTCAGATAATTCATGGAACACTTTCACTCAAAGTACCCTTTAAACTAAACCACTACTTCAGACTTCTACCCTATTGTGGGTTTTTTGCCCTATTATTTCTATCTATTATAATAGTAAGACAGTATTATTATTAGAGATGGTTGTACTTTCTGGGTAAATCCAAAAAGTTATCATTACAAAATGACCCATATTTCTCCAGTAGGAATTTCTGCCTTAAATGCCATTTTGTTCAACAGTAAGAAGTATTCTTTAGTTGGTATTTATTTGCATGGTATGTCTTTTATCATCTTTTTCACTTTCAATCTTTCTTTGTGTTCTGTTTGTACATATAACTGTTGTAAACATCACCTAATTTTTGATCCACTGTAAAGTTAATCCATGGATTTCTCCTGTATCTAAATAATATGTGGAACATGGAACATTTAATTCTACTCAATCATCTCAATTTATTTCTTATATTTTCAGAATTTTTATTATGTTTTTAAATCTCACAAAATACTTTTTAGTCAATCCTGCCAGTTCTAAATTTGATGTATCCACCTTTTTTTTTTTTTTTTTTTTTTTTAAAAAACTGAAATTTTTTTTTTTTATTTTTCTTGTGGGTTTAATTTTAATTTTTTCCTCTTTTTTTTTTTTTTTTTTTTGCTTGAAACAACTGAAATTTATTCTCTTAATAGTTCTGGAGGCCGTAATTCCAACATGTCTCTTCCAGGACTTACATCAAGGTGTTAGCAGGGCTGATTCATTCTGGAGGTTCTAAGGGAGATTGTTTCCTTGGCTCCTTCATCTTCTAAAGGCTGTCCCCATTCCATGGTTTGTGGTCCTTTCCTCCCGCTACTTTACATTTTCATATCCCATTTTTCCTCTTCTGTCATCAAGTCTTATCTGTCTCTTACAAGGACACTTGTGATTATATTATCCAGGATAATCTCCACCATCTGGAGAGCCTTAACTTAATTCTATCTGCAAAGTTCTTCCTAACATATAAAATGACAATTCAGAGGTTCCAGGGATTAGGACCTGAATGTCCCCATTTTTGCCCACAGTTCAGCAGCATCTCCAGAAGGCCCTTAAGAATGATGCCCTACTGTAAGAGGTGGCTTGGATGAAGCTGAATTCCCAAAAGAGAATGTGAATTCCCTGATTTACAATGTTAAAATATTCAGTGAAGAGTCTTGGCAGTGCCATATTGCCATCCTTTTTCTCTGGCAGCTGGCACACTGCGTCCTCCATATATGGGGGATGGACACGTGGCTGGGCCAGATATTTGTAGTCCGGTAGGGCTAGGTACTCCAGACTCAGCATCCTTTGATCAGGGTAGCTTCCAAGCTCTCTGATTCATCCACTTTTATCACATTTTTAATTGATTCTCCATCACAGACTTTTATCACAGTAAAATGTGATAAATTACATTTTTCAACTAAAGTGTATCCTTTAGAATTTTCTTTTATTCTTTCATGAGATTGACTGATGTCTATGACTCTGGAAATTTTTCTTTTTGAAAAAAAATCTAAGGGACACCTGGGTGACTCACTGGGTTAAGCCTGGGGGTCCTGGAATCGAGTCCCGCATTGGGCTCTCTGCTCAGCAGGGAGCCTGCTCCTCCTCTCTCTCTCTCTACCTGCCTCTCTGCCTACTTGTGATCTCTCTCTGTCAAATAAATAAATAAAATCTTTAAAAAAAAATCTGAAAAGGCTATATTTATATATATTTTTTAAAGATTTTATTCATTTATTTGAGAGAGAGAGAGGGAGAGCATGAGAGGAGAGAGGTCAGCGGGAGAAGCAGACTCCTTGCCGAGCAGGGAACCTGATTGGGACTCGATCCCAGGACTCTAGGATCATGACCTGAGCTGAAGGCAGTCGCCCAACCAACTGAGCCACCCAGGCGCCCCTATATTTATATTTAATCCTAAAATATACTTTTGGTGGATATGGATTTCTAGGTTACATTTACTTTTTTTTGGTAATATGTTGAATAATTTATTCCACTGGATTATGGCTTCTATTGTTGCTCATGAAAAATCACCTGTCAAAGTAACAGGTTAACAGTTACTCTGTCTAAGGTAAGGACCTTGTTTTTCCCTCTAGCTGTTTTCAGCTTTTCTTTTCTTTTGTGTTTTATGTAGAAAATCAGCATTCTTATTTACTATGTAAAATAGTATTACTTTGAGCATTTCTGGAAAAAAATAAGATCCATTATTTATATGGCAAAAAGATCCATTTTCAAATTCACGTAACTTTTTGTAACTTTTCTCTGTCCTCCCCTTTGAAAACCAGATATTAACCAGATATCTAATTAATCTGATATCAGCTTTCCTGAATTGACCCTCTATGTCTCATGCATTTTGCTCATACTTTTCACTTGGATTTACATTTCAAATATTTCTTCACATTATCTTAATCATATTTCTAATATCCAAACGTTTGCTATTTCTCCTTTTCCCTTTATGTAGCATCACATTATTGTTTCATGGAGAGAGTGAACTCCTGAATCCATCCAAAGACACTAATTACAGTTTATGTATTTGTCACCATTTATTGGCTTATTCCCAAATAGTAGCTCTGATGTGACCTTATTTTTTCATTTATTTTCAGTCATATTGCAGATTCTCAGGCAGCTGCTCATCCCAAATTGCCCATTCATAGTTTATATGTATGTTTACACACACACACACACACACACACACACACACACACACACATAGATATATATATATAAAATAAGGCTAATTATAAGACATTTTTATGTGTGCAAGTTTGTCCTCAGTTTTTTATTTACATTGTTTGAATATATAGAGAAAAAATTTATATGTTGGAATGCATGGTACTGATGTTTACTTGCCACATTCCCTCCTAAAAGAAGTCACTTGGGGTGCCTGGATGGTTCAGTAGGTTAAGTGTCTGCCTTCAGCTCAGCTCCTGATCCCAGAATTCTGGGATCAAGCCCTGAGTCTAGATCCCTGCTTAGCAGGGGGCCTGCTTCTTCCTCTCCATCTGTTCACCGCTCCCCTTTGCTTGTGCTCTCTTTCTCTCTCTCTTTCAAATAAATAAATAAAATCTTTTTTATTAAAAATAAATAAATAAAAGAAGTCACTTGAACAAAAAGAAGGAGTAACTGAAAAATTTTACATATGACTTCCAGGGATATTTGTGCCAACTCAGAAGGTTATTAAAACAAAATCAGAGGATGAGAACTATATAGTCTGTAGAGCAACAACAAGTTCACACTATAGAAGAATGAGGGTTTCAGGGATAAACTAGATAAAATACAGCTTCACCTACTATTGCTATAAAATAATAGATGAGGTCTGAAGTTGACAAACTTGGGCACCTGGATGACTCAGTTGGTTGAGTGACTGCCTTCAGTTCAGGTCATGATCCTGAAGTCTCGAGATCGAGTCGCATATCCGGCTCCCTGCTCAGCAGGTGGTCTGCTTCTCTCTCTGACCCTCCCCCTCTCATGCTCGCTTCCTCTTTCTCTCTAAAATCTTTTAAAAAATAAAAAATTGACAAACCATAGTGGCATAACACTTTTAATAATAGTCATTCAGTATTTTATTTTACTTGGTGGCATTTTTTCTAGAAAAAAATATTATTTTTCTTTGACCACCCCCTGTTTATTCCATGTGTTTCTTTTAGTCATCTTACATAATCCTTACATGGAAACTAAGCCAATCACTTTTCACTGGAAGTTAGATTGTCTTTGTCAATTATTTGCTAAAGCAAGACAAAACAACAACTACTACTACAAAAACAAAAAGCTTAGGTGGGATAGAGACCATATGAATGAACCAGGAAACAGGTAACATGCATGAAAACATCTTAATTCTTTTTTTTTTAAGATTTTATTTATTTATTTGACAGAGAAAGAGATCACAAGTAGGCAGAGAGGCAGGCAGAGACAGAGGGGGAAGCAGCTCTCAGCGGAGAGCCTGATGCGGGGCTCAATCCCAGGACCCTGGGATCATGACCTGAGCTGAAGGCAGAGGCTTAACCCACTGAGCCTCCCAGGTACCCCCATTTTAATTCTTAATACATTCTCACCAATACTAACAATATACCCTGTTCATATATTGTATCCAAGAATGGCAGGGTTTTTGAGGAGCCCCTATATGTTCCAGGGGAAGTAGGTTGATATTACATGTCAAATTTTTTTTTGGCTGACTTAAATCACCAGTAGTGACACTGATCACTGGTCAGCAGAGCTCTTCTATCGCCAAATCTCTAGCCTGCTCCTTTCATGGATGGTGGTCTGAACATGCAGTTCCTCGCCTCACCCTCTGTGATGTTCCACAAAGCTCAGGATATGCCTACAGACTGCCAGCACAATTAGATCTTATTGTTCCAAGATAAACATCATTTGTTTGGTACTTCAGGATATACCACCTTTCTTGGAGAATTCAGTGTGCTGTTTGACTAAGAGGTAAGGAGGCCAACACACACATACATACACACACACAGTCTCAATCAGTTAAGGCCATGTTTAGAGCAGTAATGAGGTGTTTCTCCCCCTTCCAGTCAGAGTGGCATCAGTAGGAGCTTCATGGGAGGCCTGAAATCCTACCCTTACTCCATAATGATGAAGAGCTCCTCTACCCCCCATGTCCACAGAGACAAGATAGAGAAATAGGACTTCCACCTGCACCAGATAGAAAGGAGGCTGTGCCAATGGGGTGGTATCAGAAGAGTCCTGATAAAGCAAAAGATTTAATTAAGATCTAGAATGCATGACATATTACCCAAAAGGTCATGATTTCAATTAAAAAAAATCACTCATAATACTAAATAAACTGGAAGATCTCAACTTGAATGAGAAAAGAGAATCAATGAATGCCAACACAGAGATGATACAAATGTTTAAACTACCTGACAAGGATGTTAAAGTAGCCATCATAAAAATGCTTCAATAGGCAATAATTAACACACTTGAAACAAAATTTTTTAAAGGGAAATAAGACTCTAAACAAATGAAAACTCTCAGCAAAGAAATAAAAGATATAAAGAAGAATCCAATGGAAATTTTAGAGCGGGAAAATTCAATAACCAAAATAAATAACTCAATAGATAGGTTGAATAGCAGAATGGAGGGGACAAAGGAAAGAATTAGTAAACTTAAAGATCAGGCAGAATCATTAGTCTGAACAATAGCGAGAAATACATTGAAAAGTTAATGAACCAAGCCTCAGTGACCTGTGGGATTATAACAAAATATATAATATTCACGGCATTGAAGTCTCAGAAAAAAAGAAGGCAAAGTGTAGAATACAAAATAATTCAGGAAATAAGGGCCAAAGCCTCCCAGTTGGAAAAAAAAAAGAGAGAAAAATTTATAGATGCAAGAAGATGACTAAAGTAAAAATAAACACCCCCAAAAAAGTATGTACCCAAGACATAGCAAATTTACTTTTCTGAAAATAAAGACAAAGAAAAAAGTCTTCATAATGGCCAGAGAGAAAACCTTCACAGTACCTAGGGGGAAGAAAATGGAAGGGAAAAAAATTAAAAACCCCATAACACATAAGGGGAAAAAAAACAATCCAAAGGACAGGAGATTTCTCATAAGAAACTATAAGGGCCAGGAGAAAGTGGCATAACATTTTTGAAGTACTAAGAAAATATTAAGTGTAAGCCAGATAGCTATATCTGGGAAACTATATTTCAATAAACACACTCTCAGTTGAAGGAAAACTGAGGAGGGGGTAAGCAATAAGTAGACCAACCTAAAAGAATGGCTAAAGGAAATTCTTTACACAGAAAGGAAGTGAATAAAAAGAAATGTTGTAATATCAGTAGGAAAGAATAACAGAAGGAACAAAAACATGGGTAAATACAATATAATTTCCTTCTAGTTTCTAGTTTTCTGAATTATTTTTGACAGTTGAGGCAAAAATTGTAACACTCTATTGTGGTCCTTAATGTGTATAAGAAATATTTAAAATCATTTATTTTCTTGTTTTAAAGTTTTAATTCCAGTACAGTTAGCATATAGTATTATATTCATTTCATGGGTACAATAGAGTGATTCAACTATTCTATACATTACTCAGTGTTCATCATGATAAGTGCACTCCTTAATCCCTTTTACCTATTTCACCCATCCCCCCACCACCTCCCCTCAGGTAACCAGTTTATTCTCTATAGTTAAGAGTCTGATGATGAGTACTGTGAAACGTGTAAACCTGGCGAGTCACAGACCTGTACCCCTGGGGATAAAAACACATTATATGCTTATTTAAAAATTTAAAAATAAAAATTAAAAAAAAAAAAAGAGTCTGTTTGTTGGTTCATCTCTCTCCCTCCCCTGCCCCGCCTTTGCTCATTTGTTTCTCTAAGTCTTCTTTGGAGAAATGTCTGTTCATGTCTTCTGCCCATTTTTTAATTAGATTATTTGTTTTTTGGGTGTTGAGTTTTATAAGTTCTGGGTTTTTTTGTCCTTTTTTTTTTTAAGGATTTTATTTATTTGACAGAGAGAGAGACACAGTGGGAGAGGGAATACAAGCAGGAGGAGCAGGAGAGGGTGAAGCAGGCTTCCTGCTGAGCAAGGAGCTTGATGCAGGGCTCAATCCCAGAATCCTGGGGTCATGACCTGAGCCAGAGGCAGACATTAACAACTGAGCCAACCAGGTGCCCCTATAAGTTCTTCATGTATTTTTTATACTAACCCTTTATCACATATGGCATTTCCAAATACCTTCTCCCATTCAATAGGTTGCCTTTTAGTTTTGTTATTTCTGTGGCTATGCAGAAGCTTTTTACTTTGATGTAGTCCCAATAGTTTATTTTTGCTTTTATTTCCCTTGCTTCAGAAGATGTAACTAGAAAAATGTTGCTACAGCCAATGTCAGAGAAATTGTTGCCTGAGCTCTCTTCTAAGATTTTTATGGTTTCAGCCTCACATTTAGGTCTTTCATCCACTTTGAATTTGTTTTCATGTGTGGTGAAAGAAAGTGGTCCAATTTCATTCTTTTGCATGTAGCTGTCCAGTTTTCCCAATACTATTTATTGAAGGGAATGTCTTTTTTCCCATTATATATTCAATTCTCCTTTGTTGAAGATTAATTGATTATATAATTGTGGGCTTATTTCTGGGTTTTCTATTGTGTTCCACTGATCTATGTGCCTTTTTTGTGCCAGTACCATACTGTTTTGATTACTACAGCTTTGTAATATACCTTGAAGTCTGGAATTGTGATACCTCCAATTTTGTTTTTCTTCTTCAAGATTGCTCTGGTTATTCGGGATCTATTGTGGTTCCATAAAAATTTTAGGATTATTTGTTCTAGTTCTGTGAAAAATGCTGTTGATATTTTGATAAGGGTTGTATTAAATCTGTAGATTCCTTTGGGTACTATAGTAAGTCAATTATGTTTTAAATAGGAAAGACCAAGAAGACATAAAGGAGATAAGTTTTCTAAACCTCTCCTGAATCAGTAAAATGATTCTTCAGTAGACTGACAAGTTATGGATATAAGTGTAATACTGAGAGTAATCACTACAAAATCTTTAATTAGAGTTACACTCAAAAATACTATAGATAACTCAAATAGAATTCTAAATAATGTTCAAATAATTCACAGAATGGCAGAAAAGAGGAAGAGATAAATAACAAAGGAAACAAAAATAATATGAAATATTTAAGCCTTATCATACCATTAATTACATTTAAATTATCTAAATACACAAATTAAAAGTTAGGAATTGGCAGGGTATACTAGACAATAATCTAAATATATGCTATCTATAAGAACTCACATCAAAATTTTTTAATTTGAACTCACATCAAATTTAACTATATAATAGGTTGTAAATAAATGAATAGAAAATTATATACCATGTGAACATTAAAAAATAATAGCAGGAATGACTTTATTAACATCAGAAAAGTAGACATCAGAGCAAAGAATTATATGTCATTACATAATGATAAAAGGACAAATACATCAAGACAGAGAAAATCTAATGTGAATGTTCCAAACAACAAAGCTGCAAAATACGTGAAGAAATAATTGCAAGAGGTAAAAAGGAAATACAGACAAATACACAATTACATTTGGGGATATCTCCACTCCTTCTCAGCAACTGACAACAACAAGAAAGGAAATCATTACCATCAATAGAGAAAATAACATCATCAACCACAGGATCTCAGTGACATTTATAGGCTACTCTACCCAACTAGAGCAGAATATGTATTTCTTCCAAGCTCCTGTGGGCCATATACCAAGGGAGCCTATATCGTAGGCCATAAAACAAGCCTCAGCTGATTAAAAAGGATTGTAAATCAGAGTTTGTTCCCTGTAAGATTGACCACAATGGAATCTGACTAAAAAATTAATAACAGAAATAAAACAGAAAAATCTCCAAACACTTGGAAGCTACACAACACATTTCTTTAGAGAAAATCACAATGGAAATAAAATATACACTAGATTGAACAAAAATGAAAATTCAACACATTCAGAATTTGTGCTAAACCAGTCCTGAGGGGACAAATTAGAACACTAAATGCTTAAATTAGAAAAGAGGAAAGGTTAAAAAAGGGGGGGGTGATCAATAATCTAAGTTCTCACCTGAAGAAACTAGAAAAAGCAGAACACATTAAACCCAAATCAAGCAAAAGGAAGGACACAATAAAAGTAAGAGCAGAAATCAATGGAATTGGAAACAGAAAAACTAGAGAAAAATCAATGAAACAAAAGCTGCTTCTTTGAAAAGATCAATAAAATTGACAAACTTCTAGCCAAGACTGACAAAAAGAAAAAAAAAGAAACACAAAATGTCAATATTAGGAATGAAATAGAGTATCACAACAGACTGCAAAATGATGAGGAAATAATCTCAATGATTCTACATACATTGATTCACTTTTTTCATTTTATAATACCCTTGAATTCCCAGAATCAACTCTACTAAATATTGGTGCATTATATTATTTATATAATGATTTAATACACTTTTATAAATTATTATTTATAAATAAATAATATAATTTCTATAATAAACTGCTCCATTTTATCCACTAATACCTGTTTAGGATGCCTGTCTGTGTTTGTGAGAGCTATTTGTAGATTTCATATCATGTCGTTGCCAGATTTTAGTATTTGTTGTGATGGCTTCATAAAACAAGTTAGGAGATGTTTCATCTTTTCTTTAAAATTTTGTGAGAAATTCCTCCTTAAATGTTTGCTATAAATCTCCAGTTGAGGGGCCTCTGGGTGGCTCAGCTGCTTAAATGTTTGCCTTTGACTCAAGTCATGATCCTGAAATCCAGCCCTGAGTGGGACACCCTGCTCAGCCAGAGGCCTGCTTCTTCCTTTCCCTCTGCACTCCCCTTGCTTGTGCTCTCTCTCTAATAAATAAATTTTCAAAATCTTAAAAGAAAAAAATCTCAGTTGAATTATCTGAGGCTACAGTTTTATTTGGAGATTGTGGATAATTTATTCATATTCTTAAGAAGATACGAACTATTCTGATTTTCTCTTTAATCTTGTCTCTGGTAATTTTTGTCTTTTGAGCAACTTGACATTTTATCTTATGTGAAATGTATTAGTATAATGTAATTAATAATACTTTTAGTACCCTTTTCATGTTTTTATGATCTTAATAATAACCCTTCTTTCTTGAAACTAGAAATTTTTCTTGATCAGTCTTGCTCCTGCAATGTTAATTTTACTAATTTGTTCAAAGAAACAAACTTCTGTGTTGTTAATTTCCTTTATTCTTTTTCTTTTTTTTATTTCATTGACTTATGGTCATATGCTTATTAATTCCTTCCTTCAACTTACCTTGGATGTAATTTACTTGTATTTTTCTTCATTCTTAAAGAAGTAAGAATCCTTAAGTAAATGTTAAATCCTTTTTTTTTTTAGTTTTTTTATAAACATATAATGTATTATTAGCCCCAGGGGTACAAGTCTGTGAATTGCCAGGTTTACAATTTCACAGCACTCACCATAGCACATACCCTCCCCAATGTCCATAACCCCACCACCCTCTCCCTAACCCCTCCCCCCAGACCCCCTCAGTTTGTTTTGTGACATTGAGAGTCTCTTATGGTTTGTCTCCCTCCTGATCCCATCTTGTTTCATTTATTCTTTTCCTAACCCCGAAACCCCCCATGTTGCATCTTCACTTCCTCATATCAGGGAGATCATATGATAGTTGTCTATCTCTGACTGATTTATTTCGCTAAGCATAATACCCTCTAGTTCCATCCACATCGTCACAAATG
>NW_019154090.1:26846318-26924688 GCF_002288905.1 Enhydra lutris kenyoni
TATAGTATTCTTGGCTGCATGTTTTTCTCATTTAGTGCTGTGAATATATCATGCCAGTTCTTTCTGGCCTGCCAGGTCTCTGTGGATAAGTCTGCTGTCAATCTAATATTTTTACCATTGTATGTTACAGACTTCTTTTCCCGGGCTGCTTTCAGGATTTTCTCTTTGTCGCTAAGACTTGTAAATTTTACTATTAGATGATGGGGTGTGGACCTATTCTTATTGATTTTGAGGGGGGTTCTCTTCACTTCCTGGATTTTGATGCTTTTTCTCTTTGCTGTATTAAGGAAATTCTTACGATTCACTCCAATTCACCTTCTGCCCCCTTCTCTTTTTCTTCTTCTTCTGGAATCCCAATTATTCTAATATTATTTCATCTTATGGTAGCACTATCTCTTGAATTCTCCTCGTGGTCCAGTAGTTGTTTGTCTCTCTTTTGCTCAGCTTCTTTATTCTCTGTCATTTGGTCTTCTATATCACTAATTCTCTCTTCTGCCTCATTTATCCTAGCAGTAAGAGCCTCCATTTTATTGCACCTCATTAATAGCTTTTTTGATTTCAACTTGGTTAGATTTTAGTTCTTTTATTTCTTCAGAAAGGGCTTTTATTTCTTCAGAAAAGGTTTCTCTAATATCTTCCATGCCTTTTTCGAGCCCAGCTAGAACCTTGAGAATTGTCATTCTGAACTCTAGATCTGACATATTACCAATGTCCATATGATTAGGTCTGATTTGGTACTGCCTCTTGTTCTTTTTTTGTGTGTGTGGTGAGTTTTTTCACCTCATCATTTTGTCCAGATAAGAATATATGAAGGAGCAAATAAAATATTAAAAGGATAGCAAAGACCCCAGGAAAATGTGCTTTAACCAAATCAGAAGAGACCCCAAATGGTGGAGGGAGGGGGGAAGGGGATAAAAAGTTCAGGAAAAAAAAATTTAAAAAAGAAAACAAATAAGGAAAAAATATAAAAAAGAAAAATATATATATATATATATATCTTAGACTGGTGACTAGAACAGGGTCACTCACTTAATTTGGGAAGTATTTTGATCTCTCAGAAGAAACTACCTCCCAACATTTTAAAGAATGGAAAACATATATAAGGGTAAACACAATGAAGGGATGGAATACGACTATAAAGATGAAAGAAAAAAATTTTTTTTTAATTTCTGAAAAAGGAGTTGATAAGGTAAGTTGGTTGAGAGAATAAAGAAAAAGAAAGTGGAGAGAATTTGCTCAGGCTGGAGACTAGAACAAGCCTGGGGCTAGATTTAGGGTGTATTTTGATCTATTAGAAGTTGTACCCCAAATTTTTTGAAGAAAAAACCCTATGTGTATACAAAAAATAAAGTTAGATACAATGAAGGATAAAATATGACTGTAATAATGAAGGTTCAAAAAAGATGTTTTTTTAAGAAAAGTATTGTTAAGATAAACTAGTTAAAAAACATTGAAAGAGGAAAGGGTAAAAGTTAAAAAAAATTTAACAGAAGAAAAAAAATTAAAAAAATTAATTAACTTTGCAAGACTAAAGAATCATGGGGAGAAAGCGAAGAATTCCATGTTTGCTTTCTCCTCCTCTGGAATTCCGCTGTTCTCCTTGGTAAGTGAACTTGGTCTTGGCTGGATTTCTTGTTGATCTTCTGGGGGAGGGGCCTGTTGTAGTGATTCTCAAATGTCTTTGCCCCAGGCAGAATTGCACCACCCTTACCAGGGGCCAGGCTAAGTAATTCGCTTGGGTTCACCTTCGGGAGCTTTTGTTCCTTGAACACTTGCCATAGAGTTCCAGAGGATGGGAATGAAAATGGCCACCTCCCAATCTCCGGCCCAGAGGAGCCGAGAGCCTGTGGCCCCTCTCCTCAGTGCGCCCTCAGAGAAAAGCGCTCAATCACTCCTGTCTCCCTGGCCTCCGGCTGCACTCGGAGCTCACCCACCCTATGACCAAGTGTCTCTGTTTCTGGCACACAGCTCCCCCTGGAGTCTCTGAACCCCACAGATCCCTGAGCTCTTCCAGAGTGGGTCTCCCCAGATCTTGTGGGGACCTCACTGACAGAGCAGTGGCCTGTGCCATGGATTACGGTTCAAGGTAACCCCAAGTTGAGAGCTCACTCCTCGGCTCTGTCTTTGTAGCCAGCTTCCCCGCTCTAATACCTGCCAGCTCTGTGACACTCCAACACCCTGATCCTTCTGTGACCCTGCGGGATCTGGGGCCACGCTGTCCCCGCATGGGATTCACCCCGGTTCAGCCTCTGGAGCAATGTCCCTCAGTGGAGCAGACTTTTAAAAGTCCTGATTTTGTGCTCTATTGCTCTGACGCTTGCTGGGAGCTGGCCCCTCCCCCCACGATCTATCTTCCCGTGGCTTTGGATTCACTTCTCCGCCCGTCCTACCTTTCAGAAAGTGGTCAATTTTCTGTTTCTAGAATTGTTGCTCTTCTTTTCTTCGATCTCCTGTTGGATTTGTAGGTGTTCGGAATGGTTTGATAAGCTATCTAGCCGATCTCCTGCTACCTGATGTCATCTCATCCTCCTACTTCTACTTCTCCGCCATCTTGACTCCTCTAAATCCTTTTTTTAAAAACCCTTTGATGATATATGCATCTACACCTATGAATTTCTTTCTAAACACATTAATATCTATATCCCATGGATTTTAATATGTTGTTTATATGTTTAATATTTCATTACTTTTAGTTCAAAATATATTAATTATCCTTATGACTATCTATAACCACATCTTACTTAGAAGTATGTTATTTAATTTCAAAATATTTTGTAGATTTACTATCTCATTTTTATTGATTTCCAACTTAATTCTGGCAATTTTATAGAGAGCATTTTTAATTTATTTCTAATGTAATAATTACAGTATTTCAGTATTTTTACATTTATAAAAACTTCTTTTAAGGAACAGCATTTGTCTCAATGAACATCCATTTGCATGTGAAAAGAAGGTATATTCTGTGGTGTTAGATGTAGTGTTCTATAAATATTAATTAGCTCAAGACTGTTGATACTACTATTCAGATTTGTTGTATTCTTAATGAATTCTTTGTCTAGTTGTTCTATCAATACTGACAGTGTATGGTAAAATTTTCAACTTTGATCATGGGTCTATTTTCAATTTAGTTTTGTCCATTTTTATCATACATATTTTAAAGTTTTGTTGTCAGTTATTTTATGTCTGTCTGAGGGGTTGACCACTTCATCAATAGTAAATGGCATTCATTATCTCTAGTATACACTCATGTTAGAGTCAATGATGTCAGGTTCTAACACAGCCACTCCAGCTTTCTAATTCCCACAGGTTGCATGATATAACCTTTTCTATGCAAACTATTTCTCCCCAATTGTACTGTGTCTTTATAACATATATCTGTGTTCTTTTAGACATATCATAGTAAGAACCTGCTTTTTTATGCGATCCAACAATACTACTTTTCAGTTGGAGTGTTTAATCCATTGAAACTTAATATAAACATCAATACTACTTGAATTATGATCACCATTTGTTTTTCCCTGTGTAAAATTGGTTAGTTTATTTTTGTTTTTCTCTTTTTTCCTGCATGGCCAGTCTTTCTCTTTCTCTGCATCTCTTTCACACACACATACACATACATATACATGATTAGATTTGCATCAGTTTGGACAATTTGACATATTTATAATATTGTTTTAATTCATACACAAATTATATCCCCATCTTAGAGGGTTTTTTTTTTAATTTTTTAAAAGATTGTATTTATTTACTTGACAGAGAGACTGAGAGCACACAGGCAGGTGGGGGAACAGCAGAGGGAGAGGGAGAAGCAGGCTCCCTTCTCAGCAGGCTCAATCCCAGGACTCAGGAATCATGACCTGAGCCAAAGGCAGATGCTTAACTGACTGAGCCATCCCATCACCCTTAAAGGTATTTTTATATCCCTCTCAAAAAAGTGCTGTTTTAGTATATAAATATAGAACATATCATGTTAGATTTATCCTTGGAAAGTGCATGATTCTTTTTTTTTTAAGATTTTTATTTATTTGGCAGATCACAAGTAGGCAGAGAGGCAGGCAGAGAGAGAGAGGAGGAGAAGGCAGGCTCCCTGCTGAGCAGAGCCCGATGTGAGGCTCGATCCCAGGACCCCGGGATCACAACCCGAGCCGAAGGCAGAGGCTCCAACCACTGAGCCACCCAGACGCCCCCGGAAAGTGCATGATTCTGAAACCACTATAAATTGCAGGTTTTTGGAAGATTTTATTTATTTATTTGAGAGAAAGTGCACATAAGTTGGGGAGGGGAAGTGGGACGACAGAGAGAATCTCAAGCAGACTCCCCACTGAATGCAGAGCCTGACACTGGGCTTGATTTCAGACCCTGAGATTATGACCTGAGCTAAAATCAAGAGTCCAAAGCTTAACTGACTTAGCCACCCAGGGGCCCCTATAAATCGTGTTTTTAATAAAAATTTCACTTTTTAATTTTTTGTTGCTGATATGTAAAACAGCGGCTATTTTATAGTCCTTTTATATCAAGTGACCTTATAAATTTTGCTCTTACATTCTAATATTTTCCAAATTCTTTTTCATTTTCTATATACATAATGTTATCAAAGAAAAAAATGACAGATTTGTCTCTTCCTTTCCAAACTGTTGCTTTTTAATTACTATTATTATACAATATAGTATTCCCAGTATAATGTTTGAATCATTTTGATTTCAAGAAAAATTTTTAAGTAATCAACCATGAAGTATTATACTTTCTGTTCTTCTAAGCTATTCTATCAGACTAAAAAATGTTCCCTTCTATTCCTAATTTAAGAGATATTTCATCATGCAGGGGTGGGGGTAGATCTGGGTGGCTCAGTTGGTTAAGCCTCTGCTTTTGGTTCAGATCATGATACCAGGGTCCTGGAATCGAGCCCCAGAGCCCCAGAGCCCCAGAGCAGGCTCCCTGCTCAGCAGGGGGCCTGCTTCTCCCCCCATCTGTGTTCTCTCTCTCTCTGGTAAATAAATAAATAAAATCCTCTAAAAAGAGAGAAAGAGATTTCATCATCAATTGCTATTAAAATTTTTTAAATGTTTAACTACTCAAAGTTTTATACCTACTTACTCTGCACAATGTATATAATTTATAATTGCTGATAACTTTATCAAAACTTCATAGTTACTGTATTTCTCTTTGAATGTGTAGTAGGACATCAGTGGCTTTAACCTGAGCTTCCCTGGCAACTAATGAAGTTGAGTACCTTTTCATATATTTATTGGCCATTGATACATCCTCTTTTGTTAAGTGTCTGTTCAAACCATTGGTTGCTTTTTTAATTGGGTTGATCTTTCTCTTACAGATTTGTAAACATTTTCAAAATATTTCATATATTATCCTTCATCAGACATATGTATTGTGAATACTTGCTCCCACATTACATCTTTTTATTCCTTTATGATCAGAAATTCTAGATTGTAATAAATTTCAAGTTATATTTCTCCTTTATAATTTTTACTTTCTATAGCTCATTTCAGATGTATTGAAGACCTTCTCCTCTGCTTTCTTCTAAAATCTTTATTCTTTTACTTTTCACATTTATATATGCAACCAATTGTACTGATTGTATAAGGTATGAAAGAAGAGTCAAGGTTAATTTTCAGGTATATGCTAAATCACCCGGGCACAATTTACTGAAAATAACATTGCTTATTCAGTTGGCTGCAATGTTGCCTATGTAATAATCAAGCAACTGCATAAGAATATCCATAATTCTGTTCCTGGTATAACTATATCCTTTCTTACTATTTCCTTGTATCTTGTATCCTATATTGGACATATGGTCTCTAGTTTTGTACTTTTCCTTCAAGATTACCTTAGCTATTACTTACTCTGAATTTTCATTGATTTTTATGATCAGATCATCACTTCCTGATAAAACAAACAATGGAATTTAAACACCTTTGGGCTAAATTTATAGATTTACTGAATTTGCAGAATTTATAGTTTGACAACATCACGATATTGAATCCAACAATCATGTAGCATGGTGTATTCCTCCTTTAATTTCCCTCAGTTTTCTTTTAGATTTATGCCTAGATTTTGAAGTTTTTACTACAATTACTTTTTAAAATTTCTGATTCTATTTGTATTTGCTAATATATGGAAAACACAATTGATTTTTTTGTATTTTTATAACTTCATTAAATTCAATATTTTATTTGCATATTACTTCGTATTTTCTATGGTATCAGTTACTATGAAAATCATTTCCCATTATAAAACCTATGTGTATATACTGAGCTTTCATTTCTATCTCCTTTATCAAGGGACAGCATCAAAATAATTTTTTTTTAATTAACCACAATTGGGGCACCTGGGTGGCTCAGTCATCAAGAGTCTGCCTTCAGCTCAGGGCATGATCCCAGGGTCTTGGGATTGAGTCTCGCATCAGGCTCCCTGCTCAGCCAGAAGCCTTCTTCTCCCTCTCCCACTACCCCTGTTTGTGTTCCCTCTCTTGCTGTGTCTTTCTCTGTCAAATAAATAAATAAAATCTTTAAAATAATAATAACAAAAAATTTAAATTAAATTAAATTAACCACAATTATCAGGCCACCAGATTAAAACCAACTTGTATGTCCAACTTACTTTCTGTATTAACTTCCCTTCACTTTTGGATAGACTTCTTTACTCACTTGTCAGTTCCATAATGCTTTCTAGATACTGTAAAAAGTGTTACCATACTTTCAGTTAATTTTAACTAAAGGGTAGGTCTGAATAACTAGCCCACCAATAATATGAAATGGAAACTCACCAAATTTATGTTTAATAAAAATGTTAGGATTTTTACTTGTGCCCAAGATGGAATCAAAAGGACTGGATTTACTCTCTCAACTCAAACAACTAAAAAATTGACAAACAATGACAAAATTTAAAGAATTTTAAATCACTGAGGAATAGGAAGCTCAAGAAGTGGGACTGGAAGAAATTATGCTGAGTGAAATAAGTCAAGCAGAGAGAGTCAATTATGATGGTTTCGCATGTGTGGAGCATAAGGAATAACAGAGAGGACATGGAGAGATGGAGAGGAGGGAGTTGGGGGAAATCAGAGGGGGAGAAGAACCATGAGAGACTGTGGACTCTGAAAAACAATCTGAGAGTTCTGGAGGGGCGGGGGGTGGGAGGTTGGGTGAGCCTGGTGGTGGGTATTATGGAGAGCACATAATGCATGGAGCACTAGGTGTGGTGCATAAACAATGAATTCTGGAACACTGAAAATAAATTTAAAAAATAAATAAAAATTTAAAAATAAGAAGTGACTCCCAAGAAAAGAAAAACTAACAAGGTAAAGCCTACATTTGCCCCCAGCTAACTGCCTGCAGAGATTTTCCAAGCTGCCATGCAGGGAGGGAAAAGCCAACAAAGCTTGGAGGTTTCTATGAGATGCAGAGACAAAGTTAAGATGTCAGTTTTTACCAATTTTATCTATAGATTTAAGGCAATTCAAATCCAAATCCTAGCAAGTTATTTTATGGGTCCTGACAGACTGATTCTAAAGTTTTCATGGAAAGGCAAAAGACCCAGAAAAGCCAGCACAACATTGAAGAAAGACAAATTTGGAGAACTTACACTACCCAACTTCAAGACTTTCTATCAAGCTATAGTAACCAAGACAGTGTGGTATTGGTGAAAGAAGAGACAAATAGATCAATGGAACCAAATAAAGGGCCCATAAATAGACTGACACAAGTACATAACTGATCTTTGATAAGGGAATAAATACAATTCAATGGGGAAGAAGCAATGAGGGAACAAATGAACACATAAAAAGATGAATCTAGACACAGATCTGACACCTTTCATAAACATAGCTCAAAATGGATCCCATACCAGATGCAAAATGCAAAAGTACACAACTCCCAGAAGATAACATATGAGAAAATCTAGGTGACATAGGGCTTTGTGATGACTTTTCACATACAACACCAAAAGCATGATCTATGAAAGAAAAAACTTAATGGACTTTATCAAAATTAAAAACTGGGAGCTCCTGGGTGGCTCAGTCAGTTAAGTGGACAACTCTTGATTTCAGCTCAGGTCATGATCTAAGGGTCCTAGGATCGAGCCCCGTGTCAGGCTCCATGCTCAGCAGGAAGTCTGCTTGAGGATCCTCTCTCTCTTTCCCCCTCTGTCCCTCTCCCACTCTCTGTCTCTAAAATAAATAAATAAATCTTTAAAATTAATTAATTTAATTAAAAACTGCTGCTCTGTGAAAAAACACTTTTTTAAAAAAAGATTTTATTTATTTGAAAGAGTGAGAGGGAGAGCACAAAAGCAGATGGGGAGAAGGAGAAGCAGACTTCCTACTGAACAGAGTCAGATGGATGTGGGGCTCGATCCCAGGACCCTAGGATCATGACCTGAGCCAAAGGCAGACACTTAACTGACTGAGTCACCCAGGTGCCCCTATGAAAAACACTTTTAAGAGAATGAAAAAAAAAAACTATGGATTAGGAGAATATATTTGTAAAATACATATCTGATGAAGGGCTTATATCCAATATATACAAAGAATTCTTAAGAGACAACAGTAAGAAAACAGAGGACTGACATCCAATAAGATGGCTGAATAAAATACTGTCCTCTCATATTCCCTCTGAACAATAATTTGGCATCCATCTGTGGACAAAAATGCCTTCGTGGTAGTTTTGGGATCCAGGTAGGAGACTGTGAAACCCTGCTGCAGTCGAAGACTTAGCAGAGCTGTTTTAAGAACATAGGCCAACACCCCAGAAGCTGACTCACAAATCCCGATCCCAGCTGCAGACCAGGAGAAAGCTCTGATCTCTAAGTACTTATCTACAGCCCCACTTGGCTTGGTCCTGTTACCACTGCCATGTATCAAGGGGCCCTGAAAGAGTCACACCCACTCATGCATAGGGTAACAGTCCTACAGAATTTGGTCCTGGCTGTGCACCCAGAAAGGGGCCCAAGAACCAGCTCCAGCTCTTACCAGCCCTGTAAGTGGATTCCAGCCCATCCCAGCCATAGTTCACAAACATTCCTGCTGTCACAAAGACCCTGCAGGAGACACTCCTGCCTGTGCCCCGAGAGTTTTTCAAAGGGTTCTATATTTGGCTCCAGATCCCTCATAGGCACAGTCTGTCAGCAGTCCTAAGGGTCCAGGATCCCAGTGGGAAACACTCCTGTCTGCATCCCCAGAGATCATAAATAATCTACAAATTTAATGCAATCCCTATCAAATCTTAATGGCATTTTTCATGGAAGTAGAAAAAAATTCTAAAATTCAGAGGGAACAAACAAATAGCCAAATCAATTTTGAGAAAGAAGAATAAAGCTGGAGCCATCACACTTCCTGATTTCAAAACATATTACAAAGCTACAATTGTTAAAACAGTTTGGTACTGTCATAGAGACAGACATATAGACTGATGGAACAGAATAGAGAGCTCATAAATAATCCATGCATATATATGGTCAACTGATCTTCAACAAGGGTGCTAAAAATACATGATGGGGAAAAGTAGCATCTTCAACAAATGGTTTGAGAAAACTGTACATCCCCATGCAGAAGGATGAACTTGGACTCTTATCTTATACCATACACAAAAATCAATTCAAAATGGATTAAAGACTTAAATTTAATATAACCAGTAACTGTAAAATTCCTAGTAGAAAATAGGGAAAGCTTAGCGATATTGCTCTTGGCAATGATTTCATGGATATGACATTAAAAGTACAGGTAACAAAAGCAAAAATAGAAAAGCAGGACACTACATCAAGCCAAAAATCTGTACAGTATAGGATACAATCAACAGAATGAAAAGGCAACCCTTGGAATGGTTTGTAAATACACTGTAAATATATTCATGATATATTGTAAATGTAAATATACATTTATATATACAATAAATATACAATATATTATATATACAATAATATATATATTATATATATACAAAATATATAATAAATATATATTGTATGTGTAAATATACATTTATATATAGTATATATAAATATACATTTATATATACAATAAATATACAATATATTGTATATATAACAATATATATACAAAATATATATATACAAAATATACAATAAATATATATTATATACGTAAATATAATGTAAATATATTTACAAACCAAATACTGATAATCAATCTCCAAAATAGATAAGGACACCTATAATTCAACAGCAAAAAACAAACAAAGAAACAAACAAAAAACAATTAACAACTTGATTTTTAAATGGGCTAAGGAATGAATAGACATTTCTCCAAAGAGTACATACAAATGGCCAACAGGTACATGAAAAAATTTCAACATAACTAATCATCAAGGAAATAACAATCAAAACCACAGTGATATACCATCTCACATCTGTCGGGAGAACTACTGTCAAAAAAAAAAAAAAGACAAGTGTTAGTGAGGATGTGAAGAAAGTAGAACCCTTGCAAATTGTTGGTAGGAATGCAAAATGGTATAACCACTATGGAAAACAGTAGAGAGGTTCCTCAGAAAATAGAAATAGAACTACTGTGTGATCCAGCAATCCCACTTCTGTATATTTATCCAAAAGAACTGAAATTAGGATTGCGAAGAGATAATTGTGTTGCAGATATTGTTGCAGCACTATTTACAACAGCTAAGGTATGAATAGCCTGTTCACAATTAGCTAAGCAACCTAAGCGTCCACTGACAGATCAATGGATAAAGAAAATGTGGTATACAGGGTATTATGGTATGTGAAATAAATCAGACAGAGAAAGATAAACACTATATAATCTCACTTATATGTGAAATCTAAAAAAATCAAACTCATAGAAAAAGAGATCAGATTTATGGTTACCAGAAGGTGAAGGATGCATGCATAATGTTAATTCTGGTGATAGTTTCACAAGTGCATAAACTCTCAAACTCATCAAACTGTACACTTTAAATAATGTATTTCAATGCACATCAATTATATCTCAATAATTTTAAATAAGAAAAGATAAAAATTCCCCACAAAGAATAAAATCTGTAGGATCTTACCTTTAGTAACGATCCACAGGACTACTCAAAAGAATTTTTAACAATACAAATAAAATCTTTGAATGCCCGTCTCTAACTCAGTCAAAAAACTATTATCAGAATGACATCTTATGCTCTTCTAGTTAATGCATTTACCTCCACACAACATGTATACATTTTTCACAGAAATTAGAATCATTACTCTCTATGGTCTGCAATGTTGCTTCTTCATTCAAGGTTTGGAAAGACAAAATCTGCTGCACTCATTCTAATGAACATACAGCATTAAATTATATGTATGCACTTCATTTTACGATATTCTGTTGCTGGACCTGAATGGGAATTTAAAGACATCGTTGTACATGTATCTTCAAGTGCTGATTTATTTCTTTAAAAAAAAAAAACCTTCTAAATTGCAGATTATCAACAAAGTATTAACTTTTTCATTCAACAAACAACTACTGAACTCTATGCCCAGAACTAATACACAGAAAAGAATAATATGTAGTCAGTATTCAAAAATCCATTGTATTTTAAGAAAAGAGACAGCTGGGTAGTCACAATGCAGTAAGGTAAATACTTTCAGAACCAACACAGGAGGACTGTGATAAACAGGAATACCCAGCCTTGAGGGAGGAGCATAAATTCTTGTGTTCTTCTCTCCAAATTTACATACACGTCAGCAGAGTTGGCACCTACTCTTCTAAGTCCTTCTCTTTTCCCCAAGGCATGCCTTGACTAGAGCTCTTGAATAGTGATGCCTCAATTAGAGCAGCTGGTCAATGGACTGGTTGTTTGGCACAGTATCCTATATCCTACTGGTCTACTGGTTGAGCCCAACCCCGTCTAGGGAGGACAATAAAGACCTGTGTGCAGTCACACTGAAGAGAGAGTTCTGGACTCAGAATCCACTGCCAACGTGTTTCAGGAGCCATGAAGTCCCTACTGTTCACTCTTGGAAGCTTCATGCTCCTGGCCCAATTGGTTTCAGGTAAACAGAAATTTGCAGGAAAAGTCCAGAAAGGGTCCTGGAAATGGAATCCCTATTAGCAAACATCTGTGGGAGTGGGGGCAGGGTTCTCACTGGTAGGGGGTGCTAAGGTTTGCCCTACTTCTTCGGAACATCTCTGTTATACGAGACCTCTTACAACAGCGCAGTGTCTATGGTTGGCAGTTAAGGAGAATAATGGGAATCCAAATGCAGAGATGGTCCTGTTGTTCCAAAGGCCCCTCTATCTTAACACTTAGGGCCAGCACAGGCCAGCCCTGCCTCACTTTACTTTGTATGGCACCAAGTATTACTCCTGAAGTAACAATTCTACAATATTACTTCTTCCAATTTTCTTGGTCTTACAGAGAAGGTCTCCCAATTTTTTACTCTTGGACGTGATTAACAGGACAGCAAAGACTGTTTCTAAATATCTACAGGACTGTAAGGTGGAAAAGGAGAGAAACATATTCTGATAAACATGGGGAAAAGATTCAAGACTGAAGGAAATCCTACATCAGATTTCAGCTCTCTATGTATAACATTCTTTCCTTTTAATTAATTCTGTATTATATTTACAAAATTAAGACAAGAACACTGGGAACATTTTAGAAATAAAGAAACTGGCCACCATTCCATCACTACTCACATTTTTAAAAGTTGTTAACAACTGATATATGAGTTTATAATCTGCCCTTTTTAACTTAAGGTTGTAGCAGGTAAACTTTCATTCCTAATGCCTTAGTTACTTTTAATTTTTTTTCAATTTTTTAATTTTTTAATAAACATATAATGTAAGTTACTTTTAATATTTATTGATTTATTGGGAGCACAGAATTTTCATTTTCATGTTGTCAAATCTATTGGCATTTCCTTTGCATTCTTCCATTAGCTTAGAAAGTTCTCTATGGTGAGGACTGTTTGTGTACCATGCTTACTGCGTTGTCTTATTTTTAATTCCAGTATAGGTAATATACAATGTTATATTAGTTTTGGGCATACAATACAGTGAATGAACAATTCTATATATTGCTCAGTGTTCATCATAATTGTACCCTTTAATTTCCATCACCTATTTCACCCATTCTGCTACCCTCACTCCCCCTCTGGTAACCATCAGGTTGTTCTGTCTTTTGATTTGTCTCTCTCTTTTCCTCCCTTTGTTAATTTGTTTTGTTTCTTAGATTCCACATATGAGTGAGATCATATGGTATTTGTCTTTATCCAAATGGCTCATTTCAATTAGCACTGTACTCTCTAGATACATCCATGTCTTCTAATGGCACAAAATGAATGAAGAACTCACTTTTAGAGGTAGAGTTTCCTAACAAAGAATTGTATAACACTACAGTCTGCCCCTAGAAAAAGTATTTTAGGTTCTCTAGAATTTGTAGAACTGTTCAAATTGATGGTGGATAAGAGGAAATTAATAACAGTAGGAAGGCTGCTTCAGAAGATGTTCAGATCTATTGCATCCTTGAAGTTCTATAAGTTTAGATGGTTGATTTTGCTCTCTGTCTCTGGGACACTGATGATATACACCACATACTTGCATGGTGTACTCTTTCTAAATTAAAGGACCAGAGAAAACTCCTCACTTCCCTTTCTAGATACGCACAGGCAATTCAGGATTATTCTGCAACATTATCCAAGGTTAACCCAAGATCTCTCTAGTTTAGAGAGATGCAAGCCTTTGAAAGGACATTTGGAAGGAAGCATCAACAAAACATCAGGGCTCAAGGTAGATCAGAATGAAAAGGAGGGAAACTTGATCTGAGGTTTCCATCCACTTGCCCCAGCCGAAGAAAGCAGAAGAACATTTAGATGTTATATCCATGGAGATATCTGGGATGGAGAGAAAGAAGAAGACCATAGAGAGAGGGGCTAGAGAGACAGTTTAAGATCAGAGACCATTCTAGAAACTCCTTACAGACACAAAAGAATAAAAAGAAGAGATAAAGTAAGAAAAATCATGCAAACAAAGAAGTCAAGCAATCTTTTCCTATCTCAGAAATAGCAGGTTCTTCCTCTACTCTTTGCCTTCACATTATGCTATCACTTATTTGAACACTCTTCTAGATCTTCACATAGCAAGATCCCTTCCATCCATCCTTCTGTCTAGGCTTGAACATCATTTCCTAAGAGATAATTTCCTCAACAACCCCATTGTTATTTTAATCCTAATTTTAGGAGTAACAGGCCCATTCAGATAGCCCCACATCTATATATGTGACTACATGTATATAAACATTATGTATGTAAAATCTCATTTAATCCTTGGAGGAGAATTAAACAGCTGATAAAAGATAACAGTGGTGGTAACAGTCAGAAATCAAAAATGACTGTTTCATTTGCTTACTCTCTACTACATTCCATTATGTTTTTAATTTGCTGCACTTATTGCAACTTGCAGTTATTTTGTTTATTCATTTTCGTGTTTATTTTCTTCCCCCCCACCACCTCCCATATAAGCTTCTCAGATCTTATCTTCCTGTTCATTGTTTTATTTCCACTATTCTTGCAGAGTTCTTAACATGGTAGGCACCCATTATATGTGTTGATTAAATAGGGGAACAAGCTGAGCAACACAGAGCCCGATAAAAAGAGTTCTAATATCTCTTCAGGGTTTTCTATGTGCTACACCATGTGATGAGAAAATTTTTTAGATATGCATGTAATATGTAGGCACGCCTTGCAGAATGGCTCTCTAATGAATATATTCCTAGTAGGATGGCTTTTGGGTTATTCTTAAAAAGTTGTAGACTGAATTTATATCTCAATATTATATAGGTATGGATACATAGATATTCATGTATATATGAGAAATTATATTACATTTGAAAAGACAATATATAAGACAAATCCAGTTACATTTCACATGCAATTTGTAGGACCTCACAAATATGTAAGATATTCTGAAAATCTGACCAAGTGCCAACAAAAGCCATGTGCATTTGGGTGATAGTAAGAAGCATTACAGTGAAGATTTGAGCATTTTCTATTAGTCATTTTTTTTACTTTTCTTTAGGTGATTTATGTGTGTTTAATTTCCATTTTATGAAACTGGTTAGGGCTTTTATACTTATTAGAACTAATGTGTTACATATATTTTCCCAATCAAACAATGGGGAATAGATACCTGGTGAGTGTTTATATTCAGAATTTCGATTTCAGAAAGGCTCATACATACATCAAAATTTTATTGTGTATATTTTTATAAAATCTCATTTAATCCTCAGAGCAGGTCTGAGGATTAGGAAAAATATAACAACGCCACTGGTAAGGGACTTGATAATCAGTGCACAAAAAACTATTGTTATTTCTATCTTTTTGTGATAGGTCCCTGGTTTAAAAAAATCTATATAATTCCTTTATGCAGGTAGTTGGTATGTGAGAAAATGTGCAAACAGAACTGGAAATTGCAGGTCGATATGCAGAGTGGGAGAGACGGTGACACAGCCTCCTACTGGGATGTGCCCCAAAGAAAAACTGTGCTGCATCCTATCTAGCCAAGATTTTAATCATGCTGTCTGTGTGGAAACCTCAAAGACGACAACCATGACACATACTTCAGAAACTTGAATGAGTGTCTTTAAATGAACATTCCTGCCTGTCTCCTGACCTGGGATCCTTGCTTCATTAAATCAAAGGGCTTTATTCTGGTGTCACTCTTCTTGCTACACCCCTTTCTCCCATGCCTCCACGTAAAAATGTCTGGAAGGGCATCACGTTTCCTTAGCACCAGCAGTGCCAGGGGAGGGATGCAAATAAGGTAGAGGCCAGACACAAGTGAGGTTTGTTCCAAAACACCCACTAGAGACTGATGGATGGAAGTGATGGCATCACTGAAAATAGTTCCCAGCCTGCAAGCTCACAGTCTGCCCATAGCAGTGATTACCAAACGTTAAAGCACATCAGAAACACCTGAGAGACTGGTAAAACACATTTCTGGGCCTCATCCCCAGTTTCTGATTCTGCGGTAGAGCCTGAGGAATTAGCCTTACTCACAAATTCTAAGCGATGCCAATGGTTCTGATCCAGGGACCATACTTTGAGAACCAATGGCCCATAATATGGAACATCTGAAGGCTTCCCCTTTAGATTGAGGGCAAAATCATATGTATTTTTGAAGTGGTTTCTGATACACAAGCATTCCTAGAGTGCTAAGGTAATCATTTTCTTATTAGATTTCCTACAACAACCTTAGAATGTAGGTACTGTGACCTCACTTCAGAGAAGAAGAAACTTGATGTATAAGCATTAGAACTGGAACAGATTTAATTGACCACTGGAAACATTCTGGCACTAAACCTTGATGTTGTCCAATTTTCTCCTCAATCACAGATTCCCACTTAGATAGGATGGTAGAATGAGATCCGTATACTGTGACCTAAATACAAGGATAGATACTCACTTTAAGCTTGAAGATTTTTCCCTTAAGAACTCCACCTGCACAAATAAGAGAATATGACTAGGGGCATCACAGTCATCCACCCGTGCCTCAGACCCACTTTCTTGATACTTAGACTGGGAGAATAGGAAATGCAGTTGCCTTCACTGGCTGTGTTTGTCAGTCTGTTTGTCCACCTATGAGGTGATAGGGTTTGGCTGAATGTCTTTCTCCTTATCTTTTTCATGCTGATATCCTTCTGATTCTAAAAATATGAGCTTAGATTATGCCTAGTTGGGTCAACTTCACCTTTTACCTCACAAGAGGTCAAAAATTTAATGTGGAAAACTAAAAGTGGGAGAAAACATTGGTGAAAGTGTTGTCACACTGTAAACACAAGTCCATGAATGCTGTCATGGTACCCTTTTCCAATTTCA
This sequence comes from Enhydra lutris kenyoni, assembly GCF_002288905.1. Lineage (NCBI taxonomy): Eukaryota > Metazoa > Chordata > Mammalia > Carnivora > Mustelidae > Enhydra > Enhydra lutris. The sequence continues at coordinate 26,863,143 of NW_019154090.1, forward strand.
CTTGATCCCACATCCCATTACTAATAGGTCTATGTGAATCTTCCACCTGTAATATGTATCATGACTTCTATCTCCACTGCTGGAGTAAAGACTCAGCTCTCAAGATTTGCCCAGGGACTATTACAAGAGCCATTCTGTTGATCACTATGCATTTCTTCCATACATATACTTGTACATCCTCTACACTGACAGCCAGTCATTTTTCTGACACAAATCTAATCAGCAAGCTCTCTTCTGGCAGCATTGCACACAGCATCCTAACCAATATTTCAGTCCAGGTTTCATGGTTCTTCACATTCAAATCCAATATTACATTTCCAGCTTTATCTCCTCTCACTCCCCCAAGGGCCATCCCACATTTCTGCCATCCACACTTAAATATGATTGATTTGAACTCACTGGATTGCTTCTGGATTTGAGTTTTTATACATACTCTTCTCTCTCCACTTTCCCCTGGCCAGGAAAATCTTCATTTTCATCCAGAGGACATTCATAACCACATTGCTCCACCCAAAACACAACTACGTCACATCTTGTTTTCCTTTATTATGGCTTATACAGAATTTGTCATCATGTCACATCATATTCTATGTGTCCACTTGTATGTCTCCTCCTCTAACCAGATTTTGAAATTTTATTCAAGGAGAGGAACTTTTTTCTATTTCTCTCTCTCTCTTGTCCCATAACTAGATTCTACATTAGAATTTGTTGAAAAAGTAAAGAAGGTTCCTGATAGCCTAGATGACTTTTGGATATTACTGAAATTTCACCTTTGTTTATTCCAGATATTCTCCAGGAGATTGGCCTCTGCCTCCTGAAACAGATAACACCTATGATCTGTGATATAATCCAGCAGAAGAGATTTGAGGGGTGGGTCATCCCAAACTAGCAGGACATCATTGCCTTTTACTCTCATGGCTCTCATTGTAGACAGAACTCATGAACTCACACTGGAAAGAGGATGGACAGAGGCAGGTCACTTCAGCAGAGGAGGGCAGTAGGAAAAAACATGAACTTTACAGTCAGACATCTATGATGTCATTCACGGTCCCACCATCGACTCATCTATTCAGTCTGTAGACAACTGATTTCCCACCTTCAAGATGAAGTTTATGAAGTTGGAAGAATAGAGAAAATATTTACTCCCACTCAGTTTACTTTGAAGGTTGCTAGGGTAGCATACTCAAATTTACTCACAACATAGGGACTCAGCCATAGCAGGTTGCTGATTCCTGGGTGAAAAGCAGAAAGGCACATTTCCTGAGGGCCCTGCCCACTAGACCATGGCTGCTCTCCATGGGTATGGTGATTAAAAGCCATGTTTCACCTGGGGGGAAGCTCATTACAATGCAGAGAAGGCTGTGACAGAGGTTAGGATCATAGGATCTCACTGAACAGCCAGATGGGATTTTAAAGGCTCCTGGTAGAACTCACTGTGCTTTCCCCTCAGTAATCACCTTGATCACTACCTTGAAAACATCCCAGAGCTATGATTACTATGATTATAGATGAGGAATATCATCTTAGCGCTGCAGCCTGAAACTTTACCCTCCTGTCCTCTTCCCTCACATCCATTCCTTCTTCATCCCATGCTTGAGTTTAGGTGGCAAATAACCTTTCTCTCCTTTGTTGTTTTGGGGAGAAAAAGAACCTTCATTGTATGAGAATACAAAAAGAACATTGATACACAATGTCATTAAATAAAAGCCTTATATAATAATTATGATAACAGGATTAAAGATGAGGAAATTGGAGCAAAACATATCTAATGTTATATCTAGGTTGATAGGAACTTATAGCTTTTATTCATTGTGCAGCCTCTCCTTCAATTCTTACACTGGTACGTTTCACACACACCTTCATCCTAGAATCACTCTAAAAATTAAAATAGTTAAGGCATAAAGAACAGTTTCTGGCATGTATAAAACTCTAAGACACATAGACTCAGTGATATAAACTTCTAGTATTTAAATATGAAAACTCTGAGATTCATGGAGGACAAGGATCTTGCACAAACACAGACAGTCACATATCAAAGTCAGTTCCACCAATTCCACAACCTATCTGTAACCCATCTCATTCTAAACTGGAAGATATCCTCAAAGCTAATTTCTACCTCTTAAGCTTGTCATTTTGCATTGCCATTGAGTCCTCAAGAATGAAGTCTGCAGTGCATACAGAATAATCTGGACTCCAGAAGGAAAAGAGAGAAAGAAGGGCACAGGAGTTCATTTAAAGCAATCACAGGTGGGGCACCTGGGTGGCTCAGTTGGTTAAGCATCTGCCTTTGACTTGGGTCATGGTCCAGCCCCACATTGGGCTCCCTGCTCAGAAAAGAGCCTGCTTCTCTCTCTCCTTCTGGTGCCCCTTCCCTGCTTGTGTGCTCACTTGTTCTCTCCATATATATCAAATAAATAGATAAAATCTTTAAATAAATAAATAAATAAATCACAGGTGAGAACTTCCCAAATCTGTGCAGAGACTTGAACATCCAAGTTCACAAAGCTAGCAGAGCACCCTATCATCTGACTGGAGAAATTTTCTCCAAGACACATTATAATGAAACTACTAAAATCAAAGATAAAGAATCCTAGGGGCACGTGGGTGGCTCATTTGGTTAAGCAGCTGCCTTCAGCTCAGGTCATGATTCCAGGGTCCTGGGATTGAGCCCCGCATTGGGCTCCCTGCTCAGCAGAAAGCCTGCTTCTCTCTCTCCCACTGCCTGCCACTCTGCTTACTTGTGCTCTCTCTGTCAAATAAATAAAATCTTTTTAAGAAGAAAGAAAGACAAGAAAAAGGAAGGAAGGAAGAATCTTAAAGGCAGTCAGTGAATGAAGACTGTAACCTACAAGGGAAACCCCATTAAGTGTCAGCAGATTTCTCAGCAGAAACCCTACAGAGACAGCAGAGTGACATATTCCAAGTAATGAAAGATTTAAAACTGCCAGCCAAGAATACTCTATCTGGCAAAGTTGTTCTTGGGAAATAAAGTATAAATAGACAAACAAAAGCTGAGGGAGTTTGTCCACCACTAGACCTGTTTTGCAAGAAATGCTGATAGGAGTTTGAGCTGAAATGAAAAGAAGCTTATCGGTGACATGACAACATATGAAATTATACAACACTTTGCTAAAGGTGGAAAATGTTAGTCAAATACAGAAAACTCTAATTTTATAATAGTATAAAGTATATAGTATAAAAGCTAACAGAAAAGAGTATTAAAATAATTATAGTTACTATAATTTGTCAACAAATTCACAGCCTAAAAAGAGATAAATTGTGTCTCTTCAACAAATGATGTTAGGGAAACTGAAAAACAACATGCAGAAGAATAAAACTGGTCCACTTTCTTACACCAAACACAAAAATAAATTCAAAATGGATGAAAGACCTAAATGTGAGACAGGAAACCATCAAAGTCCTAAAGGAGAACACAGGTAGAAACCTCTTTGACCTTGGCCATAGCAACTTCTTATTAGACATGTTAGCAGAAACAAAAGCAAAAATGAACTACCAGGACATCATCAAAATTAAAAATCTTCTTCACAGTGACAAAAACAATCAACAAAACTAAAAGGCAGCCTATGAAATGGGAGAAGATATTTGCAAACAACATATCTGATAAAGGGTTAGTATCCATAATCTATAAAGAACTTACCAAACTCAACACCCCCCAAAATCAAATAATCCAGTTAAGAAATGGACAGAAGATATGAATACACACTTTTCCAAAGAAGAAATCCAGATGGTTAACAGACACATGAAAAGATGCTCGACATCACTCATCATCAGGGAAGTACAACTCCAAAGAAGACACAAATAGCTAACAGATACATGAAAAAATGTTCATCATCATTAGCCATCAGGGAAATTCAAATCAAAACTTCACTGAGATACCACCTGACACCAGTTAGAATGGTAGAAACTATCAGGACAGAAAACAACAAGTGTTGGAAAGGATGTGGAGAAAGGGGAACCTACTTACACTGTTGGTGGGAATGCAAGCCACTTTGGAAAACTGTGTGGAGATTCCTCAAAAAATTAAAAATAGAGCTACTTATGACCCTGCAATTGCACTACTGGGTTTTTACCCCAAAGATACAGATATAGTGAAAAGAAGGGCCAAATGTACCCCAACGTTCATAGCAGCAATGGCCACAATCACCAAACTGTGGAAAGAGCCGAGATGCCCTTCAACAGATGAATAAAGAAGATGTGGTCCATATATACAATGGAATATTACTCAGCCATCAGAAAGGATGAACACCCAACTTTTGCATCAGCATGGATGGGACTGGAGGAGATAATGCTGAGTGAAATAAATCAAGGAGAGAAAGTCAATTATCATATGGTTTCACTTACTTGTGGAGCATAAGGAATGACATGGAGGACAGTAGGAGAAGGAAAGAAAAAGTGAATTGGGGTATATCAGAGGGGGAGATGAAGCATGAGAGACTATGGACTCTGAGAAACAAACTGAGGGTTTTGGAAAGGAGGGGTGGGGGGATGGATTAGCTTAGTAGTGAGTATTAAGGAGGGCACGTATTGCATGGAGCACTGGGTGTGATGTAAAAACAATGAATCTTAGAACACTGAAAAGTTTTTAAAAACTAAAAAAAAAAAAAAAACAAACCACAATGGGATACCACCACACATCTGTCCGAATGATTAAAATTATCCACACAAGAAACAACAGGTGTTGGCAATGATGCAGAGAAAGGGGAACCCTCTTGCAATATTGGTGGGAATGCAAACTGGTGCAGCCACTCCAGAGAACAGTATGGCAGTTCCTCAAAAAATTAAAAATAGAACTACCCTATGATCCACCAATTGCTCTTCTAGGTATTTACCCAAAGGATACAAAAATGCTGATTTAAAAGGGTACATGCACCCCAAAATTTACAGCATTATCAACAATAGCTGAACTATGGAGAGAGCACAGATGTACATCGACTGATGAATAGATGAAGATGATGTGGTATATATCTACCACAGAATATTACTCAGCCATTAAAAAGAACGAAATCTTGCCATTTGCAATCATGTGGATGGAACTACAGTGTATTATGCTAAATGAAATAAGTTAGAGAAAGACAAATATCATATGATTTCACTCATAGATGGAAATTAAGAAACAAAACAGATGAATATATTGGGAGGGAGGAGGGAAATAAATCATAAGAAACTCTTAACAACAGAGAACAAACTGAGGACTGATGGAGGGAGGGGGAGATGAACTAGGTGGGTGATTGGTATTAAAAACCACTTATTGTAGATGAACATTCTGCTCCTGAAAGCAATACTGCACTGTACTAACTAAAATTTAAATAAAAAATTTAAAAAGAGGTCAATTGTGACATCAGAAATATAGAAGGGGAGGGGAAGAACCTTTATAAGTTAATGCAAATAAGCTGCTATCAGTATAAAATGGATTATTTTATCTATGAGATGTTTTATGTAAGCTTCAAGGTAACCACAAAGCAAACATCTAGAGTAGGTTCATGAGAAATTAAAAGGGAGGAGGGGCACAGAGCATAACATCATGGAAAATCACCAATTTACAAAGTTAGATAGAAACAGACAGGGAGGGGCGCCTGGGTGGCTCAGTGGATTAAAGCCTCTGCATTCAGCTCGGATCATGATCCCGGGGTCCTGGGATCGAGCCCTGCATCGGGCTCTCTGCACAGCAGGGAGCCTGCTTCCCTTCCTCTCTCTCTGCCTGCCTCTCTGCCTACTTGTGATCTCTCTGTCAAATAAATAAATAAAATCTTTAAAAAAAAAAAAAGAAAAGAAACAGACAGGGAAAGGACCAATAAAAATACATAATAACCAGAAACCAATAAAATAGCAATAATAACTCCTTACGTATTAATAATTATTCTAAAATAAATGGATTGAATTCACCAATCAAAGGCACAGAGTGACCAGGTAGATTAAAACAACAACAACAGAATTGTCAGAGATGATGGGATTGGGGAGATACTGTAAGAACACAAACTTACTAGTGCAACTAATAAATAAACCCTAGAGATCTAATGCACAGTATTAGATTATAGACAACCATATTGTATGTATAGATATCAAACTTTCTAAGAGACTACATCTTAATTATCACCACCACAAAAAAGAGTAATAATTATGTGATGTGACAGAGGTGCTAGCTGATGCTACAGCAGCCATCATATTATATGTGTTGATCAACATGTAGTATGACTTAATCTTACACAATGCTATATGCCAAATGTCAATTTGATAATGAAATAATATAAATATTAACCATCCAATTAGAAAATAGGGAAAAGACATGAAGAGATAATTCACTAAACAGGATATATAAATGGGAAATAGGCACATGAAAACATATTCAACATAATTAGCAAATAAGAAAATGTAAATTAAAATCAGTATGAATTAACTTTCCATACCTATCAAAACACAAAAATAAAATATAGTAACAATCCAGAATATTGGTAAGGATAAGGAAAAATTGGATCTTTCATACATTGCTAGTGGTGATGTAAAATTATATAGCCGCTCTGGAACTTAGTTGGGCAGCTTCTCAAAATAACTAAATATACATTTACTATACAACCCAGAAATTTACATCCTGGACATTTACCCAGGAGAAATGAAAACATGTTCACACAAAAACCTGCCCATGATTGTTCATGGCAGTTTTGTATGTCATAGGCAAGGACTGGAAATAACCAAAATATCCCATAATAGGTGAATATTTAAACAATATACATTCATACCAAGACCACTACTTAGCACTTAGCAAAAAAAAAAACATGCAAACTACTAATACATGCAACAACTTGGATAAATCGCAAGGACATTGTGCTAAGCAAAAAAAAAAAAAAAGGAAAGAAAGCAAAAAGCTAGTCTCAAAAAGTCACGTATTTTATGATGTCCATTATATAAAATGCTTGCAAAGAATATATCTTGGGGGCACCTGGGTGGCTCAGTGGGTTAAGCCTCTGCCTTCAGTCACGTCATGATCCCGGGGTCCTGGGATCAAGCCCCATGAGCCTGCTTCCCTTCCTCTCTCTCTGCCTGCCTCTCTGCCTACTTGTGGTCTCTCTCTGTCAAGTAAATAAATAAAAATCTTTAAAAAAAAAAGAATATATCTTGGATTTTGTGTATTTAATTTACACAAGTCAAACGTCTATGTCTCTTTACTTGATGTCATCTCCAGGGCCAACATCACCTATTACCAGATTAACAGTTGTCAGGGGTTAGGGATGGAGGAGAACAAAGGTAAGTGTGAATATAAAGGGGTAGCACTAGGAGATCTTTGTGGTGATGGAATAGTTCTATATACTGATTGTAGTGCTGCTTACCAAATCAAAACACAAGACAAAATGACACAGAACTCTGCAAACACTTTATACTGTTGTCAGCTACCTGTTTTAAAAATGTAATCACTAGGAAAACTGGGTGAAGGATATGTAGGACTTCACGGTACTATCTCTACAACTTCTTGTGAATCCGTAATTATTTCAAAACAAAAAACTGTTTTTAAAAAGACCCAACTTCTTCAAACTGTATTACAAAGCTGTGCTCTTCAAGACAGCATGGTACTGGCACTAAAAAACAGACAAATAAATCAATGAACAGAATAAAGAACCCAGAAATGGACCCTCAACTCTATGGTCAACTAATCTTTGACAAAGTAGGAAAGAATACTCAATGGGGAAAAAAACAGTCTCCTCAATAAATAGTGCTGGGAAAATGGAATAGCCACAGAAGAATGAAATTGGACCATTCTCTTATAGCATACACAAAGATAAACTCAAAATGAGTGAAAGACCTAAACGTGAGACAGGAAACCATCAAAATCCTAGAGGAGAACACAGGCAGTAACCTCTTCGACTTCTTCAACTGCCACAGCAACTTCTTGCAAGACACATTTCTAAAGGCAAGGCAAACAAGCAAAAGTGAACTACTGGGACTTCATCAAGATAAAAAGCTTCTGCACAGCAAAGGAGACATTCAACAAAATGAAAAGGCAACCTGCAGAATGGGAGAAGATATCTGCATATGGCATAACAGATAAAGGGCTGGTATCCAAGATCTACAAAGAACTTATCAAACTCAACACCCAATAAATAAATAATCCAGTCAAGAAATGGGCAGAAGACATGAACAGACATTTCTCCAAAGAAGACATGCAAATGGCCAACAGATGCATGAAAAAATTCTCTACATCACTTGTCTTCAGGGAAATACAAATCAAAACAATGAGATACCACCTTACACCAGTCAGAATGGCAAAAATTAACAACACAAGGAACAAAAAATGCTGACAAGACTGTGGAGAAAGGGGAACCCTCTTATACTGTTGGTAAGAGTAGAAGAGTGGTAAAGCCACTCTGGAAAACAATATGGAGGTTCCTCCAAAAGTTAAAAATATGGCTACGTATGACCCAGCAATTGCACTACCGGGAATTTGCCCCAAAGATATAGATGTAGTGAAAAGAAGGAGCACCTTCTCCCCAATGTTCATAGCAGCAAAGACCACAATAACTAAACTGTGGAAGAAGCCGAGATGTCCTTCAACAGATGAATGGATAAAGATGTGGTTCACATATACAATGGAATATTACTCAGCCATCAGAAAGGATGAATACCTACCATTCACAATGACATGGATGAAACTGGAGGGTATTATGCAAAGTGAAAGAAGTCAAGTAGAGAAAGACAGTTATCATGTGGTTTCACTCATATGTAGAATATAAGAAATAGCACAAAGGATCATAGGGGAAGGGAGGAAAAATGGAATGGGAAGAAATCAGAGAGGGAGACAAACCATGAAACTTTTGAAACAAACTGATGGTTGTGGAAATGGAGTGGGGGAAGGAGTTGGGGTAACTGGGTGATGGGCATTAAGGAGGATATGTGATATGATGAGCACTGGGTGTTACATGCAATTAATGAATCATTGAACACTACATCAAAAACTAATGATAGGGAGGAGTCAAGATGGCAGAGAAGTAGCAGGCTGAGACTACTTCAGGTAGCAGGAGATCAGCTAGATAGCTTATCTAAAAATTGCAAACACCTACAAATCCAACGGGAGATCGAAGAGAAGAAGAACAACAATTCTAGAAACAGAAAATCAACTACTTTCTGAAAGGTAGGACTGGCGGAGAAGTGAATCCAAAGCGACGGGAAGATAGACCGCGGAGGGAGGGGCCGGCTCCCGGCAAGCGGCAGAGCACAAAATCAGGACTTTTAAAAGTCTGTTCCACTGAGGGACATTGCTCCAGAGGCTTAACCGGGGTGAAGCCCAGGCGGGGTCAGTGTGGCCTCAGGTCCCGCAGGGTCACAGAAGGATTGGGGGTGTCTGAGTGTCACAGAGCTTACAGGTATTAGAACGGGGAAGCTGGCTACAGAGACAGAGCCGAGGACTGAGCTCTCAGCTTGGGGTTACCTTGAACCAGTCGCAGGCTCGGTCAGCTCAGAGCGCGGCCGGAGGCCAGGGTGACTGGAGTAATTGGGCGCTGTTCTCTGAGGGCGCACTGAGGAGTGGGGCCCCGGGCTCTCAGCTCCTCCGGGCCGGAGACTGGGCAGCCGCCATCTTCATTCCTATCCTCCAGAACTCTACGGAAAGCGCTCAGGGAACAAAAGCTCCCAAACAAACCCTAGCGGATTACTCAGCCCAGCCCCTGGTAAGGGCGGTGCAATTCTGCCTGGGGCAAAGACATTTGAGAATCACAACAGGCCCCTCCCCCAGAAGATCAACAAGAAATCCAGCCAGGACCAAGTTCACCTACCAAGGAGTGCAGTTTCAATACCAAGGAGAGCAGCGGAATTCCAGAGGAGGAGAAAGCAAAGCACGGAACTCATGGCTTTCTCCCCATGATTCTTTAGCCTTGCAGTTAATTTAATTTTTTTTTCTTTTTCAACTTGTTTTTCTCTTCTTCTGCCAAATTTTTTTTAACTTTTACCCTTTTCTGGGACGCCTGGGTGGCTCAGTTGGTTAAGCAGCTGCCTTCGGCTCAGGTCATGATCCCAGAGTCCTGGGATCGAGTCCCACATCAGGCTCCTTGCTCGGCAGGGAGCCTGCTTCTCCCTCTGCCTCTGCCTGCCATTCTGTATGCCTGTGCTCGCTCTCTCTTCCTCTCTCTCTCTGATAAATAAATAAAAATCTTTAAAAAAAAAACTTTTACCCTTTTCTTTTTTAACGTTTTTTAACTAGTTTATCTAATATATATATACATATATATTTTATATTTTTTCTTTATTCATTTTCTTTTTTTAATTCTTTTTTTTTTTCTTTCTGAACCTCTTTTTATCCCCTTTCTCCCCCCTCACGATTTGGGATCTCTTCTGATTTAGTTAAAGCATATTTTCCTGGGGTTGTTGCCACCCTTTTAGTATTTTACTTGCTCCTTCATATACTCTTATCTGGACAAAATGACAAGGCAGAAAATTTCACCACAAAAAAAAAAAAAAAAAAAGAACAAGAGACAGTACCAAAGGCTAGGGACCTAATCAATACAGACATTGGTAATATTTCAGATCTAGAGTTCAGAATGACGATTCTCAAGGTTCTGGCCGGGCTCGAAAAAGGCATGGAAGATATTAGAGAAACCCTCTCGGGAGATATAAAAGCCCTTTCTGGAGAAATAAAAGAACTAAAATCTCACCAAGTTGAAATCAAAAAAGCTATTAATGAGGTGCAATAAAAAATGGAGGCTCTCACTGCTAGGATAAATTAGGCAGAAGAAAGAATTAGCAATATAGAAGCCCAAATGACAGAGAATAAAGAAGCTGAGCAAAAGAGGGACAAACAGCTACTGGACCATGAGGGGAGAATTCGAGAGATAAGTGACACCATAAGACGAAACAACATTAGAATAATTGGGATTCCAGAAGAAGAAGAAAGAGAGAGGAGAGCAGAAGGTATATTGGAGAGAATTATTGGAGAGAATTTCCCCAATATGGCAAAGGGAACAAGCATCAAAATCCAGGAGGTTCAGAGAACCCCCCTCAAAATCAATAAGAATAGGTCCACACCCCGTCACCTAATAGTAAAATTTACAAGTCTTAGTGACAAAGAGAAAATCCTGAAAGCAGCCCGGGAAAAGAAGTCTGCAACATACAATGGTAAAAATATTAGATTGGCAGCAGACTCATCCGCAGAGACCTGGCAGGCCAGAAAGAACTGGCATGATATATTCACAGCACTAAATGAGAAAAACATGCAGCCAAGAATACTAGATCCAGTTAGGCTATCATTGAAAATAGAAGGAGAGATTAAAAGCTTCCAGGACAAACAAAAACTGAAAGAATTTGCAAACACCAAACCAGCTCTACAGGAAATATTGAAAGGGGTCCTCTAAGCAAAGAGAAACCCTAAAAGTAGTAGATCAGAAAGGAACAGAGACAATATACAATAACAGTCAACTTATAGGCAATACAATGGCACTAAATAAATATCTCTCAATAGTTACCCTGAATGTTAATGGGCTAAATGCCCCAATCAAAAGACACAGGGTATCAGAATGGATAAAAAAACAAAACCCATCTATATATTGCCTACAAGAAACTCATTTTAGACCCGAAGACACCTCCAGATTTAAAGTGAGGGGGTGGAAAACAATTTACCATGCTAATGGACATCAGAAGAAAGCAGGAGTGACAATCCTTATATCAGATCAATTAGATTTTAAGCCAAAGACTATAATAAGAGATGAGGAAGGACACTATATCATACTCAAAGGATCTGTCCAACAAGAAGATCTAACAATATTAAATATCTATGCCCCTAACGTGGGAGCAGCCAACTATATAAACCAATTAATAACAAAAATCAAAGAAACACATCGACAATAATACAATAATAGTAGGGGACTTTAACACTCCCCTCAATGAAATGGACAGATCATCCAAGCAAAAGATCAACAAGGAAATAAAGGCCTTAAATGACACACTGGACCAGATGGACATCACAGATATATTCAGAACATTTCATCCCAAAGCAACAGAATACACATTCTTCTCTAGTGCACATGGAACATTCTCCAGAATAGATCACATCCTCGGTCCTAAATCAGGTCTCAGCCGGTATCAAAAGATTGGGATCATTCCCTGCATATTTTCAGACCACAATGCTCTGAAGCTAGAACTCAATCACAAGAGGAAATTTGGAAAGAACCCAAATACATGGAGACTAAACAGCATCCTTCTAAAGAATGAATGGGTCAACCAGGAAATTAAAGAAGTATTGAAAAAATTCATGGAAACAAATGATAATGAAAACCTAACGGTTCAAAATCTGTGGGACACAACAAAGGCAGTCCTGAGAGGAAAATATATAGCGGTACAAGCCTTTCTCAAGAAACAAGAAAGGTCTCAGGTACACAACCTGACCCTACACCTAAAGGAGCTGGAGAAAGAACAAGAAAGAAACCCTAAACCCAGCAGGAGAAGAGAAATCATAAAGATCAGAGCAGAAATCAATGAAATAGAAACCAAAAAAACAATAGAACAAATCAACGAAACTAGGAGCTGGTTCTTTGAAAGAATTAATAAGATTGATAAACCCTTGGCCAGACTTATCAAAAAGAAAAGAGAAAGGACCCAAATAAATAAAATCATGAATGAAAGAGGAGAGATCACAACTAACACCAAACAAATACAGACAATTATAAGAACATACTATGAGCAACTCTACGCCAACAAATTTGACAATCTGGAAGAAATGGATGCATTCCTAGAGACATATAAACTACCACAACTGAACCAGGAAGAAATAGAAAGCCTGAACAGACCCATAACCAGTAAGGAGATTGAAAGAGTCATCAAAAATCTCTCAACAAACAAAAGCCCGGGGCCAGACAGCTTCCCGGGGGAATTCTACCAAACATTTAAAGAAGAACTAATTCCTATTCTCCTGAAACTGTTCCAAAAAATAGAAATGGAAGGAAAACTTCCAAACTCATTTTATGAGGCCAGCATCACCTTGGTCCCAAAACCAGTCAAGGATCCTATCAAAAAAGAGAACTACAGACCAATATCTTTGATGAACACAGATGCAAAAATTCCACCAAAATACTAGCCAATAGGATTCAACAGTACATTAAAAGGATTATTCACCACGACCAAGTGGGATTTATTCCAGGGCTGCAAGGTTGGTTCAACATCCACAAATCAATCAATGTGATACAACACATTAATAAAAGAAAGAACAAGAACCATATGATATTCTCAATAGATGCTGAAAAGACATTTGACAAAGTACAGCATCCTTTCCTGATCAAAACTCTTCAAAGTGTAGGGATAGAGGGCACATACCTCAATATTATCAAAGCCATCTATGAAAAACCCACCACAAATATCATTCTCAAGGGAGAAAAACTGAAAGCTTTTCCGCTAAGGTCAGGAACACGGCAGGGATCTCCATTATCACCACTGCTATTCAACATAGTACTAGAAGTCCTAGCCTCAGCAATCAGACAACAAAAGGAAATTAAAGGCATCCAAATCGGCAAAGAAGAAGTCAAACTATCACTCTTCGCAGATGATATGATACTATATGTGGAAAACCCAAAAGACTCCACTCCAAAACTGCTAGAACTTGTACAGGAATTCAGTAAAGTGTCAGGATATAAAATCAATGCACAGAAATCAGTTGCATTTCTCTACACCAACAACAAGACAGAAGAAAGAGAAATTAAGGAGTCAATCCCATTTATAATTGCACTCAAAACTATAAGATACCTAGGAATAAGCCTAACCAAAGAGGGTAAGAATCTATACACAGAAAACTATAAAGAACTCATGAAAGAAATTGGGGAAGACACAAAGAAATGGAAAAATGTTCCATGCTCCTGGATTGGAAGAATAAATATTGTGAAAATGTCTATGCTACCTAAAGCAATCTACACATTTAATGCAATTCCTATCAAAGTACCATCCATTTTTCTCAAAGAAATGGAACAAATAATCCTAAAATTTATATGGAACCAGAAAAGACCTCGAATAGCCAATGGAATATTGAAAAAGAAAGCCAAAGTTGGTGGCATCACAATTCAGGACTTCAAGCTTTATTACAAAGCTGTCATCATCAAGACAGCATGGTACTGGCACAAAAACAGACACATAGATCAATGGAACAGAATAGAGAGCCCAGAAATAGACCCTCAACTCTATGGTCAACTAATCTTCGACAAAGCAGGAAAGAATGTCCAATAGAAAAAAGACAGCCTCTTCAAGAAATGGTGTTGGGAAAATTGGACAGTCACATGCAGAAAAATGAAATTGGATCATATCCTTATACCACACACGAAAATAGACTCAAAATGGATGAAGGACCTCACTGTGAGAAAGGAATCCATCAAAATCCTTGAGGAGAACACAGGCAGCAACCTCTTCGATCTCAGCCACAGCAACATCTTCCTAGGAACATCGCCAAAGACAAGGGAAACAAGGGCAAAAATGAACTATTGGGATTTTATCAAGATCAAAATCTTTTGCACAGCAAAGGAAACAGTTAACAAAACCAAAGACAACTGACAGAATGGGAGAAGATATTTGCAAACGACATATCAGATAAAGGGCTAGTGTCCAAAATCTATAAAGAACTTACCAAACTCAACACCCAAAGAACAAATAATCCAATCAAGAAATGGGCAGAAGACATGAACAGACATTTCTGCAAAGAAGACATCCAGATGGCCAACAGACACATGAAAAAGTGCTCCACATCACTCGGCATCAGGGAAATACAAATCAAAACCACAATGAGATATCACCTCACACCAGTCAGAATGGCTAAAATTAACAAGTCAGGAAATGACAGATGCTGGCAAAGATGTGGAGAAAGGGGAACCCTCCTACACTGTTGGTGGGAATGCAAGCTGGTGCAACCACTCTGGAAAACAGCATGGAGGGTCCTCAAAATGTTGAAAATAGAACTACCCTGTGACTCAGCAATTGCACTACTGGGTATTTACCCTAAAGATACAAACGTAGTGATCCGAAGGGGCACGTGCACCCGAATGTTTATAGCAGCAATGTCTACGATAGCCAAACTATGGAAAGAACCTAGATGTCCATCAACAGATGAATGGATAAAGAAGATGTGGTATATATACACAATGGAATACTATGCAGCCATCAAAAGAAATGAAATCTTGCCATTTGTGACGACGTGGATGGAACTAGAGGGTATCATGCTTAGCGAAATAAGTCAATCAGAGAAAGACAACTATCATATGATCTCCCGATATGAGGGAGAGGAGATGCAACATGGGGGGTTAAGGGGGTAGGAGAAGAGTAAATGAAACAAGATGGGATTGGGAGGGAGAAAAACCATAAGTGACTCTTAATCTCACAATACAAACTGAGGGTTGCTGGGGGGAGGGGTGTTGGGAGGGGGGGGTTATCGACATTGGGGAGGGTATGTGCTATGGTGAATGCTGTGAAGTGTGTAAACCTGGGGATTCACAGATCTGTACCCCTGGGGATAAAAATATATTATATGTTTATAAAAAATAAAATAATAAAAACAAAACAAAACAAAACCAAAAAAATTAATGATATACCATATGATGACTAATTGAATTTAAATAAAATAAAATAAAGCAACTAGAAAAAAGAGAAACCAAAATGGATTGCTCTATCTTTGAGATACTTTATGTAAGCCTCACGGTAATCATAAAACAAAAAACTAGAGTAGATTCATGAAAGATAAAGAAAAGGAAAACAGAGCATACCACCATGGAATATCACCAATTTACAAAAGAGGGCAGAAACAGAGGGAAAAGAAAAACAGAAATATAAAACATCAGAATGCAATTAAAAAGATGGCATTAGTAAATCCTTGTATATCAGTAATAACTCTAAATGTATTTAATTCAACAGTCAAAAGGCACAGAGTGGCTGGATGGATAAATAAGCCCCAAGTATATGCTGCCTACAAGAGTCTCACTCCAGCTTTAACACACATAGGCTCAGAGTGAAGGAATATATTCTTCCATGCAATTGAAACCAAAAGACAACAGGAGTAGCTATAATCATCAGACAAAACAGACTTCAAACCAAAAATGGTAACAAGAGAAAAAGGAAGTCAGTATATAATGGTAAAGGGATCAATTCATCAGGAAGATGTAAGAGTCATAAATATATATGCACCTAACTTTATTAATCAGAGCACATAACTTTATTAAGCAAATACTAACAGATCTGAAGGGAGAAATAGACACCAAAGCAGTAATAGCAGGGGACTTCAATACCCTCTTACAGCAATGGATAGATCATCCAGACAGAAAATCAACAAGAAAACGTTGGACTTGAACTATGCATTAGGCCAAATGGACGTAACAGACATTTACAGAACAGTCCATCCAACAGAAGCTGAATGAACATTCTTCTCAAGAGCACAGACATTATCCAAGATAGACCATGTAATAGGACACAAAACAAATCTTAGCAAATTTAAGATCATAGCAAGTACCTTTTTTAAATCATGAAGATATTGAAAATATAAACAGACCAATAATGACTAAGAGCTTGAATCAGTTTAACAAAAATCTCCCAGCAGAGAAAAATCCAGGACCAGGCAGCTACAGTAACAAATTCTATCAAACATTTAAAGATGAATTAATACTACTCCTCCCCAAAAGTGGAAGAGAAGGGAACACTCCCAAACTCATTCTACAAGGCAAGAATTGTCTTGAGACCAAAGCCAGATAAGGACATTACAGAAAAGATAATTATAGACCAACATGCTGGTGAATATACATGCAAAATACTCAACAAAGTATTAGCAAAACAAATTCAATGACATACTAAAAGGATTACCCACCATAACCAAGAAAGATTTATCCCTGGAATGCAAGGATAGTTCAACATAAACAAATTAAATAATGTGATACTGCATATTAATAGAATGAGAGATAAAAATCATATGATCATCTAAATAGATACAGATAAAGCATTGGATATAATACAATATTCTTTCATAAGTAAAACCTTCAACAAGTTGAGTATAGAACAAACATACTTCAAAATAATAAAAGTCACATATGGGGCTCCTGGGTGGCTCAGTTCATTAAGCAACTGACTCTTGATTTCAGGTCAGGTCACAATTATAGGGTCCTAGGATTGAGCCCCGTGTCATACTCTGTGCTCAGTGGAGAGTCGGCTTGAGATTCTCTCTTTCTCCCTCTCTCTACTCCTCCTCTTTCTCTCTCTAAAATAAATAAATAAATCTTAAAAAAAATAAAAGCCACATACCACAAACCCACAGCTAACATCATACTAAATGGTGAGAAACTGAAAGCTTTCCCTCTAAGATTAGGAACAAGATAAATGGATGCCCACTCTCAGTCTCTTATTCAACATAGTACTTACTGGAAGTCCTAGCTACAGCAATTAGGCAAGACAAGAAATAAAAGGCATCCAAATCAGAAAGGAAGAACTAAAACTGTCATTATTTACAGAGGATATGATCTCATATATAAAAAGCCCAGACTCAGAAACAATAACAAAAAACTGTTAGAATCAATAAAATAATTCAGTCAAGTTTCAGGATATAAAATCAACATAGAGAAATCAGTTGTATTTCTATATACAACAAAAATTATCTGAAAAGAATAAAACTATCCCATTCACAATAACATTAAAATAATAAAATACTAATGGGGCACCTGGGTGGCTCGTCATTAAGCATCTGAGTTTGGCTCAGGTCATGATCCTAGGGTCCTGGGATGGAGCCCTACCTGGGCTCCCTGCTCAGCAGGAAGCCTTCCTCTCCCTCTCCCACTTCCCCCTGCTTGTGTTCCCTCTCTCACTATGTCTCTGTCAAATAATTAAAATCTTTAAAATAATAATAATGATGACAATAAAATACCTAGTAATAAATTTAGCCAAGAAATTGAAAGGTCTATACAATAAAAACTATAAGAACTTGTTGAAAGAAATTGAAGACACAAACAAATGGAAAGATATCATGTAGTCATGGAATTGTAGACTGGAACAAAATTGACAGCCCAGGCCCACATATGCAATCAACTAACATTTAACATGGGAGTCAAGAATATCCAAACAGGAAAGGATAATTTCTTCAACATGGTGCTGGGAAAACTGAATAAACACATGGGGAAAAATGAAATTGGATCCCTACCTTGCACCACTCACAAAGATTAACTTGAAATGCCTCAAGGGCTTATACATAAGACCTAATACCTGGTTTATAAGAAAATGTATATTACATGCTTCTCATAAGACTGGATCTTGACTTTATATATCCCATCACAGTGGTGTTCATTTACCATCCAGGATTTCCATTCTTCCTTAATTTTTGTCCTTTGCAGATTCCTTGTTTTTTGACAGCTAGGCAATGTGATAATAATTCCTTCTTTTAAATTTATCCAACTTTTGGAGTTGTTTTCATCAAAAGCATTATTCAATATATATATATTGTACTATATTTCCACTACAGAAGTCCACTCTACATGTGTCTTATAGTCTAATACTCCTGGAATCTTTTTTTAATCCAACAATGAATCTCTGTCATTTGATTAATGGGTTTAAACCAGGAGAATGTGTTTTGATTACTTGCATATTGGGACTTTTTCCTGCCCTCTGGCTATGTCCTATATATTTCTCGTATCTTAGTTTCCACTGGATAGATCATCTTTTCATCATTGGTAAGAATATTAAATATTTTAGTTTTATTTATTTATACACTTATTTTGGTTATTTGTCCTCACATTTAAGACCCATACTTATGGTTATGTTTACCATTACCAACTTAGCACAGAACTTCAAAAATAAAACTTAAATAATACAAAGATTTATATACTTCTCTTGACCACTCAGACTTAACAGATCACAGGTGACTTCACAAGTCACCTATAAAGGAAATTCATGTCCACAGAAAGACTACAAATAATAAAACCAATTCTTTGACTAGGGCTTACACCGTATAAAGACTGGTGGCAAAGGTGAATAAAAGTGATCCTTGGGACCTCGGAGGTAACTTCTCTTAAAGTTTACATTTGCCACCAATAAGGATTTCTTCCATACCAGTTTCTTTCGGTGTAAAACATATTCCTATGAAAAATTACTGTGTCACCTGAATGATGGAGATAGTCCTCATTCAAACCAACTGAACTTTTTTGTTTTGTTTTGTTTTGTTTTTTTGGTATGTCTATCAGTGGTTCACAGAATTGAAATTTTTTGAAAAAGTGGAATCAATGGTTGAAGGATAATCTAAGTATACATCTCCCCCTGCTGGAGATTTCTGACTTAGTGAAAGGTACCTCTGAGTTATCCAAGATTCTCAGTTACAGGACACACAGGGGCACACACACATACACACACACACGCGTGTGCACACTTAGATAATAATGGAATAAATAAAATAATGAAGATAAAGGATGTTAAATATGTTAAAAGAGAATTAAGAGATCTAAATAATTTTCTCAAAGACAAGTTACATCTGATAAAAAATACATAGATCCTCTTTCTTTTTTCTATTGTGACAAAATATATATAACATGAAATTTCCATTCTAACAATTTTTTAAGGGTTTTGTTTATTTGTTTGACACACAGAGAGAGAACATAAGCAGGGAGAACAGCAGGAGAGGGAGAAGAAGGCCCCCAAGTGAGCAGGGAGCCCAATATGGGGCTCAATCCCAGGACTCTGAGATCATGACCTGAGCCTAAGGCAGACAGTTAACCGACTGCACAATTTTACGTGCTAGTCAACAACATTTCGATTTCTCCACATCCTCACCAACACTTGTTATTTTCCTTTTTTAAAAAATTTTAACTGGGGCACTGGATGGTTCAGCCGGTTGAGCGTCTGCCTTTGGCTCAGGTCATAGTCCCAGAGTTCTGGGATCGAACCCCACACTGGGTCCCCTGCTCAGCAGGGAGCCTGCTTCTCCTGCGCTTCCTCTGCTGTTTCTCCCCATTGTGTTCTCTGGCGCTATGTCAAATAAACAAATCTTTTTTTTTTTTTAATGTTATGTTAGTCACCATATTTTAAAAATTTTTTTAACTATATTAGTAGGTGTGAAGTGGCATCTCATCTTGGTTTTGATTTGCATTTCCCTAATGACTACAGATATTGAGCATGTTTTCATGTGCTTATTGGCCATTTGTGTATCTTCTTCGAAGGAACTTTTCAAATCATTTGCCCATTTTTAAATGGGATTTTTTTTTTTTTACTTTGAGTTGTAGTTCTTTATATATTCTTCCTATTAAACTCTTATCAGATATAAGGTTGGCAAATATTTTTCTCATTCTATTGTGTACTTTCACTTTTTTTTAAGCTTTAGTTATTTGAGAGAGAGAATGCATAGATGGCTGGAGGGGCAGAAGGAGAAAGGGGAAGCAGAACTCCCAACTGAGCAGGGAGCTGGACACAGGGCTCCATCTCAGGACTATGAGATCATGACCTAAGCCAAAACCAAGAGTCAGACCCTTAAACAACTGAGCCACCGAGGCCTCTCTTTCATTTTCTAGATAGTGCTCTTTAATGCACAAAAGTTTTTAATTTTGGTGAAGTCAGGTTTATCTGTTTTTTAATTTGTAGCCAGCATTTTTGGTGTCACATTTAAGAAACCATTGCCAAATCTAAGGTCATAAAGATTTCTCCCTGTTTTCTTCTAAGAGGTTTATAGATTTACATCTTAAATTAGATTTTTGGTGAATTTTAAGTTAGTAATTGTAAATGATGCAAGATAAAGGTCCAATTTCATTCTTTTATCTGTGGATATCTAGTTTTTCCAGCACCATTTGTTGAAGAGACTAATCTTTCCCATCAAATGGTCTTGACAACCTTGTCAAAAATCAATGGGGGGCGCCTGGGTGGCTCAGTGGGTTAAGCCGCTGCCTTCGGCTCAGGTCATGATCCCAGGTCCTGGGTTCAAGCCCCACATCGGGCTTTCTGCTCAACGGGGAGCCTGCTTCCTCCTCTCTCTCTGCCTGCCTCTCTGCCTACTTGTGATTTCTGTCAAATAAATAAATAAAATCTTTAAAAAAAAAAAAAAAAATCAATGGACCATAATGTGAGAGTTTATTTCCAGGCTCTTAATTCTATTCCATTGGTCTATTTATCTATCCTTATGCCACGACCACGTAGTATTGATTACTGTGGATTTGCAGTAGCTTTTGAAACTGAGAAGTCTGAGTCTTCCAATTTTGTTCTTTAAGATTGTTTTCCCCTGAGATTCTTAAAATTCCATATGAATTTGAGGATGAGTTTTTACATTTCTGGAAAAAAGTACCATTGAGATTTTGATAGGGATTGCATAAATCTGTAGCTCATTTAGGGTACTACTGACATCTTAAAGATATTGTCTTCTAATTCATGAACAAAAATGTCTATTTACTGGGCATCTGGGTGGCTCAGTCGGTAGTGTCCAAATCTTGATTTTGGCTCAGGTCATGACCTCAGGGTTGTGGGATCCAGCCCCAAGTTGGCTCCATGCTCAGCATGGAGTCTGCTTGAGATTCTCTCTCTCCCTCTGCCCCTCCCCCCTGCTACCCCATGCTCACTTGGTGCTCTCTCAAATCAATAAATATAATCTTTTTTTAAATGTCTTTTTACTTAGTTTTCAATGTTTTGGAGTTTTCAGGATTCAAGTGTTATACCTACTTGGTTAAATTTATTCTTCAGTATTTTATCCTTTTTGATGTTATTTTAAATGGAATTATTTTCTTCATATCCATTGCAGATTGTTCCTTGATAGTGTGCAGAAATGCAACTGGTTTTTAGGGTAGGAATAAACCTAACCAAAGAGGTAAAGGATCTGTACTCAAAGAACTACAGAACACTAATGAAAGAAATTGAAGAAGACACAAAAAGATGGAAGACCATTCCATGTTCTTGGATCGGTAGAATAAACATTGTTAAAATGTCTATACTGCCTAGAGCAATCTATACATTTAATGCCATTCTGATCGAAATTCCACCGGTATTTTTCAAAGAGCTGGAGCAAACAATCCTAAAATTTGTATGGAATCAGAAGAGACCCTGAATTGCTAAGGAAATGTTGAAAAAGAAAAACAAAACTGGGGGCATTACGTTACCTGATTTCAAGCTTTACTACAAAGCTGTGATCACCAAGACAGCATGGTACTGGCATAAAAACAGACACATAGACCAGTGGAACAGAATAGAGAGCCCAGATATGGACCCTCAACTCTATGGTCAAATAATCTTTGACAAAGCAGGAAAAAATATACAGTGGAAAAAAGACAGTCTCTTCAATAAATGGTGCTGGGAACATTGGACAGCTATATGTAGAATGAAACTCGACCATTCTCTTACACCATACACAAAGATAAACTCAAAATGGATAAAAGACCTCAACGTGAGACAGGAATCCATCAGACTCCTAGAGGAGAACATAAGCAGTAACCTTTTCGATATCAGCCACAGCAACTTCTTCAAGATATATCTCCAAAGGCAAAAGAAATAAAAACGAAAATGAACTTTTGGGACTTCATCAAGATCAAAAGCTTCTGCACAGCAAAGGAAACAGTCAAGAAAACAAAGAGGCAACCCACGGAATGGGAGAAGATATTTGCAAATGACAGTACAGACAAAGGGCTGATATCCAGGATCTATGGTAGGTTTTATATCCTACAACTTCGCTGAATTGATTAATTAGCTCTAATAGGGTTTTTTGTGAATTATTTAGGGTCTCCCATATATAAGATTATGTTCTCTGTGAGTAAAGATAGTCTTACTTCTTCCTTTCCAATTTAGATGCTCTTTCTTTTTCTTGTCTAACTACTCTAGCTAGAACTTGAATAGAAGCGAAAGCACACAATCTTGTCTAGTTCCTGACCTTAGAAGAAAAGTTTTCAGTCTTTTGTTACTTCACCCTTGAGTATTAGGTTGGCTGTGGGGTTTATCATGTTGAGGATGTTCTTTCTACTCTTAGTTTATTGATCTTTTTTAACCATAAAAAGGTGCTGGATTTGGTCAAATGCTTTCTCTGCATCAACTCTAATGACCATGTAAAGTTATTTATCTTCATTCTATGAATGTGGCATTTTATATTGACTATTTCATGTAATGAACCCTCCTTGCATTCCTGGGATATATCCCATGTGGTCATGTATAATCCTTCAAATATGCTATTGATTCATTTTGCTATTATTTTATCAATGATTTTCCCAGCTATATTCATGAGGGATGTTGGCCTATAATTTTCTTAAGATTTTATTTATCAAAAAAAGATTTTATTTATTTATTTGAGAGAGAGAGAGAGAGAGAGAGAGCATGAGAGGGGAGAGGTCAGAGGAAGAAGCAGACTCCCCGCCAAGCTGGGAGCCCAATTTGGGATTCGATCCCAGGACCCCAGGATCATGACCTGAGCTGAAAGCTGTTGTTTAACCAACTGAGCCACCCAGGCGCCCTGTCTATAATTTTCTTATAGTGTCTATATGGTTTCTGTATCAAGGTAATGTTGGCCTCATGAGTAGGTTAGGAATTGTTCCCTCCTATTCAATTTTCTGGAAGAATCTGAGAAAGATTGATTCATTCTTCAAATGTTTAGGGGAATTCAGGGTGCGTGGGTAGCTCACTCAATTCAGTGTTGGACTCTTGATTTTGGCTCAGGTCATGATCTCAGGGTTCTTGGATGGAGCCCCAGGTCAGCTCCATGCCAGGCGTGGAGCCTGCTTGGGATTCTCTCTCCTCCTCCCCACCCCCACTCAAGCTCTTTCTCTCTCTCTCTCTCTCTCAAAATTAATTAATTAATTAATTAATTAATTCTTTGAATGTTTAGGACAATTCACCAGTTTAGCAATCTATCTGGTCCTTGACTATTGTTAGGAGGTTTTGTTTTGTTTTTTATTACAGATTCAATCTTCTTATTTGTTATAGACCTATTCAGATTTTCTCTTTCTTCTTGAGTTAGTTTTAGTAGTTTTTGTAGGACTTTGTCTATTTCTTCTAGATTATCCAATTTATTGGCATACAGTTATTCAATTGTTCTCTCATAACCATATTTATTTCTGTAAGGCTGTAGCAATGTCCCCTTTTTCTTTTCTGATCTTAATAATTTGAGTCTTCTCTCTTTCTTTCTTAGTCAACCTAGCTAAAGTTTTGTCAATATTTTTCTCAAAAATGTTTTGGCTTTGTTGATTCTGTTGTTTTTCTATTCTCTGCATTACTTACCTCTTCTCTCATTCTTACTGTTTCCTTCCTTCTGCTAAGTTTGAGTTCAGTTTACTCTTCTTTTTATATTTTCTTAAGGTATAGGGATAGATTATGGTTTTGAGATCGTTCTTTTTTAATGTAGACATTTACTGATATCAATTTTCCTCTTCACACTGTCACTACACATGATTTTTGGCATGTTGTGCTTCATTTTAATTCTTCTCTAAGTATTTTCTAATTTACCTAGTGATTTCTCTTTTGATCCACTGGTTAAGACCATGATTTAATGTCTACATATTCAGGGATTTTCTAGTTTTCCTTCTGTTTTTGACTTCTTGTTCTATTCCCTTGTTGTTGAGGAAGATACTTTGTATTATCTAAATCTTTTTAAAATTCTTTTGGCTTCTTTTGTGGCCTAATACATGGTATCCCAAAGTATGTTCCATGTACACAACAGAAGATTGTGTATTCTGCTGTTGCTGAGTAGTCTATAGATGTCTTCTAGGTTTAATTGGTTTCTATTGTTAAGTTTTCTATATCCTTATTAGTTTCTAACTTAACGTTCTATACATTTTTGAAAGTGGATTATTAAAGTTTTCAGCTATTGTTGTAGAACTGTCTGTTTCTCTCTTCAGTTTCATCAATGTTTGCTTCATATATTATGGGCTTCTTTATGTTTGATGCATACATTTTTATAATTGTTATGTCTTCATGAAGAATTGACTCTTTTATTAATAGATAATGTCCCACTCTGTCTCATAATAGTTTTAGGTATGTCCTTTTTCAGTAATCCCCCAAATCAACCTCTCGGAATTAATGCCAAGGAAATATTCACATAACCAGTAGACAGTAAAAACTATTTCACAATATATAAAACTGCTTGTGGGCAATCTTGAGAAGGAAGTTTGAGTGGAAAAGGGAAAAGTACTTCAAAAACTAGTGACCTAGTTAGAAGCATAGAGCAGGTGAAACCAGGAAAACTCATCATTAGTGTGATGAAGAAATTTAGTATCAATGATGTCTTTCAGTCCTTTTGAAAGTTGATTGTGTTACTGCCAAGTAATCCCCTTCTCAGTAACCCTCCTTCCCAAACTCTTATACATATTCTGATCAGTTCCAAAATGCTTAGTACGTGTGGTTTTGTTTTGGTGGGTGGGGGAGGGGAGGAGTTAAGGAAGAGTTTTGCATCAGGGAGGATGGATATGGTGTAAGTCAGAGTTAGCAAAGGAAGATAGAGAATTCTGAAGATCAGTGTATCCCTGAGAACATACACATCTCTGGAACTAGCAGAGATTTGAAGGATTCTAAACTCTCAAAAGGCCATGCAATTGATGTACATTTGAGACAGTTTTACTACATCTCTCCTGTTAATCACAAAAATCCCATATGCTGGTATTTGGCTTAAATAATAAAATTATTTTCATTCTATGAAAGAAAAAAATTTTAATGGTATACATGTTTCTAGATGTTTTCTTTAGACAGCAGTAATGCTACTGGTTGCTTCTTCTCTTTGCTTTTGTATTTCCTGATTCTTGTTAATAATGCACATGTTTACAATAAAACTACTTTTCAAATACTATTTTTAATTGACATAAAAAGAAAAAAAATTTTAATCTTGCAAACACAATTTCCCTAGTTGACCCATTTAAATAATCAAGTAATTTGCTCTCCTGACTGCTCAACTCAAAAGAGCATGATAGGTGAGTTATCCAGAAATACATTACACTCATGTTCTTTTATAAGTAGGACATTAAAATAAATTGTACTTTTAATAATTTTTTTATTTGACAAAGAGAGATCACAAGTAGGCAGAGAGGCAGGCAGAGACAGAGAGAGGAGGAAGCAGGCTCCCTGCTGAGCAGAGAGCCCAGTGTGGGACTCGATCCCAGGACCCTGAGATCATGACCTGAGCTGAAGGCAGAGACTTAACCCACTGAGCCACCCTGGCACTCAATAAATTGTACTTTTAAAAGTTCCAATGGATGTTTTCCTAGGAAACATCATATTCTTTATTCATCCCATCTTGCTCATGAGAACACCTATTTTTTTAAATTTTTTAATTTTTTTATAAACATACAATGTATTATTAGCCCCAGGAGTACAGGTCTGTAAATCGCCAGGTTTACACACTTCACAGCACTCGCCATAGAGAACATATTTTTTAGCCCTAGGAGGATCTGGGGAAAGGAAGACTCTATAGAATTAATCTAGGAAATCAGACTCATAGACTCTCCAGCAGCAGGGGACAGAAAAGACAAACACACACACACACACATTACTGAAATGGGAGTATAGAGATAACACTTTTTCCAAGATGCAGTCTTTTTTTTTCCCCCCAAGATGCAGCCTTAATGTTATCTGTGGAACAAAAGAATGTAAATTTTCTAATCAACGAATTGGTGAAAAACACAGTGCGTATTAGATACAGAATGTTCTCTCCATTGCACAGGCGAAACATTTTATTAATATAAATAAACTCTTTAGAAGCCCCTGGTTGGTTTCCGCTCAGGTCATGATCTCAGGGTAGTGGGATGGAGCCCTGAGTCAGGCTCCATATTCAGTGAGGAACACACTTGAGGATTCTCTCTATCCCTCTCCCTCTGCCCCTCCCTGTACTCACACATAATCACTCTCTCTCTAATAAAAAAAAATCTTTTAAAAAATAAAGAAACTCATCTTCAAAACTCGAAGATCAATTTATTAGCCACGCTGTTTATGTTTCTTTATATATCTACTCATAAAAGAAATTGAGGAAGACACAAAAAAGATGGAAGAGCATTCCATGCTCATGGATCAGAAGAATAAACATAGTTAAAATGTCTATACTGCCTAGAGCAATCTATACTTTCAATGCCATCTCAATCAAAATTCCACCAGCATTTTTCAAAGAGCTGGAACAATCTTTATATATCCAGAAGAGAGTCCAGGATCTATTTCAATAGCTCTCTAGCCAGTAACTAGGACTCCTTTGTTCTTCTTTCAGTCCTTTAATTCCTTGGGCACACCACAACTCTGCATTAATGCAATTATCTGTTGTGTACATTTCTAAATTTAGATAGGCAAGTGTTGCTGGTGGCATTACACAAAAATATACATTGACACCACTATAA
This sequence comes from Enhydra lutris kenyoni, assembly GCF_002288905.1. Classification (NCBI taxonomy): domain Eukaryota; kingdom Metazoa; phylum Chordata; class Mammalia; order Carnivora; family Mustelidae; genus Enhydra; species Enhydra lutris. Next base: position 26,890,397 of record NW_019154090.1, read on the forward strand.
ATGCATGGGAATCACTCTGAATTAGTTCATCTACACCAGATGCTACTGTATTGAAATTCTTATGGCCAAAGTCTGAGTGAGAGGTTGTTAAGGGATGAGCTTAGAAAGGTATACAGTTGGTATAATCTCCAAAAGCTTATTCTGTAGGTATCAGTGCCCTGGTTGGGATCTAAAATGAATTTCCTGATTCAAAATGATTTGTTGACTGGTTAGACATGAAAATGACTGCAAGTAATTCAAAATGAAGTGTGTTATCTTTCAAAGAGTTACAATGGCATAGAAATCAAAGTCTGGGTAACAAAATCATTTGTATAGTTTTCTAAACCTGCACTAGTAGGAAATGTGTTGCTAAAGTAGCACATCTCCCAGAATAATTCTCCCCAAACCTCCTCCAAGAAAAATGGCCACTGAGATCAATGGACTAGAGACGTCTTCCCAAAGAGCAGAACAGAGAGAATACAAACGAAAGAATTCTCTACACTGGTAGGAAATAAACCCTTGCTGTTGTCCATCAGGATGATGCTATATGCTATTTTATCTCTATCTTTTCTCCTCCTTGCTGATTCTAAATGAAATTGTATTTTAGTTATTCTACTATTCTCCTATCACTTATATTGCTTGTCTGTGAGTAATTAAACTTATCTAAGATATGGGGATGAAAATCAGCTACCATTGGGATGGACTGAAGTGATAGACACAACACTCAGAGATCCTAGACTTAAATGAATGCAGTAAATGGAATAGCCCTCATTATTTATATTACTTTATTCATACTTAGAAGTGAACACATGTCTACCCTAGTCTAGCAGGGTAGAGAGCCAAAGTAGAGAAAGCACAGATTATTCTCACCAGCAGTCTACAGCCTACAGAAGGCATCACATGGGATGAGACAGAACATGCTGTGTCTCTGAATTCCATGTGGGAGTAAGGTGGGTAACCTCAAATTTCCTGTGCCTACCTACGTGGTGCAAAGTCCACAGTTCAGGCGTTTAGGAACACACTTCATATCATACCATCTGTTCTAGTTTGGTGCATAAGAATCCAAGTCTCTGAGGAAGGTGACATAGTGTGCAACTTACTGGACAAAGAGCTTTGTCTGCCACCTCTTATGGGAAGTCTGGCCATGAAGCTCCTCCTGATCATTGCAATTCTGCTGTTCCAGAAGTCCGAAGGTAATCCAGAGCTTTCCAGAAATAGAGTATTTCCAAGAAGAAAGGGAATTTCATACTTCATGGTAGTTAGGAGATAGGGCCCCTTGGAATGCCTGAAGTCTACCCAATGTTGCCAGAAATTTCCTCTTCCTGATGCCTTCTACCACAGCACTGTTCTTTTATTTTTTTTTTTTTAATAACCATTGTACTGTTCTTAAGAAGTAGTATTTACAGAGTTGAGAAGAGGCCATAGGGCGCCTGGGTGGCTCAGTGGGTTAAACCTCTGCCTTCGGCTCAGGTCATGATCTCAGGGTCCTGGGATCGAGTCCTGCGCATCAGGCTCTCTGCTCAGCAGGGAGCCTGCTTCCTCCTCTCTCTCTGCCTGCCTCTCTGCCTACTTGTGATCTTTCTCTATCAAATAAATAAATAAATAAATAATCTTAAAAAAATAAAAAAAGAAAAGAGGCCATAATTTTCTTCTGAGAAGGTCTCATTATAGAAAGGAATGAGCCCAATATCTAGGAATGCCTTTATTTGGACACAGTTTTTATTTACACCCAGCCATGTTTTCATCCACTCCAACATATGTTTTAGTCTACAGAGTGTAAATAGTGAAGGAAGCACAAACTTTGGAGTCAGGTTTGAGAAATATGCTTTCAATGTCTACTAGTTTGTCAACCTCAGATAAATGGTAAAGCCTCTCTAAGCCTCAGTTTCCTCATTTGTGGAGGTAATGACACATGGATCCTGGAGGCTTTACTAAATAAGATTTGTAAGTCATCTAGCATAAGGCTTAACACATACTAAGAACTTAAAATTTAGTTTTCCTTCCTCTTTCAAAAGCAGATCTCTTATATTTGACTCTTCTTATAGAATTAGTAATGGTCTGTCCCTGGCCCATCAAACTCCTAAGAATCAAAGAAAGGAGTTCTAGAATCTGGAGTTAGAGGCAGCATCTTTGCTGGCCTCAGCAAAAAAAAACTGATGCTCTTGGTGGAATCCATCTAGGCTCTATCTCAGGGGACTGTACAAGCCCAGAGCCAAAATCTGAACATCTTAACTCTGTAGATCACTGAAAGTATTTAGGATCACTAAAGAAAAGAATATATATCAAGGTGAGCAAAGTTCTGGGACTGAGAAATTCTTGCTTCTAGAGGTGGAAGGAAAATGAGGACTCAGAGAGAGTAAAACAAGTCCAAGATTATTGTGATGATACAGAAGCCAAAGAAAGATATGCAGTGGCAAATACGTACAATGCTGAGAATTAAAAGGGGAAGATTATAAGGGAAAAAATAACTGACTGGACAATAAGACAGTCATTCTAGACCATGGTAGTGAGTATGAACCCAAAAGCACAATCTGACTCATATATAAATATATAGGAACAAATTGTTGTTCTCTGGGCACTAGAGGTGGGGCAGTAGTAAAAAGGCAGTGCCCTGGGAGCATTCAAATGGAGACAGATGTGTTGAGGTTCCCAGATGGGAGTATACAGTTCCATAGCCTGAAATCAAAGTTTTAGTTCCTTCCTTTTCCAAAACAAGATCTGATGCTCTTGAAGAAATCCACCAGATATAGGATGGAAGTTCAAAACCCAAGAGAAAATAAATATGAGTGATCAGTTATACATAAACACTGAGGTTTACCTTCTCGGAGCATCCTTCTTAGGATCTTATTATGAGTATATGCCTGTGGATCTCCCATACACTTAACCCCTATAAACATCATCTGTCTTCCCCATTACCAAAGTTTCCTTTTAGTCTCAAACATTGATCTTGGCCTTTTCTTTATATGCACAGTAGCTGAACAACTTAAGAGATGCTGGGGTGAATATATACAAGGATATTGCAGGAAAATATGCAGAATAAGTGAAATACGTCAAGTACTATGTGAAAATGGAAGATACTGTTGCCTTAATATCGTGGAATTGGAAGCACGTAGAAAAATTACAAAGCCACCTCCTCCAAAGCCAAGGACATATGCAATGACTTTCCCTCAATATGATGATACACTTATAGAAGATTATCCAAGACCCAAGGCAAATTCTACATAAATCCAGCATAATTTTCCTTTCCTCTATTTCTCACCCTACTCCAATAAAGTAAGGTGAAGATCTCCACATCTTTTCCCTTCTTATTCCTTGACCCCCCTAAATGACCTTACATCAGATTCTAATAAAGCTGTCTGTTTTCTGACTCGTTTGTTCTTTAAGAGACTGAACACTCAATATACCAAGGGATGAATTGATAAGGACAATTCAGAATCTCCCCCCTTGGAAAGGGGATATAATCAGCGCACTAAAAAATCTGTAACATGGAAGACTGGAACAAGAAACTCAGGAAAATTGTCATGGAATTCAAGAGAGGGAAAGGTGAAACCAAGTATTCAGGGAAAATCCCAAGTGAGTTTAAGATTATAGTGGTGCCTTCCGAAATGTGTAGGATTTCAACCAGTAAGTGTTCGTGAGAAGACAGTTTGCATGAACAGAATAAAATCAACAAATGCGGGGCACCTGGGTGGCTCAGTGGGTTAAGCCTCTGCCTTCGGCTCAGGTCATGATCTCAGGGTCCTAGGATCGAGCCCCGCATTGGGCTCTCTGCTCAGCAGGGAGCCTGCTTCCTTCTCTCTCTCTGCCTGCCTCTCTGCTTGCTTGTGATCTCTCTGTCAAATAAATGGATAGACTCTTTTTTTAAAAATCAACAAATGGAAAGAAATTGTAACAAACAGGACATTTCAGGAGAATATACATGCACTTTGTTTGGTTGATGAATGGAGTTCCTAAAGATGAACTATGAGGAAATCTAATTTCTTCAGCTTCTGTGTAAAAGCAGCAAGCTGGAAAGATAGAATTTCACTATCTGGAGCACGCTATATAAGGTATAGGCAGAAATAAACGTAACTCCAAGACAGAAGTTTTTAGTTGTTCCTTTGTTGTTGATGTTTTGTATGTTACCACTAGTAATGGATCCTTTTGGTGATTGGAGCTCTTTGGAGTTTGGAGGAAATGCAAAGGATTCAGAAATTGGTTTCAATTGCAGTATTGCATGAGACTTTATTGCCATCTAGATAAGCAAGATGACATAATGATAATCCATGTAAATAGTCCACCTAACTCTTAACGATACAGCTTCTGGATATGATTAACATGAAAAATTTCCTTTCCAACTACATTTCACACTCATTTTACAGTTTTGTTTCTTATGTCATTTCACCAATGTAACATCCACCACACAGATTTGTGGCATTTGTTCTCTTAATTACTTCTTACCTTCTTTTCTAGGGTTGGGGCAGAGAATATACATGATGAGCCCAGAGCATCTTGTAGTGTCAGAAAGCAAGGAAGTGCTTTAAAAATCAGAAGGCTAGGCATGTTATTGAGACACATAAGTCACATTGAATGAATTTTGAATGACCAAAGTTGGGACAATTTGAGCAGTAAAATAACATAGCATTGTATTATAAAACAATATAGAGATAAGTATCCATGAGCCCATACTGATCTGAAAAATAACTAAACAAAATAAATTGGTGAGAAAAGACAGATTTCCTGTACAGAAGAACTCCAAGTAATTTATGTTGATACTCCCTCCTCAAGGAGGTGGAGCTTTGCCTCTCTCCCTTCAGTGAGTGCTGTGTTTAGTGACTTGACTCCTAATAATAGAGTATGGAAAGGGGCAAAAAGGTAACTTTACAATGGATAACCTTCAGATTCTATGGAGAAATCATGTTCATAGCATGAGCAAGTGAAATGATGTAATAAGAATGGCACTTCGCCTTTGCTGTCTTCCTCCCTAAAATCCATAACCCCAGTCTAACAATGAGAAAAATCTTCAGAAAAAAACAAATACAATGGCATTCTGCAAAATATCTAACCAGTACTCGTCAAATCTGTCAAATTCATCAAAAACAAATTTCTGAGAAACTGTCAAAGACCAGAGAAAGATAAGGAGACATGACAACTAAAGTAATGTGATATCCCAGATGAACTCCTGAATAGGAAAAGGACAGTAAGGAAAAACTAATGAAGCTGGAATAGTATAGAGCTTAGTTAATAGCAATGTACTTAGCTGTGACAAATGTACCATGGTATGTAAGATGTTAATAATAAGGGAAACTGGTTGATGAATACACAGAAGCTCTCTGTACTATCTTTGTATCTCTTCTATACACCTAAAACTGTTCTTTTTTTTTTTAAAAAAAGTTCATTAGATTTTAAAAATTAAACACAAAATCAGTTTGGTCATACTCTTTTTTTCATATTTATCTAAAGATTCTCATGTTATTTCTTTATCGAATGTTTGATAGAATCCACAGAGATTCAACTTCTTATAGGAAATTTTAAAATTATAGGTTAGGTTTCTTTAAAAGTTAAAGGACAATGGCAATTTTTTAGTCAACTCATATTTTTGCTTTTATTAGTTCTCCCATTTTATTAAGGTTTTTAAACCTGTATCAGCCTAAAATAATTATCTTCCTTTTCTTTTTAATGCCTATAAGATATGTAGTGATGTCTCCTTTTCCATTTCTGATATTGTTTATTTATAATTCTTCTACTTTTTTCTTGGTAAGTCTATTTACTTATTACTTTGAGTATTCTTTTAAAAAACAAATTTTCTTTGCTAATTTTTATTCTAGTTTCCAGTTCTTTAATATCTTCATTAATGCTTTTCTTTTTTCTTTTTTTTTAAGATTTTATTTTTTTATTTGACAGATAGAGAGCACAAGTAGGCAGAGAGGCAGGCACAGCTCCATTCAGAGCGAAAGGGAGAAGCAGGCTCTCCATAGAGCAGGGAGCCCAATCTGGGGCTCGACCCCAGGACCCTAGGATCGTGACCTGAGCCAAAGGCAGCTGCTTCACTAACTGAGCCACCCATACACCCCTATTTCCCCCTTGTTTTTCAAAAACTTCACATGCCATAAAATTCACTGTTTTAGGTGTATAATATAATGCCTTATTTCTACTTTTTTGGTTTTAATATGTTCTTATTTTTTCTAATATTAGGTGATGTTAGGTGATGTTTATCTCTCTTATTTTTAACCTTTCTTCATTTCAAATGTGAGTATCTTAAAGCTATAAATGTCCTTCTATACACAACTTTAGCAGTGTCCCAGAAGTTTTTGGCATATAGTACATTCATTATGATGTTATGAACCTTTTCACTTTACTTAGGTAAGTACACAAACAGAATCTTGATGATATTAAGACAATGAAGACTAATTTTCTCAATTAGTTATAGTTACATATATAGTAAGGTTACTTTGATGATATATAAACCAAGTCAAACAACACTTGAAAAAAAAAATATCCTACACAGAAACTTTTACACACTTGTCCCTCATACAATTTGTTCTCAACACAATCCTCTGTCTTGCCATGAGATTTTGTATGGCTTAAAACTGACAATTACTTTTCATTTATATTGACCTCTGTTACGTTCTTCTAGTCCTGGCTCTCAGATCAGTAAATTTTAAAAATATATTTTTTAATTTACAAAATTTGCCAATTATCACCATCATTTATTAATTTATCATTAAATATCACCATCATTCCAAAAGTGAAATTTTACCATCAAGAAATATGTATATATGACATAGGAGGGGAAAGGACAGATTTTTCACTAAACTCATTCAGATTTCTTAAAATCTTATTGCTTTATTCCAGTTTTTCCCATTTTATACAGACTGGCTCAAACTATACTACAAACTACATTGGGACTCATCAATCCACTTAAGAATTCAATTCTCTAGTTCTTAAATTCTGAAAATAAAAATGTGTATAATTACTGATACTTAGTGGGCAGTAGTCTTCTGGGATGTATCCATTCCATTCCATCATGCTTTATCTTCTATAATCACTCTCTGAATCTAAATGTCCTTTCAGTTCCTTTTTTCTGTAGTTGGGTAGGGAAAGTGTCTGCTTACTTGTCTCCTTAATAAATAATGTATATTGCATTCCTAATGGTTAGTGGTTTTGTCTTTTTTTATCTGCTTGTGACAGATGGACTTGTGGTCTTTTCTTGAACTCTGATAATAGTAATATCCAATTCCCCATCTAAAGACCATAAAGTCAAATACACTCAACAGTTTTTGAATCATATTCATATTGTTATGATGTCCATAATCCCCTAATTGTTTAATATTCAAAATATATAAGGAAATCATACAACTCAATAGGAGAAATTCAAACAACCCAATTTTTAAATGTACAGAATACCTGGATGCACATTTTTCCAAAGGCATACAAATGACCAACATGTACAAGAAAAGGTACTAAACATCACTAATTATCAGGGAAATACAAAACAAAACTATAATGGGATATCATTTCACTCCTATTAGAATGACTACCATCAAAAAGATGAGAGATCCCAAGTACTAGTAAGGATATGGTGAAAAAGAAACCCTTGTGTAACTATTGGTGGAGAGTCAAACTGGCATAGCCACCATGGAAAACAGTGTAGAAGGCAACTATTATGGAAGGTTCCTCAAAAATTAAAAATACGGACAGTTAGTAGCTGCACTTGTGGTGAACATAGTAAAATGTATAGACATATTAAATCACTAAATTGTACATCTGAAACTAATGTAACATTGTCTATCAACTATACTCAAAATAAATTAGGTAAATAAACCTAGCAAAATTCTATATATTATTATAAAAATAATAAAATAAATAAAATTTAAATTAAAAAGAACAACTACAATATGATCTAGCAATCCCACTTCTGGGTATATATGCAAAGGAAATTCTAAAACTATCTTGAAAAGACATCTACACTTCCATGTTCACTGAAGCATTATTTACAATAGCCAAGACATGGAAACAACCTAAGTACCTGTCAATGGATAAATGAATAAAGAAAATGTGATACAGATGTAAATATAGATACACACACACAACAGATTATTACTCAGCCTTAAAAGAAGAATAAATTTCAATTTTAAAGATACAATTCAAATCCAGAAAAACAGGGGGTATAGCTCAGTGGTAGAGCATCTTAAAAAATAAGGAAATCCTGCCCTTTGCAACAAAGCAGAGAGGCCTCAAGGGAAATATCCTAAGTGAAATAATTCACAGAAAAAGACAAATTCCATATGATCTCATTTATATGTAGAAACTGAAAAAGCCAAACTCATAGTTACAGAGAAGAGAATGGTAGTTGCCAGGAGCTGAAGGGAATGGGGAGATGCTGGGTACAAACTTTCAGTTTTAAGATGAATAAGCTTGGGGCACCTGGGTGGCTCAGTCGTTAAGCGTCTACCTTAGGCTCAAGCCATGATCTCAGGATCCTGAAATGGAGCTCCGCATCAGGCTCTCCACACAGCAGTGAATCTACTTCTCCCTCTCCTTCTGTGATCTCTCTTGCTTTCACTCCCTCTCTCAAATAAATAAAATCTTTTAAAAAATGAATAAGCTCTGGGGATATAATATACAACATGGTGACTATAGTTAGTAATACTGTGATACATACTTGAAAATCACTTCGAGCGTAGATCATAAATGTTCTCACCACAAAAAATAATAATAAAAATGATATGAGGTTATCGAGGTATTAACTAACCTTATTGTGGTAATCCTTCTGTAATATATACATGCACCAAATCATCACATTGTGCACCTCAAGCTTACACAATGTTAGCTGTCAATTCTATCTTTTGTTGAATCTTTTTTTTTTTAAGATGTCTGTCAAAAATATTTGACAGACAGAGATCACAAGTAGGCAGAGAGGCAGGCAGAGAGAGAGGGAGAAGCAGGCTCCCTGCTGAGCAGAGAGCTAGATGTGGGACTCAATCCCAGGATCCTGGGATCATGACCTGAGCTGAAGGCAGAGGCTTTAACCCACTGAGCCACCCAGGCGCCCCTGTCAATTCTATCTTAATAACACTGAGGAAAAAGAGAAACTGGGCAGTAGGAGGTACCTGAAGAGCATCTCAAAGAATGACACATGTACCCCACAGACAAGCTAGGATTTAAATACCTGCCACACAAAAGACATCAATTACCTTACAGAGCAAGAGCATGGTGCAGTGTTGCCCAGTCACATAAAGAGAGATTTACTCTTTCCTTCTCCCCTCCCCAGTGACAGTAATCTGTGGAAGATGGAGTAGAATAGGGTAGGGGGGAGTCCGTGGCATAGTTGATACCCAGAGTGGGTCACTTTTTATTGCCATACAACAAAATCTGTCTACAATAATTGTATAAAATTAGTAATAATTTCCTTGATTTATTTTTTAATTTTAAAATAAGACCTAAAAGAAGAATAAATTTCAATTTTAAAGATACAATTCAAATCCAGAAAAATGGGGGGGTATAGCTGAGTGGTAGAGCATTTGACTGCAAATTCAAAAAAATACTTCATATATGAATTGAAATTAGTACTAACCATGCAAAAATATTACAACTTGCATTCTCTTTCACCATTTGGATAAACACAAATTTGGTCACACAGAGTGACAGAACTGAATTAACTAACTCTAGTACTATTCCTTCACCTTTGCAATCACTCTGGTATCACTGCTGAGTTCAAATCCACTATTTACAGAAATACATGGTACTTGAAGGTTTGGAAACATGAATGGGACATGAAGCAAGTTGAATCACGATGAACTGATTTTTTAAAAACAAACACGTATATCTGAATCCACCTGTATCGATGCAGGCTATAAAACCCGGAATTCTTCAGTTAACCTCCCTGTAGAATACAATATATATTAAAGCATAAATAATTTTTTAAATGTGCCAATTTGGTGTGCACATATTATTAAAACATATACGTTATTTAGAGAACAGTCTGAGGACTGACATTACCAGACATACAGATTTACTATAGAGCTACAATAATCAAGGCAGTGTGGTATTGTTGAGAAAGATAAGTAGATCAATGGAACAGAATAGAGGGCCTAGAAACAGACCTACATAAATATAGTCAACTGATCTTTGACAAAGGAGGGAAATCACTTCAATGGAGAAAAGATAGTTCCTTCAACAAATTGCACTGGACAACTGGACAGCCACATGCAAGGAAAGAAAAATGGAGTAACAGGGCTTGTGGGCAGAGAACAGGACAAAGGATGATGTTGGAGACATGGGCAGAGACCAACAGACTAATAGGCAGAGGCTAACAGATCATTTTAATGTTTAACTGAGGAGGAATAGGAAGCCATTAAGTATTTTAAGCATGCAATGATGTGGTCAGGTCTGCACTTTTTTAATGGTTCTGTACTGAGTACATAAAATGCATTGAAACTGGGAGTAGATAGGGAGAGAATAGATAAAAGGTATTACAATGGGCCAGAAGAGAGGGGGTTTGGACCAAAGTTAAGATAGCAAATATTGCAAAGTGGATAGATTTGAGAGGTATTTTTAGCTGTAATTTATAGTAGCTGCTTATTCATTGGATGTGGTGGGAGGGAGGAGGACTTTATGGTTTCAGCCTACAGTGACATGAGAAACTGAATGACAATAATGTCATTTCCTGAAGGATAGTATGTGCCCTTGTGTTGTCTCATTATCACAATACCAGCTTCTGATTTAAGCCCCTTAAATGAATTCTGGAAGCCATGGATTGAACCAATGGTACAGTTTAACAATTATGGCACATAGAGTTGAAAAGTGAAGCTCAGTGAGATCCTGACAATACACCAAGTGGACAACAGGAGCCTACATTCAGAGTACACAGTAAGTCTGTGGAAATCATATATAAATCCTCCTTTGTTTCACTGACTATAGACGGTACTGATTCTGCTTCCTTAAAATACAGTCACCCAAGTCACCTACAGTCCACAGACTTGCTACAATTGCATGCCCCAATTCACTCTCTCCCTCTCTTAAACCCATTCCTAGAGGGAAAGGAGACTGTGTCTTCTCTATACCTGGAGATGTGGTGTGATCAGGGCTGAGATGGCTCTGAAGCTGAGACATTGCCCTAAGAAATATCGATCTTTTCCTTGAACTATAAACCAAGAGCACTGTCTCCCTGTTTTCTTCAAAAAACAAGCACTGTAGGTTATAGTGCAGTGTCTTCTCACTGTACACCTGTACTGTTTCTAGTGGTATCTCTAAGTCTAGGCCAATTACTCTGCTTCTGTCCCTGAAAATCTATCTAGCTCCACCTGCATTAAAGGAAGAGGTTCTGCTCCTGAATTCTTATCTCAAAACTGGTGTAATGGACAACTATCAGGTTATTGGCTTCTCAACACTTTTTCAACACAATTCTTATTTTGGTTGTAGGAATGGGTCTGTACAATCCATGGTTGCTCCTAGGGTATAGGCATGTGACCTGGGCTATTTATTACCAATAATGGTGTCATGAACATTCATGTACAATCTCTGGAAGTATGTTTTCATTTTTCTTGCATATATAACTAGAAGTGCAACTTTTGGATCATATAGTAAATCTTTGTTTAACATTTGAGGAACTACCAGATTGTTTCCCAATATGGCTGCACCATTTTATATCCCACCAGCGTGGTATGAGTGTTCCAAATTCTCTACATGCACACTAAAACTTATTATCTGCCTTTCTGATTATGGCTATCGTAGTGAGTATGAAATGGTATATCATTATGGTTTTGACTTGCATTCATCTGATGACTAGTGATGTTGCATTTTTTTCTTGTGTGTATGGGTCATTTGTATATCTTCTTTGGAGAAATGTCTCTCAGATCTCTCATCTATTTTTTTTTTGCTTTTCAAATGGTATATGTTTATTAGTTTGTACTAATACATTCTTGTATTATAAAAGCAATTTAGTGGAAGAACCTTTTTGATACTTGAATCATCTAAAGTAACACAAACAGAGCCACACATTTTTTTAAAGATTTTATTTATTTATTTGACAGACAGAGATCACAAGTAGGCAGAGAGGCAGGAAGAGAGAGAATGAAGCAGGCTCCCCGCTGAGCAGAAAGCCCGACGTGGGGCTCGATCCCAGGACCCTGAGATCATGACCTGAGCCGAAGGCAGAGGCTTTAACCCACTGAGCCACCCAGGCACCCCCACACATTTTCTTTTTATAAACCTTCATTTGGATAACAAAAAGAGACACATTAAACAACAAAAAAGGTTTTCCTTTTTTACAAGCGACACTAAAGGGGACCCAATTCAGTTTTCTTTTTAAAAGCCTCCAAAGACAAAAGCAACTTAAAATATAATTTAAATGAATATTACTCAGCCATCAGAAAGGATGAATACTTACCATTTACATCCACACAGGTGGGACTGGAGGGCATAATGATGCTGGGTGAAATAAGTCAATCAGAAAAAGACAATTATCATATGGTTTCACTCTTGTGTGGAATATAAGAAACAGCACAGATCATAGGGGAAGGGACTAAAGACTGAATGGGAAGATAGGGAGAAAAACCATGAGAGACTCTTAACTATAGGAAACAAACAGGGTTGCTGGAACGGTTGTAGGGGAGGTGGGGTAACTGGGTGATGGACCTTAAGGAGAGCACATGATATGATGAGCACTGGGTGTTATACATAACTGATAAATTACTGAACACTACATCTCAAACTAAAAAAATAAAAAGTTAAAAATAATAAAATTTTTTTTAAATAAAATGAATAAACACTTTGTTTCCTAAACTGTCAGCCTCCAGCACCATTTTGTGTTTTCTGTTATTTCAATGCACGTTCTTGTCTGTTTCTTTTCTTGCTCTTTTTCCTTGTCCAGCTGCACCATTTTTATCACCTTCATAATCACGATCACATTTCATTTTCTTGCCCTGAAACTGAACTTTTCCTTTACCCATCCTAGACAGTTTTATTTCCCTTTTTCCTTTAAATCTGAGACCTTTAGACTTCCTTTTGTTTAGGGATTCTTGTTGATTTATGAGTTTTTTCAATGCTTCTTGTTCCATTTCTTCCTTTAGTATGTCCCAGGTCACTTTTTTTAAAAGATTTTATTTATTTACTTGATAGAGAGGGAGCACAAGCAGGCAGAGGCAGAGGGAGAAGCAGGCTCCCCGCTGAGCAGAGCGCCCACTGTGGGGCTTGATCCCAGGATCCTGGGATCATGACGTGAACCGAAGGCAGACACTTAACTGACTGAGCCACCCAGGTGCCCCATCCCCAGGTCACTTCTTTGTTCCTTTATTGTACATTACCGTTATTTGTACTTTTGGCTTTATCCAATGCTTCCTTAGTTCTTTCATCAAATAGAGTTATTCCCTCTTTTGCTCCTCTAACAAAGTCTATCCATTTTATTTCACCATGATTTAAGAGAAAGATGTGCAAATCTTCTCTACAGATCTGATCATCTAAGTTCCCAAAAATTTCAGCAAGCATCCAATTTGAACTTTGTGTTTCAAAGTTCATTGTTTATGCACCACACCCAGTGCTCCATGAATATGTGCCCTCCTTAATACCCACCACCAGGCTCATCCAACCCCCCCCATCCCCTTCCCCTCCAAAACCCTCAGTTTGTTTCTCAGAATCCACACATGGTTTCTCATGGTTTATCTCCATCCAATCCTTTCTGCTAGAGATTTCATTTCAGCATTTTCTGCTACCTTTCATTTTTCTTCTTGATCTTGCTTAGCATATAGTTTACTTCACTTTGTTTTCTTTCTTCTTCCTCTTTTTCCTCGTCTTCCTCCTCTTCCCCATCTTCCTCCTCCTCAGCATCCTTCTCCTCCTCTCCCTTCCCCTTTTCTTTCTCTTCCTTCTTCCTCTTTTTTTAAAGATTTTATTTGAGAGAAAATGAGAGAGATCATAGAAGAAGAAAGAAAAGGAGAAGCAGACTCACCACTGAGCAGGGAGCCCAACACAGAACTCAATCCCAGAACCCCAAGATCATGAACTGAGCCGAAGGCAGATGCTTAAGCAACTGAGCCACCCAATCACTCCTTCCTCTTCCTCTTCTGCTTCTGTTACTTCTCTTTCTGAAGCAGTCAGGTCCTTGTCTTCTGGCCAGGGGTCTAAACAGACTTCTTAGATTCAATTCTATCAAACACAGCATATATTGATCCCTTAAATACTGCATGCAATGCTCTTTTCATCTGAATATTTAGTATTTGACCTTTATCTCTTACCATTCTTATGTCATCAAACACTGCATCAGTTGGGAAGCTTTTAATATAAACACATCTTTTTTTAAACATCATTTTTATACTTATCCGTTATTTCAGGGTAAGGTTTGCTTGGAGATCTTCTGATTTTACTTTTAGCTTCATTTATTTCCATGAGTCCTGCCTTTGATTTGCTCAGTGCTTCCACTATTACATTAAAATTAAATAGATAGGTGAATTTTATCATTATATCTAAAGGTAACCAACCCTCATCTGGTTTGATCTGTGCCTTTAAAGTTTTATCACATGGCAAATTGAAGTCACCAAAATCATACTCAATTTGATGAGTTTGGCCTCCAAAGCAGCCTTTTTTTTTTCATTATCACCATTTTCATCCATTGTGGCTATCTTTAAGGTCCTGCTCCACAGAGCCACAGTCCCTAACAGTGATAGCAGATTGCAATGTATTGACTTCCCAGCATTACCAGCTGGCCCAATGTGCAAAAAGATAAAGGTTATTTTCCATCCATTTTTTAATTGGGTTGTCTTTTTATTATTGAGCTGTAATAATTCTTTATATATTCTACATACATGTCCCTTATCAGATAAATGATATGCAAAAATTTTCTCCCATTCTGTGGATTACCTTTACACTTTCTTCATGGTGTCCTTTGAAGCCCCAAAGATTTTAATTTGAGTAATGTCTAATATTCTGTACACTTTTTAACTTTTTAAAATAAAGATGGAGGGAGACAAGATGGCGGGGAAGTAGGAGGAGGCGCCGTTTCAACCTGTACCCTAAAGTGAGCTGATTATCCCAAAGAACTACGATCACCCATGAAATCAGCCTGAGATCAGAATTATACACGTCTAGATCTCTACAGGGGCAGAAGATGCCAGTGGGCAGGTAAAGTAGAGTGGGAACGTCGGACTGATGTCGGAAGATAAACAAAAAGGGGAGGGAGCCACCAGAGGCGACCCATTGGAAAGTAATACCCCAATACGAGAGTGCCCTGCGTATGGGGACCAGCATTAACTTGGAGTCTGGTTTAAAGCACTCAAAAGAGCAAAGGATCGTGGGGGGAAATTGTGGGAATTGGGGTGGTAGGGACAGGGGCTTAAGTCCCCGGACCCAGGACAGCCACCCCTGGCGCTGAACTAGAGAGAGTGCAACGGAGAAACCAGATCTTGGTCCCTGAGCCACCAGCGCACCCGAGAACACGTGGGGTCCGGCTCCCGTGAGGGGCTGGGAGCCTCACCAGATGGCAGAACGCTGCGCCATGCTATCAGAGCCTGAGACACGCACACCCCACACCCTCCCCTGGGAGAGGTGCGTGCAGGCGCCAGCCTGGTGCTCTTGGACCCGGAAAGACCAGGCACTCCCAGCCCAGGCCAGCAGAAAAATCTCAGTGTGTGATCACTGCTTGGAACCTCTCTGGCGCCGCTGCCATGGTTTTGGGTACAAGCAGGAGCTCCTGTGTCCCTGGGGACCGTGACCCGGAACCTGCTCTGCCAGCAGCCAAGGGGGAACTTATGTGCTCTAAAGCACCCACAGGGGAACACACTGAGGCTTCTCTCTGAGAGGGAGGTCGGAGCACAGTTTGCTTTCCTCTAAACCTCCAAAAACCATCAAAAGCTGTCAAGGCAAGAGAAAACAAATGAACAAACATGAAAACCTCCAGAGAACAAAAGCCTGAAAAACCGGTTTCCTCAGAGCCCACCCCCTTGAGGGGGGTGGGAGGACTTAACTCAGGGAACATCATTGACTGAAAACCCACGTGGCAGGCCCCTCCCCCAGAAAACCAATCAGGAAAAAAAAAAAAAAAAAACAACAAGAGAACAACCACCACTACTTCATAGATACAGCTTTTATTTTTAACTCGTTCCCACTATGCTAGTTCATTTTTTTAATATAGATAATTTTTAACCTATTTACCATCACAGTGAGATGTCCAGTATATCAAATTCCATAATAACCTTTTAACCTGAACTTTTTGATACATATACCCGTGTTTTTCTTTTGCTTTTCTGTTTTTTTAATTTTTTTAAATTTTAGTTTAGTTTAGTATAGTTTATTCTTTTTTTATTTTTATTTTCTAATATTCATATAGAGTTAAACTTCAAGGTAATCCCCTTTCTGCAATCAATGCTACCCCTATAGGTAAACCAATTTTTAATCCCCCTTTATCTTAGGAAAGTTGAGTCCTTTAACAAAGATATCAAGATACATCCAGGAAGAATCAAAATAACCTTCCTCTCACACACTGAGAATTTATAACCACTCTCCCATCTTTTTCTTCCGCCAGTGTTTCTGTGTATTTATGTTTGTCCTGATAGTATATAAATCTTATACTTGGGGTTCTTTTTGATGAGGTTCTTCCTTTTTTTGCTTATATATATATATATTTTTTCTCTTATCATATACTTTTATCAGTCTTTTTGTTTGTATACTTCATAAATCTTACCTTGGGGCCCATTTGGGCTGAGCCTTCTCTTTTATCTTCCCTTTTTTTCCTGTCTCTCTCTCTCTCTCTTTTTTCTTTTTCTTTTCTATTTTCTCTCATTTGGGTGGGGAATCCTGATTGCTCAGAAGCGTTCCAGGGTGCATCTTGACTGCACCATAGTCAATACATCCAGCTACATCTGTTCAGTCATCTCTCACCAAAATGACTAGGAGGAGGAATGCCCAACAGAAGAAAAATACAGAGGATGGGCCTTCTGCCACAGAGCTAACGGCTGTCAACATGGACAATATGTCGGAAAGGGAATTCAGGCTAACAATTATCCAGGCAATAGCTAGGTTGGAGAAAGCCATGGATGACCAAACGGAATTGATTAGGGCAGAACTGAAAGCCACCAGGGATGATGTTCACAATGTTAGTGCAGAACTGAAAGCCACCAGGGATGATGTTCAAAATGCTCTCAATGAGTTCCAATCTAATCTAAATTCTCTAAAAGCTAGGGTAACTGAGATAGAAGATAGAATTAGTGATCTGGAGGACAAACAGATAGAGAGAAAGGATCAGGAGGAAGCCTGGAACAAACAGCTTAGAAACCACAAAAACAGAATCAGGGAAATAAATGATGCCATGAAACGTTCCAACGTCAGAATTATTGGAATCCCTGAAGGGGAGGAGAAAGAAAGAAGTCTAGAAGATATAGTGGAACAAGTTCTCCATGAAAATTTTCCCAATCTCATGAATGGAACCAGTGTTCATGTACTAGAGGCAGAACAGTTTCCCCTCAAGATTATAGATTCTCGAAAGTCCTCGAGACACCTAATAGTAAGAATGAAGAATTATAATTATAGGCAGACCCTCATGAAAGCAGCTAGGACAAAGAAGCTCCTTACGTACAGAGGAAAGCCCATCAGAATAACGTCAGACCTGTCCACAGAGACCTGGCAAGCCAGAAAGGGCTGGCAAGATATATTCAGGGCACTAAATGAGAAGAACATGCAGCCAAGAATACTTTATCCAGCAAGACTGACATTTAAAATGGATGGAGAGATAAAGAGTTTCCAAGACCGGCAAGGCTTAAAAGACTATGCAACCACCAAGCCAACACTGCAGGAAATATTAAGGGGGGGGGTTCTATGAAAGAGAAAAAATCCTAAAAATATCATTGAACAGAAATATAGAGACAATCTACAGAAAGAAAGACATCAAAGGTAACACGATGTCAATAAAAACATATCTATCAATAATCACTCTCAATGTGAATGGCCTAAATGTGCCCATAAAACAACACAGGGTTGCAGATTGGATAAAACGACAGGACCCATCCATATGTTGTCTACAAGAGACCCATTTTGAACCTAAAGATACACCCAGACTGAAGTGAAGGGATGGAGAAGCATCTTTCATGCCAATGGGCCTCAAAAGAAGGCCAAGGTAGCGATTCTCATATCAGATAAATTAGATTTTAAACTAAAGACTGTAGTCAGAGATACAGAAGGACACTACATAATTCTTAAAGGGACTATCCACCAAGATGATCTAACAATTGTAAATATCTACGCCCCCAATATGAGAGCAGCCAATTACATAAGAAAACTATTAATCAAGATAAAGAGTCATATTGATATGAATACATTAATAGTAGGAGATCTTAACATGCCTCTCTCAGTAATAGACAGATCATCAAAGCAGAAAATCAATAAAGAAACAAGAGCATTGAATGACACATTGGACCAGATGGACCTCATAGATATATACAGAACATTCCACCCTAAAACAACAGAACACTCATTCTTCTCAAGTGCACATGGAACCTTCTCCAGAATAGACCACATACTGAGTCAAAAATCAGGGCTCAACCAATACCAAAAGACTGAGATTATTCCCTGCATATTCTCAGGTCACAATGCTTTGAAACTGGAGCTCAATCACAAGGAAAAGTTGGGAAGGAACTCAAACACCTGGAAGCTAAAGACCACCTTGCTAAAGAATGCTTGGATCAACCAGAAGATCAAAGAAGAACTTAAACAATTCGTGGAAACCAATAAGAATGAAGACACTTTGGTCCAAAACCTATGGGATACAGCAAAGGCGGTCCTAAGGGGGAAATACATAGCCATCCAAACCTCCGTCAAAAAAAATTGAAAAATCCAGAATACACCACCTTAAAAAACTGGAAAATCAACAACAAATCAAACCAACTCCACACATAAGAAGGGAAATAATCAAGATTAGAGCAGAGATCAATGAGGTAGAAACCAGAGATACAGTAGAACATACCAATGAAACTAGAAGCTGGTTTTTTGAAAGAATCAATAAGATCGATAAACCATTGGCCACACTAATCCAAAAGAAAAGAGAGAAAACCCAAATTAATAAAATTATGAATGAAAAAGGAGAGATCACAACTAACACCAAGGAAGTAGAAACAATCATCAGAAGTTATTATCAACAGTTATTTAATAATAAGCTAACCAACCTAGATGAAATGGATGCATTCCTGGAAAACTATGAACTCCCAAAATTGAACCACAGGAAGAAATTGACAACCTGAATAGACCAATATCTAGTAACGAGATTGAAGCAGTGATCAAAAACCTCCCAAAAAACAGGAGCCCAGGACCTGACGGATTCCCTGGGGAATTCTACCAAACTTTCAAAGAAGAAATAACACCTATTCTCCTGAAGCTGTTTCAAAAAATTGAAGCAGAAGGAAAACTTCCAGACTCTTTTTATGAAGCCAGCATTACCCTGATCCCCCAACCAGGCAAAGACCCTACCAAAAAGGAGAATTTCAGACCAATATCACTGATGAATATGGATGCTAAGATTCTCAACAAGATCCTAGCAAAAAGGATCCAACAGCACATTAAAAAGATTATCCACCATGACCAGGTGGGATTCATCCCTGGGTTACAAGGATGGTTCAACATTCCCAAATCAATCAATGTGATAGAACAAATCAATAAGAGAAGAGAGAAGAACCACATGGTCCTCTCAATTGATGCAGAAAAAGCATTTGACAAAATCCAGCATCCATTCCTGATTAAAACGCTTCAAAGTATAGAGATAGAGGGAACATTCCTGAAGTTCATAAAATCTATCTATGAAAGACCCACAGCAAATATCATCCTCAATGGGAAAAAGCTTGCAGCCTTCCCGTTGAGAGCAGGAACACGACAAGGATGCCCACTCTCACCACTCTTGTTCAACATAGTATTAGAAGTCCCAACAACAGCAATCAAACAACAAAGAGAAATAAAAGGTATCCAAATTGGCAATGAAGAAGTCAAACTCTCTCTTTGCAGATGACATGATTCTTTATATGGAAAACCCAAAAGACTCCACCCCCAAACTACTAGAACTCATACAGCAATTCAGTAACGTGGCAGGATACAAAGTCAATGTACAGAAATCAGTGGCTTTCTTATACACTAACAATAAAAATACAGAAAGGGAAATTAGAGAATCAATTCCATTTACTATAGCACCAAGAACCATAAGATACCTGGGAATAAACCTAACCAAAGAGGTAAAGGATCTGTACTCGAGGAACTACAGAACACTCATGAAAGAAATTGAAGAAGACACAAAAAGATGGAAGATCATTCCATGCTCTTGGATTAGAAGAATAAACATTGTTAAAATGTCTATACTGCCTAGAGCAATCTATACATTTAATGCCATTCTGATCGAAATTCCACTGGTATTTTTCAAAGAGCTGGAGCAAATAATTCTAAAATTTGTATGGAATCAAAAGAGACCCTGAATTGCTAAGGGCAATGGGCAAGACCCATCTTCATATCATAGTGACAAAATGGACACTACTTAAAAATGCCTCTGGTAACCCATAGAGAAAGAAGACTGAAAAAGAGGAGTTTATGAAGTGTTGCAATAAAGAAAGGGCTTTCTTATGTGGGTATCTTGATAATTAGACTGAAATAGTCCTAGATTAGTTTCCATGGTGAATTCATCAACAAAATGTTGAAAGACAAAAATAAAACTGGCAGCATCACATTACCTGATTTCAAGCTTTACTACAAAGCTGTGATCACCAAGACAGCATGGTACTGGCATAAAAACAGACACATAGACCAGTGGAACAGAATAGAGAGCCCAGATATGGACCCTCAACTCTATGGTCAAATAATCTTTGACAAAGCAGGAAAAAATATACAGTGGAAATAAGACAGTCTCTCCAATAAATGGTGCCGGGAAAACTGGACAGCTATATGTAGAAGAATGAAACTCGACCATTCTCTTATACCGTTCACAAAAATAAACTCAAAATGGATAAAAGACCTCAATGTGAGACAGGAATCCATCAGAATCCTAGAGGAGAACATAGGCAGTAACCTCTTCGATATCAGCCACAGCAACTTCTTTCAAGATATGTCTCCAAAGGCAAAGGAAACAAAAGCGAAAATGAACTTTTGGGACTTCATCAAGATCAAAAGCTTCTGCACAGCAAAGGAAACAGTCAACAAAACAAAGAGGCAACCCACGGAATGGGAGAAGATATTTGCAAATGACAGTACAGACAAAAGGTTGATATCCAGGATCTATAAAGAACTCCTCAAACTCAACACACACAAAACAGATAATCATATCAAAAATGGGCAGAAAATTTGAACAGACACTTCTCCAATGAAGACATACAAATGGCTATCAGACACATGAGAAAATGTTCATCATCACTAGCCATCAGGGAGATTCAAATTAAAACCACATTGAGATACCACCTTACACCACTTAGAATGGCCAAAATTAGCAAGACAGGAAACAACATGTGTTGGAGAGGATGTGGAGAAAGGAAAACCCTCTTACACTGTTGGTGGGAATGCAAGTTGGTGCAGCCACTTTGGAGAACAGTGTGGGGATTCCTCAAGAAATTAAAAATGGAACTTCCCTATGACCCTGCGATTGCACTACTGGGTATTTACCCCAAAGATACAGATGTAGTGAAAAGAAGGGCCATCCTTACCCCAATGTTTATAGCAGCAATGGCCACAGTCGCCAAACTGTGGAAAGAACCAAGATGCCCTTCAACGGACAAATGGATAAGGAAGATGTGGTCCGTATACACTATGGAGTATTATGCCTCCATCAGAAAGGATGAATACCCAACTTTTGTAGCAACATGGACGGGACTAGAAGAGATTATGCTGAGTGAAATAAGTCAAGCAGAGAGAGTCGATTATCATATGGCTTCACTTATTTGTGGAGCATAACAAGTAACATGGAGGACGTGGGGAGATGGAGAGGAGAAGGAAGTTGAGGGAAATTGGAAGGGGAGGTGAACCATGAGAGACCATGGACTCTGAAAAACAACCTGAAGGTTCTGAAGGGGCGGGGGGTGGGAGGTTGGGGGAACCAGGTGGTAGGTATTAGGGAGGGCACGTATTGCATGGAGCACTGGGTGTGGTGCAAAAACAATGAATACTGTTATGCTGAAAAGAAATTTAAAAAATATGAGGAAAAGAAAAAAAATACACACACACACACAAAAATAATCAATATAGGTTTTGTGCAAACTCTGGGGGATATTCTGTGTGTCTGCCAGTCATTAATTGCATGTTACTTAAAATATGTTTTTTTGGAGATGGAGGGAACTTTCTATTCTTAACCAAAGGATATAGATACATTGCTAAATTTATATTTTACTACTTCAAATTGGTTAACTATATTTTACTTTCACTACACATTGTAATTTAATTTGTAGAAGTTATAAAAAATTCACCTTCCAACTTTTACCCAGTTGAAAGATAGTAAAAAAAAAAAAATGCTGAAAGATAGCTATCGTATCATTTCTGTGCTTCCATTTTTCCGTTAGATAGGGATTTCGGATGTGCCTAAGTCTTACGCAACCTGATTCTTGGACTCAGGAAATACTATTTAAAAGCATCTGGGCTTTTCATATTTATCTGACATGCACTATTTGGGAGGGTTTTTTTTTTAATATCTGAATTATTATCCCTTATAATTATTTTCCACTAATCTGATTATGTTTTCTAATATTTATTAGCTATTTTTTAAAAGTTTGGAAAGTGCCAAAATGAGGTAATGAGTACCTACATATTCCTAAGGGTCTCTGAGTAAATGAAGCTAACTTAGAACTTATCTGTGAATACAAAATATCATCATAAAGTTACTTTGAACATGGCCTCTGTTAAGTACCTGGGAATTTCTAAAACTAGTTGTTGAAGTGGGTCTGAATTGCTGTCACTGTCATTATCCTATTCTTCACTAATTAATTTTTACTAATGAGCAAACCCTGTTTGTACCTCTGTGCCTGAAAACTTGCCCTACATATAATTTTCATATCTGAGATATGAGGTCATAGGAAACATATACCAACTCAAGCCCATTTTAGAAAAGAAGGACCTAATTATAAGAAATTTTAGTAAATACATGAGGCCTAAAGGACTAGAACCAGTAACTAGAAATCTCTCTCCCTCTCCCACTTTCCTTTTCTCTCCTTCCCTCTCGCTTTCCTTCACTCCTTCTCTCTTTCCCTCCATCTTTTCCTATTCATCAGTTTACCAGGACCCAACTTGGAAATCTGAAGAAGTTCAATCTCTATGTACACATGTGTCATCCATCCTGGTCCAATTACTTGTAGACAAAATAATAAGGTTTTCTGGCCTTCTACTCTCTTGCCGGAGCCCATTGAAATAAGCTCCCTGAGAAAGGCTGAGCAAATTTTCTAAGAAGGTGTGAGTGTGGGTATGAAATAACTAATTTAATCTCCAGCACCTTTCATGAGCATTATCCAAGACCCCCAAAGAGGTGGGTGGTCCCAACTGCTGCAACTTAGTAGAAAAATCTATCTGAAACATTCCAGCAATTTTAAAATGTCCAATGAATAAGATTTTGAAGGATGTCCTAAAACAGATTTGAGAAAAATAACCAGTAATACTGCCTGTGCCAGAAAGGTATATAATAAAAATATAGGATTTCAATTTAAATTTGTGTATAAAAATAAAGTCAACCAAAAAAACATGTGCCTATCAATACTGACCACATTCACTCTTCTATGAGTATGAAGGGGGTATAAAAAGGATAACAAGGAAAAGTCAAAGCAAAGATTAGTTCCACCCATTCAAAGCAGAATTCAAGGCTTAATTTGCTTGTTCCTTTCATTATACCTCTCTCCCTGACTCTGCAACACTTCACTGGTTGATCTTACACTAACTAAGCCAAAATGAATTCTTTTATCTAATTTATCAATGGACTCATATAGAGTAGAGGACACACATAAATTAAAGACAATGGGCAAGACCTATCTGCATATCATAGTGACAAAATGGACACTACTTAAAAATGCCTCTGGTAACCCATAGAGATAGAAGACTGAAAAAGAGGAGCTTATGAAGTGTTGCAATAAAGAAAGGGCTTTCTTATGTGGGTATCTTAATAATTAGACTGAAATAGTCCTAGATTAGTTTCCATGGTGAATTCATCAACAAAATAATTTCTAATTCTATGATTTAGTCTGGTCCTTGTTTCCTATACACTTCTCCAAGATTCTTAAAAGCCACAACTACTAAAAGGAAGGTCTTTATAGGCTCTTAAAATGTTACCATGGCTATCTAAATATTTGTCTCCCTGTGCTCCCAGTGAAATGAGATGCACATGGTGAGCTGTATGTGGAAGAATAAGGCCCATTGAGTTCTTTATCTCAGATGAGCAAATGGTAGCTCCACAAAAGTTATTTATGACCAGTACCTTAACCAAGCAACATCAGTGGATGGTACCACAAAATGTTCTGTTCTGTTCATCTAGAGAGCATCATGACTTACTAAGATTTTATCTAGCTCATGAGGAGCTTCTTAAATATGTCTCTCTCATTTATAAGGCTTTAAATTTCATAGTATTTTATTTATTTATTTATTTATTTATTTATTTATTTTTCAGCTTTATTGAGGTATAACTGACTCACAAACTTTAAGATTTTTTTTTAAAGATTTTTATTTATTCATTTGACAGAGATCACAAGTAGGCAGAGAGGCAGGCAGAGAGAGAGGAGGAAGCAAGCTCCCCACCGAGCAGAGAGCCCGATGCGGGGCTCGATCCCGGGACCCTGGGACCATGACCCGAGCCGAAGGCAGAGGCTTTAACCCACTGAGCCACCCAGGCGCCCCAAACTTTAAGATATTTAAAAGGTACATCATGGTGTTCTGATATATGCGTATGTCATGAAAGGACTCCCTCCCCATCTAGTTAATTAACACACCCATCACCTCCCATATTTACTTAGTGGTTTTTGGTTTTCTTTTTGTGTGTGTGTGAGAACATTTAAATTCTATTGTCCTTGCACATTTTAATTACACAATACAGTGTTCTAAACCATGGTCATTGCATTTCACATTAGATCCTCAGATTTTATTATAACCGAAAGCTTGCAGATTTCACACTATTAACAAACAAACAATTGGATATGTAATGTTTTCAAGATTCTAAGGGTAATATTGTCTAAAACTTGTATCAACTGAGTAGTCTGATTGCTATTAAAAAGGAAATGGATGGGATGCCTGGGTGGCTCAGTAGGTTAAAGCCTCTGCCTTCGGCTCAGGTCATGATCCCAGGATCCTGGGATCGAGCCCCGCATCGGGCTCTCTGCACTGCAGCGAGCCTGCCTCCCCCACTCTCTCTCTGCCTGCCTCTCTGCCTACTTGTGATCCCTGTCTGTCAAACAAATAAATGAAATCTTTAAAAAAAAATAAAAAATAAATTTAAAAATAGGAAATGGAGGATACACATTAAATAAGCTTCATATGATGTATAGATATCCCCTGCTTTTTTAAAGTTTGTAGTTACACCACTTCACTTTTACAAAAGACCCACATTAGTACCTTTTTTCATTACCTGCAAGAAATCTGAAGAAGATACTGTCTGTTGCATAAAAAGCCAAAAAGCAAAAATGGCACTCAGTGTATGTTTTGCAGCAAACCATTACAGAGGCTGTGGGTACCCTGAGCAGCAAGAGTGGCCTCACCAAGCTCCTTCCCCAGGACTATACTCAGCATCCCAGCACCAAGCCATCAAAGCTTTGAGCTGTGTCTGTGAGCATCTGTGCTTTATCTTGACTTACTTTGGGCATCCATTAGCAAGATGTGTCCTAAAGTATCAAAAAAGCCTAAGAGAGGTTATTTTTTGGGTCTGGAACACTCAAAAAATTTTCCATTATATAAATTCATGGTAAGTGCTTCTTCATTTTACACCATTCTGGCCTATGAATGTTCTCATAGGATCGCTCTACTTTTGGATAGTAAGGGAAACTTGTATTGGAATTATCACTAGGTGTCATCACTGCCCATTAGAGCTGGCCAATAAATGTTATGAAAATGTTCCAATGACTTGCCTTCTTTTAATGAATTCTCAGTTGTTAGCAATACCCTTATTCATCCTACACACACAAAGTTGGGACATTTAGATCTGCTTACACA
This sequence comes from Enhydra lutris kenyoni, assembly GCF_002288905.1. NCBI lineage: Eukaryota > Metazoa > Chordata > Mammalia > Carnivora > Mustelidae > Enhydra > Enhydra lutris. The sequence continues at coordinate 26,916,473 of NW_019154090.1, forward strand.
CAAGAAACTTCATTTAAAAGAGGAGTAGTATTTGAAATGCTATGAAATATAGAAAATGGAGGAGCTAACTTCCACTTATACCAACATTTTCATCTCATCTCTGTATCACCCATCTTACCAGTATAATGCCTGGAACATGATTATCCATTTATAGTTAAAGTGTTTTTTAAAAATGAGTGACTTATTTCACTCAGCATAATCTCTTCCAGTCCTGTCCGCTGGGTGTGGTGCAAAAATAATGAATCCTGTTACGCTGAAAATAAATAAAAAATAAATAAATAAAAAAGAGTGAATACATTAATAAATAAATCCAGAGAAAAGCATAAAATTTTATTACATGGAAAATCAAGTTCACAGAAGTAGTAGATAAATTTCTTACTCCTGGCTGTCAAAGGAGGTGGCACTTTTGATTTAGGAAGAGTGGAGACCAGTGAAGCAAGTGCTCGATTTATAGTTGCACTGTGAGAAGTGTGGTGGTGGGTAAAATGACATAGTCTATCTTCCCATCAGGCTGTGGTAAAGAGAAGGGTGACTCTGGGGCTTTCTTGTGTTTTTTGATTTTGACTTCATTTACACAACATAATTTCCCATTTAGACATGCCACTTTATATATTTCCCCCATTTCACATTTCTTCCTGCAGTAGCCTATTATATTACTAAAGCATTTTCTGGGGCATGCTGTATCTGTGCACAGGAAACATTGAATGCAGATTAGTTTCTAAGACAGAGTAGAAGTAGTATGTGGTACCCACAGGTTTGGCCTCCTGTGCTTCCAAAGTGAACCTTATGCTGATAAGAGAAAACTAAGAGCCTCCTCCTTGAAAATCATCCAACAGGGGTGCCTGGGTGGTTCAGTGGGTTGAAGCCTCTGCCTTCGGCTCAGGTCATGATCCCAAGGTCTGGGATCGAGCCCCCACATCAGGCTCTTTGCTCAGCAGGGAGCCTGCTTCCCCCTCTTCCTCTGCCTGCCTCTCTGCCTACTGTGATCTCTCTCTCTGTGTCAAATAAATAAATAAAAATCTTAAAAAAAAAAAAGAAAAGAAAATCATCCAACAAATTAAGAACATCAAAAGTCCATGCTCCTAGCCAAAACTCAGTTGGCGCTGAGAACATTAGTACTTATATGACAAAAAGGAAGAGAGAACAATTCATGGTTATCAACTGGAGCTATGTCCCACTCCTGGACTCTGGAAAATCTGACTCTGTCTCCCATACTTGGAAGTCAACACTCCCTCAGCCTTACCCTAGCTCAGTGTCCCCAGAGAGTACCAACTTGCCACCACAGCACTATTCAGAGACAAGTTAACTTTTAAAAGAGTACCACAAACAGGACTTTTTAAGTTAAGAGAGAAATAGGGTTTCACACTCACTGATATAAAGAGTAGAAATCTCCCTTTGCCAAGGCAAGACCTCATGGGTCTCAGCAATAAACGCTGCTGAGAAATTCCCTTATTCAGCTTCTATGTCTTCATGACCATGATCCTCCTAGATTCAGTCTCAATCTCTCTTTCCTTCTCTCCCTCTCTCTCCATCCTCCTTTTTGATCTCAGATAAATGTGTTGCCCACGGATCAAACTCAATTCCATGTGTACCCATCTCCCTAGAGAGCCAAACTGTCACCTATTTGGAGTACTGCACTGAGGTCCTAGATCACCTGTTTCACATTCTTTATGTGCCCCTGTACACAAATTTGGACAAGCTCCTGGAACAAAGAGGGAACACAAAGACATTTCCTCATATGAAATTCAATCATTATGAAACTGGGTCATTATACTCAATTGACAGATGAGAAAACTTAGATTCAAAGGGAATAATTAGGGGTGCCTGGATGGCTCACTCAGTTGAGCATCCAACTCTTGGTTTCAGCTCAGGTTGTGATCTAAGGGTCCTGGATTTGAACACACGTTGGGCTCTGCACTCAGCAGGGAGTCTACTTGAGGATTCTCTCACTCTCCCTCCACCCCTCTCCCCATGCTCTCATCTCTCCATAAAATAAATAAATAAATCTTTAAAAAAGGGAATAATTAGCTCACTTCATACAATGAATCAGTGATCAAGATATATTTTAACCTCACATCTACATGATTCCAAAGCTTTTGCTCTTCTCATTACTGTTGTAAAGGCAGAGTTTGAATGGAAAAACAGACGGTAAGGTTCCTGAATGAAAACTATATTCAACATTATAAAGATAATTCTAGATGCTGGGTTCATGCCTACTTTTGGAGAGGATGTCTGAGAGTACAGCCCTGATGTCTTCTTACCTCTTACCTCCCCAAATACTTTCTTCTAAGACAGGCTTAAGGTGACTGGGTACTTTTGATGATATTGGCAAGATATCAACAATCTCAAGGGCCCTGACCCCACTCCTACAAACAGTAATATCTCCTAGGATTTCATGGTACATTTGGACAAGTTACCTGTTGGTACCTCAAACTGCAGAATAATGAGAACCAGAAACAGCTTCATGTTTATAGACTTCCCAAAAGAAAGTGGCAGCACAATTTCTTTGTCTAGTGATCTGTCACACAGAATTTTTCAAGGTGAGACAAGAGCTTTTGGTGCTATCAGCATTCTGAGCTCTCATTTTAACCCACATGGATGGACAGGAAATCAAAGTCCATACCACCTTCTTTCCCATATATGGAGTTCACAGTCACAGAAGGTTCCATTACCTTACACCTACTCTTCTTTACTCAAGATAAGAGCTCCCAAAAAAAGAAAAAGAAAAAGAAAAAGAGCTCCCAGAGAGCAGGAACATTGATTTCTCCACCTGGGCCATCAGCCCAATTGAATCAAGTCTGGTTGGATACGTTCTTGTTTGTGTGAGTCAGTCCTAGTTTATTCCTCTCATTCCAATATCCCACCCAGCTAATGCCACCATGTACTCACAAAAGTTACCCATTTGGAAGATTAATTAAATCATGAACTAATCAAGGCAGACACATATGCACATCCAATAATAATTACATTTTTTTGAGATTTTATTTATTTATTTGAACCAGGGGGAGTGGGAGAGGGAGAAGCAGGCTTCCCGCTGAGCAAGGAGCCCAATGCTGGGCTTGATCCCAGGACCCCAGGATCATGACCTGAGCTGAAGGCAGACATTTAACGACTGAGCCACCCAGGTGCCCCAATAATTACATTTTTTAATGTATGAAACTTCCAGAAAGCCCTCTGGGAGTAAGACTGCATTTAGGTTTAGCTAGATAAACTGATATTTTTTCAGAGTCTCCCATAAGGTCTTCCCAGTACAGCTCAATTCTACAAATGAAGTCTTTCAAAAGATCAAATCTCTTTAGCACAGTGTTCAACTCATTATGAACTGGTCCCTGCTCACCTCTCCTAGGCATTTTACAGAACCACTTAACGTTTCTACAAATTAGTGTGGACACCTTAACCCAACTTGTTACTTCCATAACCTGTTTCTTTGCACATTTAAATCCCTCTTCACACATTTATATCATGCTCTCCCACTTAGCCATTAAATTGGCCCCAGTGAGCTCCCAATTTTCCTTCAAAACTACATTCAATCATCTCCACATCTATGAAAGTTTCCTTTGACCCAACTAAACAGAGCTGCAAACTCCCTTCTTTGTGTCAACACTGTATCTTGTCCATATTTTTCTTGGCAGTCATAATATGTCATGTTCCAATTATTTGTTCATCTGTAATAAGCTATGAGCCCCTCAAGGGCAGGCCACTGGCTTCATTCAATTTGGAGCTCTTCTGTGTGCATGTGCGTGTGTGTTTGTGTGTGTGTTATGTTAGTTACCATTGAGTAATATTCCATGGTATATATACACAGTCTCCTCATTTTCAAAGCCTTTTGTGACTAAGTAATAGATTTCCCCTTGAGTAGGCTAAATTGAATAATTAAATGCTGCATTTTAGTCATGGTCATTAAAAAAAAAATCACTCATCAACATTTTTTACTGCACATCCCACAGTCATACAAATTGCTTTTAATACCTTACTTTAAATGTGTTTCATTTCTTAGAAATAATCTCTGAATTCTAGTTAAGATGTTATCTTCCCAAACTGTTGAATAGGCTGAATCCAGGCAAGAAATAGGACTATTAATACCCTCTTATAAAGACTGGAGGAGTTAAGCAAAATTCTTTTGTTGTTCTTTGTTTATGGATGTGAGGAAGCTGAATTAACATTTAATGCTAGAAAAATCAGAAACTCAGATAAACAAAAAGGTGGAAAAAAACACCCATAATCTTACCTCTGTTAACATTCTGGTGTTTAGCCTTCTAAATATTTCCCTCCAAAAGTAATTTGACAACTGTATGAGAGTTAAGATAAAACAAAGTAAGCTTGTTTGCTTTTCAGTTACTCTGTTTAAAATAAAATCTGCTAGTCAACACTCCCTGAGCACACATATAATAATACTTATACGAAGTCTACATTCACCCTTCCAATTCAAGAAACGGGCCTACTGGCAAAACAGACATGACCAGTACAAAGGAACCACATTCAGCTGCCTTACTAATCCAGCATTATGCCTAAATATATGTCATCAGATAGTTTCAGGAAAATAAACAATATAAGAGAATAACTTAAATGAACAATAAGGATAAATGACTTCAAAGGAAATAAAGCTAATAATGAGGACAGAAGAGAATTATTAAAAATCATAAAATTTCGGGCGCCTGGATTGCCCAGTTAGTTAGACAACTGCATTCAGCTTGGGTCATGATCCCGGACTCCTGGGATCCAGTCCCGCATCGGGCTCCCAGCTCCACAGAATCTCCTTCTCCCTCTGACCTTCTCCCCTCTCATGCGCTCTCTCACTGTTTCTCTCTCAAATAAATAAATAAATAAATAATCCTAAAAAATTTTAAATTTAAATTTAAAAAATTAAAATCATAAAATTTGACTACATAAAATGCTTAACATATTAATAACAAAATGCATGCAGGAGAAGGTTCAAACCAGTATAAAATTAAAAGATAAACAGAGTAAAATAAAACTTATAAATGCATTATATACTATAAGAGGATTAATATCCATAATATATAAAGAATGTTTACAAATCAGTAACAAAATGACAAATGACCTAGTAGAAAATAGGCAAACAATATCATAGAAACAAAACATGTATGCATCTCTTGCAGAAGGCTGATATAATTTAGAAATACATTATTCATTTTAAAAGTTTGTTTTTAATCCATAAATTATCTCACAAAATAAATTCATTTGGGTAAGACTGTGGGGACCCAAGTAGGTTGCAATTTGCTATATATTACTGTTCCTTCTCATTCCACCGTACTCTTGAGACCTTACTAGCAATGTGTCATATTTTATGAAATGTGCACTTGGATCTTTTATGTGTGTGTTTGGACAATAATTGTAAAACCCTACACAACACAAAAAGCATATCGACGTCTCATGTGATAATTAATATTGGCTCATAAACAATATTTTCTTAAATACTAAAGATATAAGTGCTTTAAGCAGCTTTAAATATGCCACTTAACTATTTTTCTCCTTTTTTCTCTGGAACTACTAAAAGATTACCGTATTTGAAATAAATGATGTTACCATTTTCTCCCCCTGCTGCAGTGTGTTTCAGATCATTTTATAAAATCAAAATGAATCTGAGGCTTCTTGGGTGGCTCAGTGGGTTAAGCCTCTGCCTTCGGCTCAGCTCATGATCTCAGGGTCCTGGGATCGAGCCCTGCATCAGGCTCTCTGCTCAGCAGGGAGCCTGCTTCCCTCTCTCTCTCTGCCTGCATCTGCCTACTTGTGATCTCTCTCTGTGTGTCAAATAAATAAATAAAATCTTTTAAAAAATCAAAACGAATCTGAAGTTTTATTTGTTTTGTTTTTGTTTGAGCCATGCAGAGTTTTGTTAGGGGTGTAGATAAAACTTTAAGGTTGAACATCTGGTACAAATAAGAACATGTGTTATCTGGGGCTTGACGTCTTACACCTAAATTTCACAGTGCTTTAAGATTCTCAGAAGGGAACCCATATATTCCCATGTGTATCTGGTGCTTTGGTATAAGGAATGTTCCAAATCCATGGCCGATCTTTTCTTCCATACAGTTCTGGAGTCAGGTCATATGGCACAGGAAAGGCGGCCACTGGCTCCTTGCTCCCTGAGAAGAATTTCTGTTTTACTTTGAAGCTGTCCAGGCCAAACGCTGATGGCAGGAAAAGGACCCCAAGCTCATAGGAATGGATCATCAGCTGGGTGCTGTTCTTCTCTAATGCTTCCTAGGTGGCCTTGGACAGATTGGTGCTTGTGACAAGGAACCAAGCAATTTGAAGCCTGGAGAAGGTCTCATACATGTTTTAATATATGGCATAGCATTGCTGTGGCCAGATATGTCAGCCAACCATTTGTGAAAATAGGAAGGGAGCCAATTCTGTTTTTCAGCTGTCTGGATGTTATAGGGAAGAGAGATCCCAGCTGGATATCCTTCTAAGCTGGTTCACACATTTTCCACAAAAGGATAGATCAGGTGAAGAGGAATGGCACTTTTCCCTGAGGTCCTGCTTTCCTTCCCCAGCTTCACCAAGCCTTCTTTAAACTCAGAACACAACCATTTCGAATCACCAGCTCCCACAGACCCAATGCTTGAAAACTGACTTACTATCAGCAAAGACTCTCCTTTAGGCATGGATGAGGCATGCTCTTTCAGAAGCTTTCTAAGCCTAAAATGTCCCCAATTATCTTTCTGACTTCCTTGAAAGCATCCTGCAGTTGATCCAATAAGATAAACATTGGTTTCAGAGAGCTCATGCTTGTGGATGGTATTTATCCACTCCTTGAGTGAAGGAGCATTATAAGCCATCAAGTAGCTGATCATACCAACTTTAAAATGTGTTCTGATTCTCCAGATCTGTGGGTTTCAAGGATAATTCATGGGTATAAGGGTCTCAACCATATTCCCTGAGTTTTCTGGTGCCAGTTAGCATGGATAAGGTTGGAGGTGTGTATGACAACCCAGAGGCCTTCTTCATAGTAGTAGTAACATCATTTTCCTGCAAGAGGGAAATGTTTCCATAAGGCCTGGCCTAGGTATGTAAGTGAGCCTTAGCTTCTCATTTATCTCCATGCACAAGCAGGATTGGTTTCTTAACTCTGGTGGATACTGTTTTATGAGCCTGCCCATATCAAAGCAGTAGTTAAACCGAGCTGAAGATACAAGTGTCCCAAATAGAGGGATAGAATATCCTTGATGTGGAGGGCTCCGGAGTTATAATTTGGCTTAATTCTGGAGACTCTAGTGAGGTAAAATTGGGAGTCCCTTTATCCAACATGTCCCAAATGTCTTGGCCTTCCCCTGAGGTTTCATACTCCTCTTTCTCCTCTTTTAATCCATGGTGGGCAGGAGGACAGCGATTTCTAGTTCTTTGGACAGCACTGTCTTTGGAAGAAGAGATGCCGCTCTCCTCTTTGACCACTATGTTTTTAGCCTGCTTCTGCTGTGTTCCTGGTTGCAGCTCATTGTCGCTGCTAGAGAGACACCAACCTAGATCTTCCTGGGAACTACTCTTCTTTTGAGAGGTGAAAACTTCTTCACATTTGGAGCGGTGAAACTTGTGAATCTGTGTTGCTGAACTTCACAAGTATTGATTTTCTTCTATGGGCTGCTTTCCTAGCCTCAGAACAGGTGTATCTTGGTTCATTTCCTGCTCCCTGCCCAGCATGGGGGAGGGGAGAAGTAGATGACTTGTCTAGTTTTGGCTTTTCCTCCTCACTTTCATCACTATTGGATATTGTCCACTTCCCATAATCACCTTCCTGAGACATATTTTTAAAACTTTCAGAGCTTGGGGCACCTGGGTGGCTCAGTGGGTTAAAGCCCCTGCTTTTGGCTCAGGTCATGATCCCAGTGTCCTGGGATTGAGCCCCGCATCAGGCTCTCTGCTCAGTGGGGAGCCTGCTTCCTCCTCTCTCTCTCTCTCTGCCTGCCTCTCTGCCTACTTGTGATCTCTGTCTGTCAAATAAATAAATAAAATCTTAAAAAAAAATTTTTTTTTTAAATAAAAATTTCAGAGCTGGTAACAGCTGAATTCGCACCTGAAATTCTGGCAACACACAGGCCTGTTTTTGTTATTTTTTGATAGTTAAATAGTACCATGAAAGGTGAATCTACAATAGAAGAGATATCACCTGTGACTTTGATGCAGCATTCCAGAGCATGTCAAGGCGTGTGTGTGTGTGTGTGTGTGTGTGTGTGTGTGTGTGTGTGTGTGTG
>NW_019154090.1:26925088-26962298 GCF_002288905.1 Enhydra lutris kenyoni
TGTGTGTGTGTGTGTGTGTGTGTGTGTGTGTGTGTGTGTGTGTGTGTAGGGCTACCCATGTCTGTCTGATTCTTCCAGTCTTTTATTGATGAAAACTGTCAGGTCAGAGGAACATAAGATAAAAGAAAAAGATCATATGTTAGTAATGAGAAATAAATGGTAATTGATAATTAAGGACATTAGTCCTGATGATGATTTTTTAGATATGACACAAAAAGCACAAGTAACAAAAGCAAAAACAAACAAGTGGAACTACATCACACTAAAAAGCTTCTGCACAGCAAAAGTAACAATTAACAAAATGAAAAGGGATCCTATGGAATTGGAGAAAATATTTGCAAACCAGATATCCGATAAGGAATTTTACCCAAAATATATGAAGAACTCATACGACTCAACAACAACAACAAAATCTGACTAACAAATAGGTAGAAGAAATAGACATTTTTCCAAAGAACACACTCAAATGGTCAACAGGTACATGAAAAGATATTCAACGTCTCTAAACATTAGGAAAATGCAAAAAAAAAAAAAAAACCAAACCCACAATGATATATCATCTCATATCTGTTGGAATGGCTATCAACAAAAAGATAAGAGATGACAAGTATTGGTGAGGATTTGGAGAAAAGGGAGTCTTTAAAAATTGTTGGTAGAAATGCAAATTGGTTCAGTTGCTATGGAAAACATTATGAAGGTCCATCAAATAAGTAAAAATAGAACTACCATATGATTCAGCAATACCACTTCTGGGTTCATACCTAAAGGAAATGAAAATAGGATATAAAGAGAGAAGTGGCCTACAGTTTTCTGTTCCTGTAGTGTCCTTATCTGGTTTTGGTATCAGGGTAATACTAGCCTCATAGAATGAGTTTGAAAGAGTTCCCTCTTCTGTTTTTTGGAAGAGTTTGAGAAGGATAGATATTAATTCTTCATTGAACATTTGGTAGAATCTACCAGTATAGCCATCTGGTCCTGAAATTTTATAATATGTATCTATCTAAAAAACAAATACAAACACTAATTTGAAAAGATATATGCATCTCCATGTTCATTGCAGCATTATTCACAATAGCCAAGATATGGAAACAACCTAAGTGTCCAATGATGAGTAAATGGATAAAGAAATGGATAAAGAAATTGTAAATGGATAAAGAATTGTGTGTGTGTGTGTATATATATATATATATATATATATATACACATACACACATACACAGTGGAATGTTATTCAGCCATAAAAGGGAATGAAATATTGCCATTCGTGACAACACGAATGGACCTTGAGGGCATTATGCTAAATGAGGTAAGTCAGACAGAGAAAGACAAATACCATATGATCTCTCTTCCATGTGGAATCTTAAAAAAAAAAAAAACCTCATAGATACAGAGAACAGATTGGTGGATGCCAGCGTAAAGGTGTGAGAGGTGGAAGAAATGGGTGAGGATAGTCAAAGATAAAAAGAAAAAGAAAAAAATACAGCATATCACCGACCACCATCACCACCAACAAAAAAGACCAGAGGTTTAAGAAGATGAAAAGATAGGGCCATGCCAAAAGCTATAAAAAATATGGGGCTCCCATTCCAGTCTGCGGGTCTCATGGAATACGGGTCAAAGAAAGCTCCCCAATGAATATACATATATATATATATAGGCCTCAAAGGATGCATTAGATTGTTTTTCCATAATGAAAACAGCTTTATTCCATAGGAAGGGATAAAGAAGATGTGTTATATGTATACATACAAAGGAATATTATTCAGCCATGAAAAGAAGGAAATCCTGCTATTTCTGACGATGCAAACGGACCTTGAAAGCATTACGCTAAGTGAGAAAATTCCAATAGAGGGAGAAAACTACTGCATGGTATCACTAAAAAAAGCCAAAGCCAAACTTGTAGAAACAGAGAATAGAATGGTGATTACCTGGGACTAGTAGAGAAATGGATCAATAAATAAATTGTGGCAATCTACAACACAGCATATTAAGTATAGAAGACAATACTGTATTATATACTTCAAAATTGCTGAGACTAAATCTTAATAAATGAATCTGGGTAAAGGATATGGGGATTTTGCAGTATTGTTGTTTTTTTTTTTCTGTAAGTGTGAAATTGTTTGATTATAGGGGCATCTGGGTGGCTCAGTTGGTTAAGCATCTGCCTTCTGCTCAAGTCATGATCCCAGAGTCCTGGAATCAAATCCGTCTTTGGGTTCCCTGCTTCATGAAAAGTCTGTTTCTCCCTCCCTCTATCCCTTCTCCCCGCACATGTACGAGTGCAAGCACACTCTCTCTCAAATAAATCAATAAATAATTTTTAAAAAGAAATTGTTTTATAAAAAATTAAAAATGTAAAAAAAGAGCCAAAAAATGGTAATTATAGGACATGACAGAGGTGTTTGCTAACAGTACAGCAGTAATCATATTACAGTATATAAATGTACAATTTAAGCTTATACAGTGTCACTGTACACCTTAAACTGATACAATATCAACTGCATGTCAATAAAAAATAATAATTTTTAAATGTACTAAATGTTTCTGTTTCTAAAGGCCTTAAAAGATGTGTAGAAGTCTATACAACCAACTTTTAATCTCAGTGTCTTCTGAAGAGGGGGATGAGAAGGGTTTCAGGGATAAACTAAATAGATCACTGGTCTGTGAATCAGTGAGGACTCAAATTCACAACCTTGCTGGATGATCCCTGTATAATTCCCTTTTCTTTCTTTAGCTTCACTCTTCCTATCTGTAACATATAAATGTTGGACTTAGATGTCCACCAAAGTCCTTGTATTCTAAGCCAGGAGTTCAGTTTATCCCCAGGGATGAAAATTTCCCTTTGTCCTTTTAGGAAAGACCTACTCTATAATTTGGGGGTACATGAGATAATTGGGAGGGGAGGTTGTGTCCACACCCACATACAATGGTAACTGGAACAGATTCCTAGATGTTTCATCCTCTGCTATTTCCTCCACTGACCACCCCCCAAACCCTCCACACCCATCCCCTACTCCCCAGCTCCACTTTCTGTTCTCAGCTTCATTCTCCATTGTCTCCCACCTGTTCCTATGGGACTCTCTTCCCTGGCCTCCCTGTCACCCGTTGTGTACTCCAACAGCCAAAGTGATTCTTTTTTTTTTTTTTTAAGATTTTATTTATTTATTTGACAGAGATCACAAGTAGGCAGAGAGGCAGGCAGAGAGAGAGGAGGAAGCAGGCTCCCCGCAGAGCAGAGAGCCCGATGTGGGGCTCGATCCCTGGACTCCGGGATCATGACCCAAGCCAAAGGCACAGGCTTTAACCCACTGAGCCACCCAGGCGCCCCCAGAGTGATTCTTTTTTTTATAGTTCTATATATAATCCACTTTGTTTCTAAAATGGCAAAGTTCTATATATGATTTTATACAGAAACTAAACTGATCTAGAAGTATATAACTAGAAAAGTGAAGTCCACAAACATTGCCCATAGCACTTAAGAAAATAAGATCTACAGTAAAAAGGAGACTGTGACTCACCCTACAAGAAACACCGGTAAAACATCCTGTCACTCCTCCAGAGGGTGCTCTAGGACATTCAATGTGCTCCCTGATGTGATAGTAGGTTATGGTAAAGCATTATGTTCCTGAAGAATGCATTATGCCAATCTTTTCTTTTTCATTAATCCTTTTAAAAAATTATGTTATGTTAGTCACCATATAGCACATCATTAGTTTTTGATATAGTGTTCCACAGTTCATTGCTTATAAGACCCAGTGCTCCATGCTATCCCTGCCCTCCTTAATAACCATCACCAGGTGAGCCTGGTGATGGGCATTACATCATTCTATTACCAAGTACAAGAGCCCCTGATGATCTATCCTAACAAGCCGTATTATGCTGTGCAGCAGCACAGGGACTGGGGTGTTCCCATTAGCTACACTGCAGAAAGGCACTGCCACAATTCACACACATCAGTAAGCCTCTTTCTACCTGGATCCACATCTCCCACTGTAAGGAGACCTTAACCCTGATCATTTAACAACTTCATACACCTTCTTTGTGTTTCTCATAAAAGGATCAATGAGGCCCAGCCTGTTGGTGCCAAATATGGAAACACAAGGAAGTCATAGGTATGACTTAAAAGTCTTCTTTTTTTTTTTAAGATTTTATTCATTTATTTGACAGAGACACAGTGAGAGAGGGAATACTAGCAGGGGGAGTGGGAGAGGGAGAGGCAGGCTTCCCGCCGAGCAGAGAGCCCGACATAGGGCTCGATCCCAGGAAGCCGGGATCATGACCCGAGCCAAAGGCAGAGGCTCAACCCACTGAGCCACCCAGGTGCCCTTTAAAAGTCTTCTTAAAGTCCTAATTCTTAAAAGCCTATTCCTGAAAGTGACACCAATCATTTCTCCTTACATTTCATTGGTAAGAACAAATCACATGACCACACTTAGATGCAGGGGGAATGGGACTTTGGCAACATTTCCCAAGTGACAATTATATACTATGGAAGGGGAGGATGCATTTCAGGGGAAAGCTGGTCAGAGTCGCCACAGGTATGGCAGAGGGCTAAAAGATACAGAGAGTTACAGAAGAGTTAGATGCGGAGCAGCTAAAAGAAAGTGTCACCAATCTGTTAGAGAAGGGCATAGACATCAGATGATATAAGAGTCAACACTCTTCTTGTTTCACAATAATGATCACCAAAAAAGAAAGCACAACTTTTGTTATATATCCAAGCATTCAACAAGAAAAGGCATTTTTGTACCAAAGTAATTCGAGTCTAAATGCATTTTTCTTCAAGAGTCTAAATTTAAAAAGTAATTATGTGGCTAAGTAATCAAGACTCCATCCAGTCTGGGATTCCACAAAATGCCAAAGTATTGTACTAAAATGGTATGTTTTCTTTATATTTGCTATTATAATGCAAAAAAATATTGTTCCTTGTTCCAAAACAAACAAACAAACAAAATTGAAAAGCATTCAACTTGCTTTTGCTGCTATTACGTAGTTTTAGAAATCGATCTTGTTTCTGACACTTAGACCATTTTCTCCTCTGGGGATTTAGAAGAGCACATACTTTGCATCCACTCCACAATTACCTGTGCATATTTTCAGTAGCATGCATACTTCACTGGGAGCTTAGGGAAACTCTCTCCTAAAGCTTTGCTCTCTGGACCATGGCAGAAGTGTAGGTACCTAAGTGGTTGCAGATCATGCCATGCCCTGGGGTGAAGACCCATTAGTACGACTACGAGAGATAAGTCACAGGTACAAAGAGTTTGGGATCTGTCTGCCCAGACAGAGGGGTTATCAGAGGCCCCCTGAAGAGTCCACTGTACTTCCCACTTGGGACTACCTTGATCCCTGAAATCACTCTACTCATGTGACCTAGATAAGGAACTGACCTTGCTAAGCTCTCCTTCTTAAGGTCTTTTATCTTCTAGTCTCTTCTAGTCCCTTAACCTGTCTGTCCTGCCCAATTCTTTATTCCCCATCTTATTTCATGGGAGAATAACTCTGTTAGGCCTCTAACAATAACAGGAGAGAGGAAAGGAATAAAAGGCGGCTGCGTGGCATCAAGCAGTAGTGAGCAAATATTCTGTGGACACCAACCATGTGCAGAGTGCTACTTAAGTTATCACACTTAAAACTTGTAACACTTTGAGTTTGATGTCATGGTCAGCACTTTTTAATCGAGGAAAGTGAGGCTCAGAGGTTTGGTATGACTTTTCCAGGATCTCATTAATGCATCAGCAGTGCAAGCTGAATGAAATCCATTCTGCCTAACTCTACCTTCTGTATTAACACCCAGAAACATCTTTAGCTCCCTGATTTTGTTATTATAGAAAACTTCTTGAATTCATCAAGATGTATACTCCCTTGACCCAAATAAATTCCATGCATCGATAAGACTTTTCTTTCTTCACTTTTCTTTATCAGTGTCCACTCCATGATTCATCACTTCAATTGCTTTCTTGCCAACATCTTAAGAATCCAAACACTATTATTTTCTGCACCTATCTGTAAGGAAAAAATTCAACCCCAGATCCTTTTTTTTTTAAGATTTTTTATTTATTCTTTTGAGAAAAACAGAACAAGCGAGAAAACAGCATGGGGGAGGGGAATAGGGAGAGGGAGAAGCAATCTCTCACTAAGCAGGGAGCCCAGCATGGGGCTCCATCCTACAACCCTGGGATCATGACCCAAGCAGAAGGCAGACACTTAACCAACTGAGCCACTCAGTCTCCCCAACCCTAGATCATTTTAAGTATTTGCTTTCTTCACCACCAAACAGACAAGCACAAATCCCAACCCTGATAAGAATGCTGGAGAAAATCACAAAGCTGTACAGATTAACAATATCTGAATTTGTCACTTTCAATCTTTACACAGCACTCAGCAGCAGCCATTTGACTGCCATTCAAGAGAAGGATTGATGAAAGTAAAAGTAATATCTGGTTTTGCTCATTATTTCAAACCATTTTAAATGTAAACTCCATGGGGGCGCCTGGGTGGCTCAGTGGGTTAAGCCGCTGCCTTCGGCTCGGGTCATGATCTCGGGGTCCTGGGACTGAGTCCCGCATTGGGCTTTCCGCTCAGCCGGGAGCCTGCTTCCCTCTCTCTCTCTCTGCCTGCCTCTCTGCCTACTTGTGATCTCTCTCTGTCAAATAAATACATAAAATCTTTAAAAAAAAAAATGTAAACTCCATGATGTTGGGAATTGCCTGTGGTACATACTGTCAGCCCCTAAGACATGATACATGCTCAATAAATATCTAATGAAGACATTAAATGAAAAAGAGCCTCAAGTGGTCAACAATAGTCCAGGATTTAAACAACCTTGCATTGCAAGGTTGTTGCAATTGAGAGAGAAGTAGGAGTTGGCTCATGAGAGGAGATGGAAAGCATAGTATTAAAGGGAAATTGAAAGGCATTCCTAAGATCCCTCCTTCCTACTTTACACACAGTGTTCTAAATATTCTCTCTATTCAAAGCTCTTCTATTCTCTCCAGCCCCATTGTCACTCTTATGAACATACTCAGATTCAGTCTCTACCTTGCAACCAAATGCACTTCTGCTGTTGAAGTAAGCAAGATGGTGGAATAGGAGGATCCTGGATCAAGTCCTCCTCACAGAAATACAAATGAACAAATATCCACAAACAAGACACCTTTTGAAAATCCCAGAACTTGGGAGTGAGGCTGAGGCATGTCCTTTGAAGCACAAAAAAAAAAAAAAAAAAAAAAAAAAAACAAGAAAATCTACTTTAGAAAGATAAGAGAAGTAGGTTCACTTTGACCATATCACCCCTCCCCAGGCCAACAGAGTGCCACACTAATAGTGATCTTCTGGGCCTATGATTTCTCCAGTGGAGAAAAGAGGAACAGAAGCAGACATTCAGCCTCTCCAGCATTTCGGGGTCACTCTCTGGAATCCTACTTCTATCCTGGAGAATATTGGGACAATAGAAAGACTATGTACCTGCTTGATCATGGTACACAGTCAGGGACCTTGCCCAACCACAAAGAACAGCTAGTGACTCCACTGAACCAGAGAGCAAAGCCATCATTCCCAACCAACCACAGAGCACAACATGCAGCCCTGCCCAATTGCAAGCCATAGCCAGTAGCCCCACCCAACTATGAAGCACAGCCTGCAACTTCACTTAAAACATAAAGTGAAATTAACTTCACTTAACATAAAATCCAGCTAGAAGCACCATTTCACCAAGTACAAACTGCAACTACAGAACCCAGCCAGTGGGTGAGAGCCCAGCCAGCAGCATTACCAAAGCTCACAGCACAAGCAGAAGATCCATCCAACCAGAGACGCTATAGCAAGCCCCACCTGCCAGTGAAAGGTATGAGATAGCCCATCCAGAACCCAGGGCTGAACTGAGTCTTGAAGGTCTTTCCATCCAAACTGAACCTGTATAGACTAAAAGAGATGACTGCTTCCTCAAATGCATAGACACCAATACAAGGATACAAGATCACAAAGAATGAGGGAAACATGACACCCCCAAGAAAACTAAGATTCCAATAACCGATCCTTAAAAATAGAGATACGTGAACTGACTGACAAAGGATTCAGAATAATCCTCTTACAGAAGTTCAGTGAACTACAAGAAAACACAGACAACTAAACAAAACTAGGAAAACAATACTTAAAATAAGTTTTAAAAAATCACTTTTAAAAAATTCCTAGGGGCACCTGAGTGGTTCAGATGGTTAAGCGTCCAGCTCCTGATTTCAGCTCAGGCAATGATCTCTGGGTTGTGAGATCAAGCTCAGCATCAGACTCCCACACCGGGTGTGGAACGTGGAACGTGCTTAAGATTCTCTCTCTCCCTCTCTCCCTTTGCCACTCCCCACTCCAGAACACCCTAGAGCTGAAGTATTTCATGACTGACCAAAGGCACGATCCATGACTAAGTAATTGATAAAGTAAACTTCATTAAAATTAAAAACTTCTGTCCTGCAAAAGACAATGTCAGGAACATGAGAAAACAAGCCACAGATTGGGGAAAAATATTTCCAAAAGACACATCTGATAAAGAACTGTTATCCAAAATATACAAAGAATTATTAAAACTAAATAATAAAAAATAAACAACTCAAGTAAAAAAAATGGGCAAAGACTTTAGCAGAAACTTCAACAAGAAGATACACAGATGACAAGCATGTGAAAAGATGTTACACATCGTCAGGGAAATTCAAGTTAAAACAACAGTGAGATACCATTACACACCTATTAGAATGGCCAAAATCCAAACACGGACAACACCAAATACTAATGAGGATGTGGAACAAAAGGAAACCTCATTCATTGCTGGTGGGGATGCAAAATGGCACAGCCAATTTGAAAGACAGCTTGGTGGTTTCTCACGAAATTAAACATACTCTTACTTATGATTCAGCAATTGTGCTTCCTCACACAGGTATCCCCCACTTCCCCAAAGCTCAGTTATACCACTTCACTTGTACAAAAGACCTCCGATTGAACCATCAAACTAAAAAGCTCCTATTCAACAAAGGAAACAATCAATGGAGTGAAAAGGCATCTATGGAATAGGAGTAAATATTTGCCAACCATGTTATCTGATAAGAACAGTATCCATTAATACTGTTTCTACTAGGGGCACCTGGGTGGCTCAGTGGGTTAAGCCTCTGCCTTTGGCTCAGGTCATGATCTCAGGGTCCTGGGATCAAGCCCTGCTTCGGGCTCTCTGCTCAGCAGGAAGCCTACTTCCTCCTCTCTCTCTGCCTGCCTCTCTGCCTACTTGTGATCTCTGTCAAATAAATAAATAAAATTTAAAAAAAAAATAGTTTCCACTAACCAAAAGAAATCTTAAGAGGATTCTTACTTTTACAAAAAAAAGGCAAAAAAGTGAAAATAGCTTTCAGCATATGTTTTGCAGCAGCTGTTAGAGAGGCGGCATGCACCCTGAGCAACGATGGCCACGCTGCCAAGGCCCTTCTCCCACATCCACAGTCAGCATCTCAGCATCTCAGCATCACGCTGCCAGAGCCTTAAACTGGATCCGTGAGCATCTGTGCTTTACCTCAATTTCTTCTGTGCATTCATTGACAAGATGTGTCTAAAGATCTCAGAAACGCCTAAGAAAGGTTACTTCTAAGGTCTGGGAACACTCTCAAATTTTTCCATATAAATTAATGATAATTGGGGCGCCTGGGTGGCTCAGGGGCTTAAAGCCTCTGCCTTCGGCTCGGGTCATGATCTCAAGGTCCTGGGATCAAGCCCCGCATCGGGCTCTCTGCTCAGCAGAGAGCCTACTTCCTCCTCTTTCTCTGCCTGCCTCTTTGCCTACTTGTGATCTCTCTTTGTGTCAAATAAATAAACAAAATCTTTTTAAAAAATTAATGATAACTGTTATGCCCCAATAATGGGTCCGTGATTAAAGGAGCGAGACTAATACAAAGCAAAGGTCAAGCAAAGCTTTATTTCGCACCAAGCATCAAGAATCTAACCGAACATTCGGGGACGCACCTCTTACAAGAGAGGGCGACCCTTCTCTGTTTCGCAGACTAGCTTTTCAGGGCAAAGGCCATGCGGTCAGGCCTGGCCACACACAGGTGGCCAATGAGATTGTAACACACACAGGAAACTCCACAGTGATGCTAGGTGACCAATTGAGTTACAATTTACCTAGTAGACATTTGATTTAGCCTATCACACCTTGGTTAGGATTGGCACCCAAAAGGCTCCCAAAGGGCGGGGCCCATACTCCTTGGTAACCAGGAGACAGTATGCATCCCCCAACTGATTGGATGTCTCTACCTGGCCTGACCCACCCTTGTATCTGGGCTTTGTTACCTGAAGCTGGTTTCCCGGACTTGTCTCCAAGTAAATCCCCTGGGGGAAGGGGAGCAGGGACAGTTTCTAAATAGGTCCTTACAATAACTATCTCTTCACTTTACAACGTTTCATCTCACAAAAGGTTTCATAGAAATGCTCCAGTTTTGGAGACGAGGGGAAAACTGTGTTTACCTAAAGGAGTTGAAAACATATCCACACAAAAACCTGCATGTGAAAGTTTAAAGCAGCTTTATTCATAATTGCCAAAATGTGGAAACAACCAAGATATACTTCAGAAGGTAAAGGGATAACAACTGTGATACATCCTGACAATGGAATATTATTCAGTGCCAAAAAGAAATGAGCTATTAAGCCATGAGCAGACACAGAAGAAATTTACATGCATATGACTAAGTGAAAGAAGCCAATTTCAGAAAGACACAAACTGCATGATTATAACTGTATGACATTTGTTAAAAGGAAAAACTATGGAAACAAAAAGATTAGTGCTGTCAGGGATTGGGATGGGAGGACGGATGAGTAGGTGGAGCATAGTTTCATATTTAAGGCAGTGAAACTATTCTATGATACTAGAATGATGAATCCATGTCAATACATTTGCCTAAACTCATAGAAAATATAACACCAAGAATGAACCGTAATGTAAACTATGGACTTTTGGTGATTATTATATACTAACTGTAGCAAGTAAACCACTCTGCTGGAGTTTGTTGATAATGGTGGAGGCTATGCACATGCAGGGGCAGGGAGTATATGACAGATCTCTGTATCTCCCCACCCCCAATAATTTTGCAATGCACCTAAAATTTCATTCAAAAAAATAAAGTCTTAGGGTCCCTGGATGTTTCAATTGGTTAAATATCCAGCTCTTGATTTCGGCTCATGTCATGATCTACATGTCATGAGATCAAGCCCCACATCAGGCCCCATACTCAGCATGAGTCTGCTTGAGATTCTTTCTTCCTCTCCCACTGCCCCTTCTGCTCATCCTCCCTCTCTCTCGCTCTCTCTCAAATGAATAAATGAATGAATGAACGAATAAATAAATATATAAATCTTTTTAAAAAAAAAGAAGGGGAAGAGTGGGGAGGAGCAAACAATTACCAAAATATCAAACTAAAAAGCTCCTACTCAACAAAGGAAACAACCAATAGAGTAAAAGGCAATCTATAGAATAGGAGTGAATATTTTTGAACCATGTATCTGATAGGAAATTAATATCCAAAATATTAAAGGAGCTCCTACAACTCAGTACCAAAAAAAAAAAAAAATTAACCTGATTTTTAAAAATGGGTAAAAGACCTTAACAGAAATTTCTCCAAAAATATACAAATGGCCGAGAAGTATAAGAAAAGGGTGCTTGACAACACCAATCATTAGAGAAACAAATGCAAATTAACACCACAATGAGATTATCACCTTGTGCCTCGTAGGATGTCTATTATCAATAAAACAAAGATAACAAGTGTTGGCAAGGATATGCAAAAATTTGGAACCCTTGTACATTGTTGTTAGGAATGTGAATTGAGTCACTATAGAAAACAGTATGGAGATTCCTCAAAAAATTAAAAATAGAACTACCATAAATATCCACCAATCCTATTCCTGGGTATATATCTAATGGAAGTGAAATCACTGTCTCAAAGAGATATCTGTATTCATATTCACTGCATATTATTCACAATAACCAATGCATGGAGTAATCTAAATGTTCATTGATGAATGAATGGATAAGAAAATATGGTATTTATATATACTAGAATATTGTTCACTCTTAATATGAAAGGAAATCCTGCCATTTGTGACAACATGGGTGAATCTGGAGGACATTATGCTAAGTAAAATAAGCCAGACACAGAACAGATGCTACCTGATCCTACTGAAATAAGGAATCCACATTAATCAAACACAAAAACAGAGAGTAAAATGGTGGTCACCAGGGACTGGAGGGAAGATGAAATGGGAGAAATTTTGGTCAAAGTGTACAAAGTTTGTTATGCAAACATGAGTAAGTACTGTATAGCACAGTGACCATAGTTAACAATACTACAACGTACACTTTAAAATTTACTAAAACAGGGGCACCTGGGTAGCACAGTGGGTTTAGCCTCTGCCTTCGGCTCAGGTCATGATCTCAGGGTCCTGGGATTGAGCCCTGCATCGGGCTCTCTGCTCAGCAGGGAGCCTGCTTCCCCCCCAACCCCTGCCTGCCTCTCTGTCTCTCCCTGTCAAATAAATAAATAAAATCTTTTTTAAAATTTACTAAAACAGTACTTACTATGTTTTTAGTGCTCTTATCACTAAATAAACTAAAAAATAGATTGTAGGGGCACCTGGATGGCTCAGTTGGAGGACTGTGTGACTCTTGATCTCAGGATCTTGAGTTCATGCCCCGTGGTGGGTGTAGAGATTACTTAAATAAATAACACTTTTTAAAAAATAAATAAAAAGTAATTTAAATTAATTAAAATAATAAAAAATAGATGTTAAATGATAAAATATTAAATGTTCAAATGTAAAAATATAGATTTTTAAATGTAAGAAGATTTTAAATATATTTTAAATGACTTTTGGAGGTCATACATGGTTATGACATGATGTTGATTGTAGTGATGGTTTCATAGGTGTATACCTATCTCCAAACTCATCAAATTGCATACATTAAGTTTGTACACATTTTGTATGCCAATAACACCCCAATAAAGTGGTTATTTTTAAAAAGCCATTTTCAGATAAAGGAAAACCAGCAGACCTGCTCTAAAAAAAATGCTGAAGAAATTTCTTCCCAAAAAAGGTGGTGAGGGGGGAGGGTGAAACAGGGGGAACTGGAACTTCAACAATGAAGGAAGAGCAACAGAAATGGTAAATATTCTGGTAAATATAATAGACTAGTCTTTATTCTCAAGAGCTTTAAGATATGTATAGCAACAGAGAACAATGACTATAACATGTCTCATGGGGTTTTTATTATACATAAATGTAACACATATGACAACCTAAAGAGGGTAGTATAATGGGACTTACATAGTGGTAAGAATACTACATTCCACTTGAAATGATAAAATATTAATTCTATGTAGATTATGAAAAGATAAGGTTATATATTGTAATCCCTGGAGAAATCACCAAAAAATTCTATGGTCAAAAAAAAACTAAAAATTTTAAAGAGATACTAGAAACATGTTCAAATAATCCAAAAAAAGGCAGGAAAGGTGAAATAGGGAGATAAAAAAACAGAGAACAAACAGAAAACAAATACTAAAATGGTAGGCCAAAATCCAAACTTACTGATAATCATAGTACATGTAAATGATTTAAAAACACAAATTAAAAAATAGATGGATTTTTTCACTAGATAATTAGTGACCCATAAAAGATCCAAGGCTTATTTTAGTATTTTTTAATTGTCATAAAGCAGACATGCTCCTTCCATAGTCACACTGAATCTACAGCTACATACAGAACAATTTCTGCAGGAGCAGGGGGACTAGCTGAACGACTCTTACACATTGGACAAATGGACCTACACACTGAGGTAGGTAGGAGAACCTGAGACACAATCTCCCTATAAATGCCACCGGCCCCCCAGCATGGTAGGCATCTATTTTAACACACATCCAGGGGACTACTGAAATAGTCTCCAGAGACTGGAGCTGGTGGATGCCATATTTGTGCTATCCCTCTGCTTCTCTTCAGCTCACCCATATTCCCCAGAAAAGAGCTTGTATAGCATCTGGCCCCCCAGTTTTTGCTGCTGCTGCCCAGGGGACACCTCTAGACTGCCTGCCTCTAGTTGCCAGCAGGACTTACACTTACAGATCCCACAGGACAAGAAAAGAGAAAGAGTTCTTAACCTCCTACCAACACCAAGGCAGAGAAGACAGGCAACAGACTGAGGTGCCCAGTCTCCCTGTGAAAGGGGTCTATTAGCTTCAGAGCTGCAGCTGAGAAGCAAGTATCTAATTAAACACACATCTAAGAACCAAGAGTAATCCTCTCCAGAGACCTCAGAGAAAGGCACTTATCTTTGCTCTCTCCCTCTGCTGCTATAGAATACCATTATTGCCAAGAGGGGAGTTTATACACATGAATTGTGCCCTTGTTTTTACAACTGGTGCCCCAGTTTTTGTGGCTGCCACCCAGGGGACAATTCTTGATTGCCTGGCTCTGATGACCAGCAGGGCTTGTATTCATGGGCCCCATGGGATTGCAACAAATGGAGAGACAGTTCTTGGCTAGCTACCAACCCCACAGGGCACAATGCAGAGACAGCAAACTGAAACACATGCCCAGTCTTTCTGTGAAAGAAGTTATTTCTTATCTTGGAGCTTCTGGTTTGGAAAACATCTAGAGGTCTACTGAGGTGCTCTTTGGGGATAGGCTGGTGGCCTCGATCTTTCTACTTTGCCTCTGCCTCATTCTGGGTCACAAGTATCTCCAAGGGAGAAGCTTGTGTACTCACGGTGCACCCATATTTTTGCAGCTGCCACACAGGGGACTCTCCTGTCACCTGGCTCTGGCAGTCAGTGGGGCTTGTGCTCACAAGGCCTGCAGCACTGTTACAAAGGAAGAATTCTTAGCCTGTTACACCCTCTCTCCTAAAGGGCACAGCATAGTGACAGCAGACTGAAATGCATCCCCCGTCTTTCTATGAAAAAGGCCTATTAGCTTCCTTCACAGCCATAACCTGGAGATAGGCTTTGAATTAAACACACATCTAGGGGGCAATAGCAATCCTCACCGGAGACAGGAAGACCAGCAGGTACCATCTTCATACTCTCCCTCTGACCTGCCCCAGGTTATCAGTGTCTCAAGGAGCTTGTGTATACATCTGTGCCACAGATTTTATGTCTGCCACCCAGAGAACACATCTCTTGAGAGCCTGGCTCTGGTGGCTGGTGAGGCTTGTGTTCACAGGCTCAGTGTGATGGTAGCAAAAAAAAAAAAGAAATAGCTTTCAAATGGCCAATCACCAGCCCAGTACAGAGGGAGCAGACAGTAATGCCCATCTTCCAGTCTTCTCCTGGAAAAAGTATACTCAGATATTTTAAAAGTTGCTGCTTGAGAGTCAGGCTTCCAATCAGCCTGAATCTAAGTGCTAACTGAGATCCTTCCCTTTGGAACACTGACAGGTCTTGTCACACCTCAGCTATTGGTAGCCACTAAAAATAAAGTAACCTGCTTGGACAATCACGATGATTTGAGAGTCAAAGCAAGGGTAAGTTTGAACAATAAGGTTCATCTCTTACATGAGGCAAATCCTTCAAGACTGGGAGAGGTGGATGTTTTATCTAATGCAAAGAAACCAACACACGGAGTCAAGGAAAATGAAGGAACAGAGGAATATGTTCCAAACAGAGGAATAGCATAAAACTTCAGGAAAAAGATCTTAGTGAAACACAGATAAGTGATTTACCAGAAAATGAGTTCAAAATAATGGCCATAAAGTTGCTCACCAAGCTCAGAAGAAGAATAGATGAACAAAGTGAGAATTCCACCAAAGAAATAAAAAATATTAAAAATCACAGAGTAAAAGTCACAGAGTTGAGAAATATAATAACTGAAAAATACAATAGAGGGTCTGACAACAGACTAGATGCAGTGAAAGAAAGGATCAGTGACCACAAAGGACAGCAGAAACTCACCCAATCAGAACAGCAAAAAGAAAAAAGAATGAAAAATAAAGAAGAAAGCTTAAGAGACTTGTGAGATAGTATCAGGCAGACCAACATTCACATTATAAGGGTGTCAGAGAAGATAAAGAAAAAAGGACAGAAAATTTATTTGAAGAAATAATGACTGAATATTTCCCTAACCCTGGGAAGGAAACAGACATCCAGATCCAGGCAGCCCAGGGAGTTCCAAAATATATGAACCCACAGAGACCCACACCAGTCACATTATAATTAAAGTTTCAAAATGTAAAGACAAGAAGAGAATCTTAAAAGCAGCAGAAGAAAAATAACTTGTTACCCACAAGGACTCACCATAAGACAATGAGCAGATTTTTTTTTTTAACAGAAACTCTGCAAGCCAGAGTAAAGAGGCACAACATTTATAAGACACTGAAAGAAAAACTGCCAGCTGAGACTACTCTACCTGGCAAAATTGTCCTTCAGATTTAATGGAAATATAGAGTTTTCTAGATAAGCAAAATCTAAAGGATTTTTAAATCCTTTCTAGATAAGCAAAATCTAAAGGATCTTGTAAGACCAGCCTTACAAGAAATGCTAAAGGGACTTCTTTAAGCTGAAATGAAAGGGAACTAATTAGTAACAGGAAAACATGAAAGTATAAATTTCACTGGTAAAAGTAAATATATAGTAAAATTCAGAACAATGTAATGCAAAGGTGATGGGTCAATTACTTATAAAGCTATTATGAAGGTTAAAAAAAAAAAGGTAGTAAAGTAACATAACCATAATAATTTGTTAATGGATACACAAAATAAAAAATATAAATTGTGACATCAAAAAAAACAAATAGGAAGGGGAGAGAAATTGTAGAGTCTTAGAATGTATTTGAGGATGCCTGGGTGGCTCAGTCATTAAGCATTGGCCTTCGGGCTTTGGCTCAGGTCATGATCCCAGGGTCCTGGGACTGAGCCTCATATCGGGCTCCCTACTCTGCAGGAAACCTGCTTCTCCCTCCCCCACTCCCCCTGCTTGTGTTCCTGCTCTGTCTCTCTCTCTGCAAATTAATAAATAAAATCTTTTTTAAAAATGCTTTTGGGGGCGCTTGGGTGGCTCAGTGGGTTAAAGCCTCTGCCTTCAGCTCAGGTCACGATCTCAGGGTCCTGGGATCGAGCCCCACATCGGGCTCTCGGCTCAGCAGGGAGCCTGCTTCCCCCTCTCTCTCTGCCTGCCTCTCTGCCTACTTGTGATCTCTCTCTGTCAAATAAATAAATAAAATCTTTTAAAAAAATGCTTTTGAATTTAAACTGTTATCAATTTAAATTGGCTGTTATCAGATATTTTATGTAAGCTTTCATGGTAACCATGAACTAAAAACCTACAATAGATACATAAAAGATTAAGAGAAAGGAATCTAAGCATAACACTATAGAAAATCATCAAATCACAAAGGAAGAGAACAAGAAGAAAGGAACCGAGGAGTAACAAAACATTCAGAAAACATTTAACATAAAGCGCATGTCTACTGTGCTCACTTCGGCAGCACATATACTAAAAAAGTGCATGCCTACTAATAATTACTTTAAATGTAAATGGACTTAATTCTCCAATCTAAAGACATAAAGTGGCTGAATGGATGCAACAATAAGACCCAATTAAATGCTACCTACAATGGACTCAATTCAGATGTAAATAAACATACTGGTTGAAAATGAAGGGATAAAAAAAAATACTTCATACTAATGGAAACCAAAGGAAAACTGGAACAGCTACACTTATATATCAGACAAAATACACTCGAAGGCTAAGACTAGTAAGAGACAAAGAAAGTAACTATATAATGATGAAGGAGTGATCCAACAAGATGATATAACATTTCTAAATGTCTATGCACCCAACATAGCAGTACCTAATAGATAAAGCAAATGCTAACAGACTTCAAAGGAGAAACTGCAATACGATAATAGTAGGAGACAAATAAGCCACCTTCATCAATGAATAGATAATCTATATTAAAGATCAGTAAGAAACATAAGGGTCAAACCAGACATGAGACCAGACAGATTTAATAGACATTTTCTGAACATTTCATCCAAATCAACAGACTATACATTCTTCTCAAACATATATAGAACATTCTCCAGGATAGATCATATGTTAGGCCACAAAATAAGTCTTAGCAAACTTAAGAAAACTGAAATTATATCAAATATCTTTTCTTTTTCTTAAGATTTTATCTATTTATTTATTTTTATTTTAGAGAGAGAGTGCAAGAATGTGAGCAGAGAGAGAGGGAGAGAGAAACAAGTAGACACTCAGCAGAGTGTGGAGCCTGACACAGGTCCAATCTTACACCCTAAGATCATGACCTGAGCTGAAATCAAGGGTCGGACACTTAACGAACTCAGCCATCCCAGCTGAGACCCCTTCAAACATCTTTTCTGACTGTAATTGTATAGAAACTAGAAATTAATTACATGAAGAAAACTGGAAAATTCACAAGTAAGTGTAGCTTAACCAACATGCTACTGAAAAACCAATGGGCCAAATAAGAAATAAAAAGAGAAATAAAAAAATGCCTTGAGACAAATGAAAAGGGAAAAATACAACATACCAAAACATATGGGATGCAGCAAAGCAGTCCTAAGAGGAAAAATCATAACGATACAAGATTATCTTAAGAAACAAAAAAAGACAGGGCACGTGGGTGGCTCAGTGGGTTAAGCCTCTGCCTTCGGCTCAAGTCGTGATCTCAGGGTCCTGGGATTGAGCCCCACATCAGGCTCTCTGCTCAGCAGGGAGCCTGCTCCCCCCCCCACCGCCTGCCTCTCTGCCTACTTGTGGTCTCTCTTTCTCTGTGTCAAATAAATAAAAGAAATCTTAAAAAAAAAAAAAACAAGAAACAAGAAAAGTCTCAAATAAACAACCTAAGTTTACAATTCAGGGAAATAGAAAAGGAAACAACAAAGATTAGAGTAGAAATAAATGAAATAAGAATTTAAAAACATAGAATAGATCAAAGAAATTAAGAGCTGTTTTTTTTAAAAGATAATTTGTTTATGGACAAATCTTCTCACCAAGAAAAAAAGAGATTTAAATAAAATCAGAAATGGAAGAGATGTTATAACTAAAACCACAGAAATTAGTTTGACACCAAAAGCAAAGGCAATAAAAGCAAAAATAAATAAATGGGACTACATTAAACTAAAAAGCTTCTGCACAGCAAAGGAAACCATCAACAAAAGGAAAAAGCAATCTACCAAATGGGAGAAAATACTTGAAAATCATATATCTGAAAGGATTTAATATCCAAAATATACAAAGAACTCATACAACTCAACAACAACAAATGTGATTAACAAATCGGTAGAGAATCTGAATATATATTTTTCTAAAGAAGACGTACAAAGGGCCAGGAAGTTCATTAAAAGGTGCTCAATATCACTAATTATCAGGGAGATGCAAATCAAAATCACAATGAAATATCACCGCACACCTGTTTAGAACGACTATTATCAAAAAGACAAGAAATAACAAGTGTTGGTGAGGATATAGAAAAAACAAGGCCCTTGTGTACTTTTGGTGGGAATGCTAATCGAAGCAACTGCTATGGAAAATGGTATAGAGATTCTTCAAAAAATTACAAACAGATCTATCATATGATCCAGCAATTCCACTTCTGGGTACTCTTCTGAAAAAAACAAAAACATTAACTCAAAAACATAGAGATTATGCTGAGTGAAATAAGTCAAGCAGAGTGAGTCAATTATCATATGGTTTCGCTTATGTGTGGAGCATAAGAAATAACACGGAGGACATGGGGAGATGGAGAGGAGAAGGGAGTTGGGGGAAATTGGAGGGGGAGACGAACCACGAGAGACTGTGGACTCTGAAAAGCAATCTGAGGGTTTTGGAGGGGCCGGGGGTGGGAGGTTGGGTGAGCCTGGTGGTGGGTATTATGGAGGGTATGTATTGCATGGAGCACAGGGTGTGGTGCATAAACAATGAATTCTGGAACACTGAAAATAAATTTAAAATATAAATAAATTTTTTTTTTTAAAATGCACGCATCCCCAAATTCATTACACCATTATTTACGATAGCAAGATATAAAAACAACGTTTAGTGTCCATTGATGAATGAAGGATGAAGAAAATATAATATATATAACAGAATACTATTTGGCCATTAGAAGGAAAACAGTGCCATTTGCAACAAAATGGATGGACACTGAGGATATGCTAAGTGAATTAAGTCAGACAGAGAAAGACAAAAACCACATGATCTCACTTATATGTAGCATCAAAATAAAAGATGAACTCACAGATACAGAGAACAGACTGGTGGTTGCCAAGGTACAGAGGAGGAGCAAGTGGGTAAAACAGGTAAAGATCGTCAAATGGTACAAATATCCAGTTACAAAATCATTAAGTCCAGGGGTGTAATGCACTGCATGGTAACTATAGTTAATAATGCTGAATTATATATTTGAAAGTTGCTAGAGAGTAAGTATTAAAAGTGTGGTGATGGGTGTTAACTAGACTTACAACCATAATCATTTCACAATTTACACAAATATCAAATCATTTGTTGTACACTTGAAACAAATATATGTCAGTTATATCTCAATAAAAAAAAAGAAGTTAAAGTTATGCCAGGAGCTGCCTCCAACAAACTCATTCAGCATGCATGCACTGAGTCTAATGTTGATCCAGTGCCCCTACTAAACAGTGGAGATACTGTTTAGACAGAGACAATCCTCCAAGACTTGATGGTTATAGCAATTTCTATGCTTCTGACTCTCCCATGTTAAGTGCCTTGGGCATAATTAGCTGACAAATAGAAAAACAAATATATTATTCTTGCCATGCTCACTTATTAAGAAGAAGGGATGCAAAGGGCTTACACTTTCTTTCACATTTTATATGTCTTATGTTTCCCCCAAGATTAAGAGCAGGGAATGTGTTGCATAGAAGTGTTCAGGAAAGGCTGTTCTCAGACAGAATCAGTGAAAACACAACTGCTAGGAGCTTTGGCTGCACTTCACTGCTCATGGCCTAAGGCCATGAAGAGGCCAATAAAGGTTGGAGCTCAAGAACACCAACCCAGATCCAAGGCTTCCTCTCTGGCACCCAGCCATGAAGCTCCTTTTTCCTATCTTTGCCAGCCTCATGCTACAGTACCAGGTGAACACAGGTAATACGGAATCCTGCATTTTGAAGGGGTCGGTGTGAGGAAGCAGGGATGTGGCTGTCCATGACAATGAGAACGAAAGTAATGTTGAAAAGAGGAGATGCCCAAACAAATGGCTGAAGTGTTTACCTATCGCCTCAGTCATGCACCATCCCCCATGCATCCCATAGGCCCCAACCCCCCTAGACTCTGTCTGATGGGAATACACGGGGAGTTACAGAGAAAGCAGGATGTTTTCTGTGTATTTAGAAACTATCCAATATATAAAGGCTGCTTTCCTGCCCTTTATATCGTTATCATCTGGGACTCAGCCAAATCTATCTCATTTCTGCTCTATTTCTAGTTTAAATCATCTTTTGAAGCAAACGTTCATATTAGTTTATACCTTGGTGTAATAAGGAGGAAGTCCTTACCCTTGTGCTAAAAAAAAATCTCCTCTAAGGATCCAGTAAATAGGTCTATGTTCTCCCTCACAACTTTTTCATATTTTTACAGAGTTTCATCCCTCTTCTCAGGGTTTGTCTTCTTGGAAACCCCCAAATCACTCATTAGGGCATCTAGGAATACATTTTGGCAAAAGCCTGAACCAGATGATTGGTCACTGTTTTTTTTTTTTTAGAAAGAATAGAGAAGCAAATTCTGAGAATTTGTTTCAGAACAGAAGAATCACCCTGATATTTAGAATAACTGGCAATGGGTCAGGGAAGGGAAAATGAAAAAGTCAATATATTTCTAATGTTTTTATCTTGAGACCTTAAGAGAAGAGAAGTAACATAAGCAAGTATGGCTGTGTCATCTTGGGTAAAGTCACTTAGCCACTTTGAGCCCCTAATTCCACATGAGTGTAGCAGGTTAATCAATGTAGCTGCTTGAAATATAAGAATTTTACTATTTTGTCTCTGGAGAGAAATGAAATTAAAATGTATGTGAATATTGGGTCCTATATAAGCTTCTTGCTATTCACGGGAAATCAGTTGTTAAGATTATAGAGTGAGGGAGAACTTTCTTGATTCAGAAAAAAGGTGAGACATTGGGATGAAAAAAATTCAGCAGATGAACATGAAGTACTAAAAATGAGCAGAGAACCTGGAGCTGTAGATAACTATGTGGGAGTTACCTTGATAGAGATGAGGCTAAGGCTGTGGTGATGAATAAGGCCTCTGAGGAACAGAATGTCCAGGGAGACTACAAAAGATAGAACACCGTGTCCCAGGAACCACAGGTCAAGTGGTTGTCAAGGAGAGTGAAGTCATGGACCACTAGGTTTGGCAAGAAGTCAGCACTGCTGAAAATCCTACTGATCCCTTTTGAAAGTCTTCCTTGGATTAGTTTTATGACAGGCTTTATTCTTGTTGGTATTTTCTAGGATCATGAGGAGAGATAGTGATGCTCTGTAAGTGTCTAAGGGTCTAAGCTGGAGATCTAAAATCTTATCCTGAAGAAAAAAAAAGTGTTCCTTTTCTCCTTTCCTCTATGTGCTCTAGATTTTTAAAGTTACTCAATGAGGGGGACTAGAGAGATTTATTTTGGATTTTAGGGGTGTACAGATCCACCCCTTTGGATTTTAGGGGTGTAAGAGACTTTCTTGGCCTGCCAGGTGCTTCCATCAACATCCCTAAACACTGCACTTACCATTAATAAACACCCTCTTATTCTATGCCTCACCCTCCAGCAGTCTTAACATCATATATAGTTAGTAACCTTAGCCCAATGGTTTTCTCTTTTCTTTGTGCAGAGTACTTTGGCTTGAGAAGATGTTTAATGGGTTTTGGAAGATGCAAAGACCACTGTGGTGTGGATGAAAAAGAGATACAGAAATGCAAGAAGAAAAAATGTTGTATTGGACCAAAAGTGGTTCAAATGATAAAAAACTACATGCAAAATGAAATGTCCCACACACTTGGAGAGAGCTACCAAGAACATCTACAAACTACCAAGAATTCTGATGCTGAGATACAAACAAAAAATAAGATTTTACCTCTTCTCCCCCAAATCGTAAGGATCAACCATTTTGCCAACATCAACACCCTCATCATCCCAAACACCACCAATGTAAACTCTGCCATCACCAACCCTGTGTTCTCAGGAAAGATTTCATATACTGCTATTTCTACCAAGAGAGACACCAAAGAAATCAGAAACTTAGCTGCTGACTTCCCACCACCAGCACCACCACCCTTAGACACTACCAACGACATGACTGGAGCTGGAGGAAGCAGATGAGCAGGGATGTGGGCCTTTCCCTTAAAACACCAAGTTCCTCTCTTCTTTGTTAGCTGTAAAATGAAACACAGATCTGTTTCCTCTGTCATCAGTCATTCAATAAATACTATTTAAGCACCTATAGTTTATATAATGTTATCATTCTTACAGAAACATCACAGAGGAGGTAGAGCTGGAGAGGAATGGAACTTTAGTTTGCATGCCCAAGAAAAAGCAAGCACTAGGAATGGTGAAGGTAGCATTGAATTTGGCTCATGGATAGCTCAGATTAGGCCTCTGTAACAAGGGTTTATGGTTCTCATAAGATGTGGTTTCCTTGTGGTAACAGGGGGAAAAAAAAAAAAAACAACAAGAGACATTATTTTTTTTTTCACAGATTTTGTAGAAAAGGCCCAAATGCAAAAACAGAATGTGGGGGGTGGGGGGGGGCAAGTCTACCTTCCCCACTAACCCAAGAGCATAACCCAGTTCATGGAGCCACTTAAGGTAAAAATACAGGGGAACAATGGAAGGGAAGAGCAATAAAGGAGAAGCATACGATTTCTATCTCCGGTCCAAAGCATTTCCCAGGGCACAACAGGCAATAGGCAAAGTGGTACTTCCAAAAGATACATAATGCAGACCACAAATGCAAATCATACAGGTCATTTTGAATTTTCTAATAGCTACATTTAAGAAAATAAAACTAGATAAAACGAATATTAATAAAAAATTGTATTTGATGCAATAAATCTAAAATATCATTTCAACATATAATCAATATAAAAAATATTTGAGGTTTTTGCACTAACTTTTTGCAATCTCACATGTATATTACAGCACATTTCAATTCATACTGGCCACAGTTCAAGTGCTCAATAGTCCCATGTAGCTAGTGGCGACTATACTGGACAGCATCAAGTTAGAGACATTCAAGCATCTACTGAACTGTTAGGCGAAGGAGATGATGCTAATCAAAAGCCAGTCATATTTCTAAGTGCTGTGGTATAGAATTTATCCATATATGAGCATCTGTTAATCATTCACAAAACAGAGATGTAAACATGGCATTATATCCCAGAATCTACTTTCTTCTATCCCAGATCACACTTCTTTTATTGCCCAAATTAAAACAGCACAGACCCCTATTCCACTTTTTGAGCATGTTCCTCTCTACTACCTAGTGCCTCCCTCAATTTAGAGACCACCTTTCCTTAACCTACTGATTCTTTACTACACTGTCACCCTAACCAAGGCAAAGATTTTCCCACAATCTTTTTAAAATATGTTCCTGCAGACATTTCTCCAAAGAAGACACACAAATGGCCAACAGACACATGAAAAATGCTCCACATCACTCAGCATCAGGGAAATACAAATCAAAACCACAGTGAGATACCACCTCACACCAGTCAGAATAGCTAAAATTAACAAGTCAGGAAATGACAGATGTTGTCAAGGATCTTTTGGTGGGAACGCAAACTGGTGCAACCACTCTGGAAAACAGTATGGAGGTTCCTCAAAAGTTGAAAATAAAGCTACCCTACAACCCAGCAATTGCACTACTGAGTATTTACCCCAAAGATACAAATGTAATGATCTGAATGTGCACCTGCACCACAATGTTTATAGCAGCAATGTCCACAATAGCCAAACTATGGAAAGAGCCTAGCTTTATATCAACAGATGGATAAAGATGATGTTACACACACACACACACACACACACACACACACACACACTGGAATATTACTTGGCCATCAAAAAGAACAAAATCTTGCCATTTGCAATGCTGTCGATGGAACTAGAGGGTATTACACCAAGGAAAGTCAGAGAAAGACAAATACCATATGATTTCACTCATATGTGGAACTTAGGAAATAAAACAGATGAACATAGAGGAAGGGAAGGAAGAATAAAATAAGATGGAAACAGAGAGAGAAAAACCACAAGAGACTCTTAACTCTAGGAAATAAACAGGGTTGCTGGAGAGGAGGTGGGTGGGGTAAAAAGTAACTAGGTGATGGGCATTGAGGAAGACACTTGATGGAATGAGCACTGGGTGTTTTACGCAACTGACAAATCTCTAAATTCTACTTCTGAAACTAATAATACAGTATATGTTAATTATATTGAATTTAAATGAAAAAAAAATTTTAAATAAATATAAAATAAGGGGCGCCTGGATGGCTTAGTCTTTAAGCGTCTGCCTTCAGCTCAAGTCATGATCAAGCCCCGTATCAGGCTCCCTGCTCCGTGAGAAGCCTGCTTCTAACCTTTCCCACTCCCCCTGCTTGTATTCCCTCTCTCCCAGTCTCTCTCTGCCAAATAAAAAAAAAATCTTTAAAGATAGATAGAGAGAGAGAGAAAGAAAGAAAGAAAGAAAATAATAAAAAATAAAACTAAAACATGTTCCTTGAAGTTTTTGTATAACACAAAAGAGTTGCCATATGAAGAATAATTTCAACTCTTGCTAAACATGAGTTCCCCTGAAGAAGCCCAAATATCTTACAGACATGAGATTCCCTCCCTGCTACACTATTTGCCAAACTCTTGAATGTCCAGCTTACCTTCCCACAGTTGGAGTGCCCTCTTCATTGTCTACCCTCTGAAAGAAAAGAAATTTCTTTCCTGTCTAAATGTAAGGCCTTCTTCTGAGTCCTATCATAGAACTTACCCATCTTCTCAGGATGAGTAATACTGGGGAATACCCTTCTCAGCTACAAGCTAAGAAGGAAACCACAGTAGAAATCAAGCCTGCCAATACCATGATCTTAAACTCCAGTTTCCAGAACTGTGAGAAAATACATTTGTTGTTGAAGCCACCCAATCTGTGGTATTTTGTTATAGCAGCCCAAGCAGACTGATATAGCCCATAAAAGAGATGATACCCTTTTCCTCCTCCTTTCTGAGCTCTAAGTAAAAAGACATAGGAACCACAGGTGCCTCTGAGAATACCCTGAGCTTTCGTTCTGGGTTTATCAGTCACTGACTTTGGACAAGGCTAAACAACCTTACTAGGATTTTTATACTCAAACCCAAGATATTAGTTTATTAAAATGGTGGTCAGATGTGACTGTTAATTATGAAAATAAAACTCACAGAATGCAGTGGAAGGCAACAAGCATAGAATGATTACTTAATTGTTGTTAAATAATTTGGATTTTTTCACAGACACTGGGTTTGAGTTTACTAATAATTTGAGTTTACTAATAAATCAAATATTGCTATGCAAGGGAGGCAAGTCCGTTTGTGCTCAGTGTCCTTGTACACACTTTGCAAGCCATGAGTCTGACTTCTAATTCCAGCATAGTAGTTGAGTGGATCACAGCAGTTACCATTGCTGCTGGAACAGCTGCAATTGGTTATCTAGCTTACAAAAGATTTTGTGTTACAGATCATTGCAGCAAATCTATGGTAAGCCTTCACATCCAGAAAGACAGCCCCAAGACAGTACATGCTTTTGACATAGAGGATTTGGGAGATAAAGCTATACATTGCTGTTACTAAAGTTCTGAAAAGCTTCTGTGATAGGGCCCACACAAAACATAACAGAGGCTGGAGACAACACAAGACCTCTAATCATCAGGAAAAAAAGAAACTGAAACAGATTTGATGTTGCAAACTGACTTGTCATGCTATTACCTGATTGCTTAATTAACACAACCACTACTACTGTCTAAGTCAACTTCCCTGTATTCTTTGAAAACTGCAACTTTCACATCACAGCATTTGCCTTACATAAAACATTGTGGTACATATTTGCTTTTTCAAAAGTAAGGAAAAAGACAGAATAGAGAGCCCTGAAATGGACCCGCCAATCTATGGTCAACTAACCTTCGACAAAGCAGGAAAGAATGTCCAATGGAAAAAAGACAGTCTCTTCAACAAATTGTGTTGGGAAAATCGGACAGCCACATGCAGAAGAATGAAACTGGACCATATCCTTTCACCACACACAAAAATAGACTCAAAATGGATGAAAGACCCCAATATGGGACAGGAATCCATCAAAATTCTTGAGGAGAACACAGGCAGATACCTCTTCAACCTCTGTCACAACAACTTCTTCCTAGAAACATCGCCAAAGGCAAAAGAAGCAAGGGCAAAAATGAATGACTGGGACTTCATCAAGATCAAAAGCTTTTGCACAGCAAAGGAATCAGTCAACAAAACCAAAAGACAACCAACAGAATGGAAGAAAATATTTGCAAATGACATATCAGATAAAGGGCTAGTATCCAAAATCTATAAAGAAATTATCAAACTCAACACCCAAAGAACAAATAATCCAATCAAGAAATGGGCAGAAGATGGGGCACCTGGGTGTCTCAGTACTTAAGCCTCTGCCTTCAGCTCAGGTCATGATCCCAGGGTCCTGGGATTGAGCCCAAATCGGGCTCCCTGCTCAGCAGGAATTCTTCTTCTTCCTCTCCCACTCCCCCTTCCTGTAAGGGGAACTGTGAGAAAATACATGTGTGTCTCTCTCTCAAATAAATAAAAGTCTTAAAAAAAAAAAAAGGAATGGGCAGAAGACATGAACAGACATTTCTGCAAAGACATCCAAATGGCCCACAGACACATGAAAAAGTGCTCCACATCACTCGGCATCAGGGAAATACAAATCAAAACTACAATGAGATACCACCTCACACCAGTCAGAATGGCTAAAATTATCAAGTCAGGAAATGACAAATGCTGGCGAGGATGTGGAGAAAGGTGAGCCCTCCTACACTGTTGGTGGGGAATGCAAGCTGGTGCAATCACTCTGGAAAACAGCATGGAGGTTCCTCAAAAATTTGAAAATAGAGCTACCCTATGACCCAGCAATCACACTACTGGGTATTTACCCTAAAGATACTAATGTAGTGATCTGAAGGGGCACGTGCACCCAAATGTTTATAGCAGCAACGTCCACAATAGCCAAACTATGGAAAGAACCTAGATGTCCATCAACAGATGAATGGATAAAGAAGATATGGTATACATATACAATGGAATACTATGCAGCCATCAGAAGAAAAGAAATCTTGCCTTTTGCAAGGACATGAATGGAACTAGAGGGTATTACGCTGAAAGAAATAAGTCAATATGAGAAAGACAATTATCATATGATCTCCCTGGTATAAAGAATCTGAGAGGCAAAGTGGTGGGTTTGGGGGGGGTAGGAAAAATGAAAGGGAAGGAAAAAATTAAACAAGATGGGATCGGGAGGAAGACAAACCATAAGAGACTCTTAATCTCACAAAACAAACAGGGTTGCTGGGGTAGGGGAGAGGGTGGTTGAGTTATGGACATTGGGAAAGGTATGTGCTATGGTGAGTGCTTTGAAGTGTGTAAACCTGGTGATTCATAGACCTGTACCCCTGGGACTAATAATACATTATATGTTAATAAAAATTAAAAATTAAAAAAAATAAAATTTTAAGGGGCACCTGGGTAGCTCAGTTGGTTATGCCTCCAACTCTTGATTTCAGCTCAGGTCATGAGCTCAGGGTTGTGAGACTGAACTCCACAACAGGCTCCACACTCAGCAGGGAATCTGCTTGAGATTCTCTCTCTCACTTTGCCCCTCTCACCTAGTGCATATACACACACACACACTCTCTCTCTCTCTCTCTCCAATAAATAAATCTTTTTAAAAAATAAATAAAAACAAAATCTTTAAAATATATATATTTATGTTGAAATCCTACCCCCAATGTGACTGTAGTTGGAGGTGGGCCTTTGAGAATGTGATTAGTAACCCTACAAAAGAGACCTCAGAGAGCTCAGTCACCCCTTTCACCATCTGAAGACACAGTGAAAAGACAGCCATCTATAAACCAGAAAGCAAGCCCTCAGCAGACACTAAACTTGTCAGAGCCTTGATCTTGGACTTCCCAGCCTCCAGAAATGAGAAATAAATGTCTGTTATTTATATCACCTGTTCTATGTTATCCCATTATAGTGGCCCAAAGAGACTAAGACACCTGGTCAATTATCCCAGGATTTCCAGGTACAAAATAAAGAACTGAGTGATCAGAAGGCTAATAGGGTGCCTAAAGAAAAGTGGCCTAAAGACAAAAATGGCTATTTCGACTCAGCCAGGACTATCTGAAAGATTATCTCCCTAGAGATAACATGCCTGCTAACGGACCTCAAAAAGATGCATTCCTCAGATGATAGAATGAGAAGATCTCGAAATTGCAGTCCCAAATGAAACAACTGATTCAGATAAAAATCATGAACAGATAATTAAAAAATTAGCTGAAATATTTGCTTGGTGTTTGCTTGGTGTCAAAATTTTACCCTACAGATTATTAGCCAGTGACAGAGGCAGAGATGTAACTTTAGAAGGTAGAGATCCAGCAGCACCACCTTAATCTTGTGTCCAGACTCACCATGACTAATACTGGTATATTCTGAAAATGTGTGCCCCCTAATGGGGTGTGATACAAAGCACACAGCAACACCGTGAAATATCACTGTCAAAAATGTTTGACCTAAACTAAATGAACTCTTTACATTTAACTGCAAGTTTATAGAAAATTCAGAGAAAAAAAGAACAAATTAAACAAACTCACAAGAAAATAATCAGATGAATTAAGAATCAAGTTTTCTACAAGAAAACTGTCTCAGCTCTTGAAGAGACAATGATGGGGGTCAGGGGAGGACTACTCGAGATTAAAAAGGAATGAAGAGCCATAACAATGAAATACAATGCATTGTCCTTAATTGGATCGTGGTTTGAAAAGGGAACAAAAATTATCAAAGACAATTGGGGTCAATTACGGACAACTGAATTTGTTGTCAGGATGCCATGTCCCCCACTAGCCCCTGGGGCTCTCATTTGTCCATGCTTCCTCTACAGATCTTTCCCTACTGCTTGGCTCATCCTTCTGCTACCTCATAAAAAAGAGGTTTTTTTTTTTCCTGATTTGCATCCTCTGGCTGCAGCTTCACCTTACAGCATTACTGTGATTGCCTCAGTCATGGCCTCGATGCAATTCCTCCAGCCAAGGTGCCAGCCTCTCAAACACACAACCCTTGGGAGTCAGAAGGATATGAAAGTGAATTTTATTTCTGCTACTTACTCATAGTAAGACCTCTACTGAGAAACTTAGAATTCCCATTGCCTCCAGTTTCTTATCTGCAAAATGGGGAGAATATTCCTTGCCTAGAATAATTCCTAAAAATACTAAATGATAGCACTTATGTAACACCCCTTGGACACTCTGTAGCCCACAGTTATACTCAATAGAAATGGGTTCTTTTCTTTCCATGTCATAAATCAGGGCAGGCCTGTGTTCATCCTTCATTTCTGGTCTTTCATTCATTCATTTGAGAACTATTTAATGAGGACCCAGTATGTATGGATGGGGTAAGTGTTAAATTCTTGGGGCTCCAAAGTGAGCAAGATAAATAGAGCCTTGTTCTGATGGGGATTACATTCTAATGGCAGAAGACAGACATAAAAATTAAATTAATACGGGTGCCTATCTCAATTGGTAGGCATGCGATTCTTGATCTCAAGCTTGTGAATTTAAGACCCACACAAGTGTGGAGATTACATAAAATTAAATTTTCAAAAAGATTAATATATTATGATATAAAACAAACATGTCTTTTAATTGGTCCCATATATTTGGTTTACTACAGACCCAAGGTCACATGGGTTGTTATAAGATAATGTACAACACCATGTAAGGTAGTGCTTAGAATTCCCTTCCATCCCTGGGTCTCTGAACCCTTGCTCACTTGGACAAGAATTTATTTGCATGGGAGAGCTGTTCTCTTCCATTCATTCTCAGTTCCTGGTTAATTGGTCCTCCACTGGAGTGTATCTGACCCTCCAGCAATGGCCATCCTACCATCCCAATTTGCATAAAGAAGTAGCAGCTTCGGGCCCCATGCCAGACTCATACAGCTTCTGTCTTTCCCTCGTGGTTGAGTATGCCCTACCTTACGCCAAGCTGGCTAACAGTCAACATGAGAAAAATACAATTTCTACCCTTCAGGAACCCTCAGTCCAAGGATGGAAGAAGTCTCGTCTCTTGAGAAGTATCCAGGGAGCTATAAAGGACCACACCACATGGGGTTCACAGGTGACTGCTCCAGATACCAAAAGAAATCAACACCTCCAACAACCATGGATCTCCTGAGCTATAAAGAGAAATACATTCTTAAGTGGGAATCTAAATGCATGAGTCCAGCCCCTCTGAGCACTGCTCCCTCAAAAAACTTCCTTTCCTAATCTAGGCTACCCATCTGGACATGACCCCAGGAAACTCAGTTAAGGTAAGAAAAACACCCCAATAAGAAAAAGCATGGGAGACAGGGGAGCACACAAACCATGGAGTCCCTTGGGATCTAACTATCCATGGAAAGAACAGGGCCCAAGAGAAATCTATGATCAGAAATGTTTCTTTTCAGGACAGCTCCATGGGCCTAAAGCCAAAAACTGTGTCTGATGAAGCACCCAAAGTTGTCATTAGCCCTCCAAAGTCAGCATCACCTGTAGCACCCTGCACTGTCCCCACCGGTCTCACCAGACTCCACTTGACTTTCACACGTAACAACTTTCTCCAGTAAGCAGTAGTTTTCTTCTCTGCAGAT
Organism: Enhydra lutris kenyoni; assembly: GCF_002288905.1. Lineage (NCBI taxonomy): Eukaryota > Metazoa > Chordata > Mammalia > Carnivora > Mustelidae > Enhydra > Enhydra lutris. The sequence continues at coordinate 26,957,041 of NW_019154090.1, forward strand.
GAGCTCTCTAAGTAAACTCCTGTTCTGGGAGGGGGTGCAACTTTGACTTTGTTTAGCTTTATGTTGTTTTAATATGGGAAGAGGGAGAGTAATTTGTTGAGGGTTCTTAAAGCACTTCCTCTGAGCTCTGAAAGGGCTGCCTAGTGACAGAGACTTAGGTTTTCCTACAGATCAGTGGTCTGTGACATCATCGACTTTGGGACTTCTCAAACTAGATTGATAACCCCTCAATCTTTCCCTCTCTAGATAACTTTTATATATGTCCACATGGGTGATTTTTAATGATCTGAGAAAGACTGAAGAAATAAATTAAAAAGAAAAGGCAGGGCAAGACACATTTTAGGGGGCGAATTACATTAGGAATTATTTTGTAGGGGAGAGGGAGAGAAACATGTACACTGTGTGGTTTTAGTTGCCGACCAAGTGATCTTTATGAGATTTAGGGGGCTACATTCTCTTCCCACCATGCTAAGAGTGTCTTGATAACTGTCATTTTAAAATAAGTTTGTTAGGGTGCCTGGGTGGCTCAGTGTGTTAAAGCCTCTGCCTTCAGCTCAGGTCATGATTCCAGGGTCCTGGGATCAAGCCCCACATTAGGCTCTCTGCGCCGCAGGGAGCCTGCTTCCTCCTCTCTCTCTCTCTCTCTCTGCCTGCCTCTCTGCCTACTTGTGATCTGGGTCTGTCAAATAAATAAATAAAATCTTTGAAAAATAAATAAATAAATAAATAAAATAAAATAAGTTTGTTTTTAGGGGCACCTAGGTGGCTCATTCTGTTAAGCATCTGCCTTTGGCTCAGGTCATGATACCAGGGTCCAGAGGTCTCCCTCTGCCTGCTACTTCACCTGCTCATACTCTCTCTCTGTCAAATAAACAAATTTTTAAAAAATCTTCGAACAATAAGCTTTGTTTTTATTTTTTGTTTTTGTTTAACTAGACTCCATGCGCAACATGGGACCCAATATGGGGCCCAAACTCACAACCCCAAGATCAACAGTCACATGCTCTACCAACTGAGCCAGCCTGATGCCCCTATAAGTTTTGAAGTCGCCAAGTAAAAGACCTGCCACTTTGTTCTTGTTTTAAAATTATTATTATTTTTGGTCTTATTATATAATTGACAAGATCAGCTTGTCAGTTTCCAAAAAAAGTCCTGCTCAAATTTTGGTAGGGATTGTGTTGACTCCATAGTCAACAGAGCAATACTGAGAGATGCTCAAATACACTGGTAATCAGAGAAAAACAAATCAAACCAACAACGGCACTGGTAAAATTAGAAAGCTGGATAATGGCACATGTTGGAGAAGATGTAGGGTCACAGGAACCCTCTAATACTACTCGGAGAAGTATGGACAATTCATGTTTCTGAGAACAATCTACTACTTAGTTAAATTCATTATATACTTATCTTATGACTCAAGAATTTGACTCCTCAGTATATCCCAAAAATGTTCTTGCCCAAGTCCTAAGAGGACATGTAGTATGTTGTTAGTTACAGCATTATCAGTATCAGTAATCCCAATACCAATCTAAGGCAATCTGGATAGCCATTCTGGAGTAGTGGATTGATAAGATTATATGGATGCATACTTTAGAATACAACTCATAAATTAGGAGCAATGATTCACTATACACATAGCTACATAGGTGGACATTAACTATTATAGCCCTGAGTGAAAAAAAAATAAGAAACAGATGTATAATGCCATTTATGTAAACTAAAAATACATGCAGAGAATAACACATTTAAAAGGACAAGTAAAAGATATTCATTAAGTTCATTCAAGCAAATAAGGTATACAATGAAAGAGAAATGAATGGATAAAACAAGAGATGGGCCTTGCACAGACCAATGATTATGTGTCATGAATGCAGAAGAGTGTTTCATTCCATAGTTGAGATCTAAAACAATGGTGGGGGTGGTGAAAGGAATAGATAATAAGGGACAGAGTCGTTTCCACTACAGCTTAGACCAACTAGGAAACTTCTGCCCACTCCTGGCCACAGTAAAATCTTCAAGTCATGAGCCAGAGAACATTTTTTAAAATAGTATATTAAATATTTTAATTAAATTAAGACTATAACATTTGTTCCACTGTTTCAATAAAATTTCAAATTACTTACAAATAATAATTCCTTGGGTACCATATTCCAAGTATTGCAAAGGTGTCATGGAAACATATTTTTCAAAATCAATAAACTGTATTCCAAAATTTGGTATATAAATCTAGACATAATACATATTATACATAAGAAGTTTAAATAATCTAAGGATTAAAATCACTTTATTTATTTTTTTTTAATATTTTATTTATTTATTCAACAGAGAGAGAGATCACAAGTAGGCAGAGAGGCAGGCAGAGAGAGAGGAGGGGAAGCAGGCTTCCTGCTGAGCAGAGAGCCCGATGCGGGGCTCGATCCCAGGACCCTGGGATCATGACCTGAGCCGAAGGCAGAGGCTTAACCCACTGAGCCACCCAGGGGCCCCTAAAATCACTTTAAACAGAGCAATTTACCTCTCTGTAATGGCAGTTACAACACATATGCCATCTTGACATATATGCAATGGATGATTACACCTAGAAAAATCACTCTTTGTAAATACAATTTATCCTAGAGTACAGTTCACATAAAAACACTGTCTTTAAAACATGCTCTGCTTTAGAAAAAAAATAAATGTGGGCCAAGTACTTTTCAAACTGCAAGTTTCTTTTAATTAAATTCATCTAATTTTAAGTTACTTCTCCTAATTTACCTAATGACATCATTAACAAGGTTTCATTCATGAGCTTGCCCTTAACCTTAAAAAAATAAATTTGTTTACATTTCACACTTGAAAGAATTTCAGCCTTCAATTTAAAAGATGTATTTTTTACAAGTCCAATGTAACAATTCTGCTTCTTCCCTGCGATGTTTTTATTAGATAAAAACTATTAAAATTTTGGGGCACCTGGGTGGCTAAGTGGGTTAAGCCTCTGCCTTTGGTCTAGGTCATGATCTCAGGGTCCTGGGATCGAGTCCCACATTGGGCTCTCTGCTCGGCAGGGAGGCTGCTTCTATCTCTCTCTGCCTGCTTCTCTGCCTACTTGTGATCTCTCTCTCTCTGTGTCAAATAAATAAATAAAATCTTTAAAAAAAAAAACTATTAAAACCTTGACCTCAGAAAATCCACTTAGATAAATACTTTTAATGAGAACATTCTCAATCTACTTCAAAAATTCAGAGGCTCAGCTAACATGTAAGTGTAAGGAGGCAAACTGTCTTTCTCTTTGGAACCAACTATGGATCTACAGCAACTCTGCTGAAGTGGAAGTCTCCATTATTTTCATGGAGTTTTGCTGTATTTCCTGGCGTATATATAGCAGGCAACTAAGCTACCAACTACTTTCTCTTCACCAGGTCCAATCAGCACACTGTAGATCCTGTGCATCCAAGGGAGAAAAAGTAAGACAAGATGATGAGAGGGCACTGCAGTCTCTACCAGGTGAAAACAAACTGCTCAAGAATTACATGACAGGGGCACCTGGGTGGCTCAGTGGGTTAAAGCCTCTGCCTTCGGCTCAGGTCATGATACCAGGGTCCTGGGATCGAGCCCCGTATCGGGCTCTCTGCTTGGCAGGGAGCCTGCTTCCTCCTCTCTCTCTGCTTGCCTCTTTGCCTACTTGTGATTTCTCTCCGTCAAATAAATACATAAAATCTTTAAAAAAAAAAAAAAAAAAAGAATTACATGACAAGGGCGCCTGGGTGGCTCAGTGGGTTAAAGCCACTGCCTTCGGCTCAGGTCATGATCCCAGGGTCCTGGGATCGAGTCCCGCATTGGGCTCTCTGCTCAGCAGGGAGCCTACTTCCTCCTCTTTCTCTCAGCCTGTTGCTCTGCCTGCTTGTGATCTCTATCTGTCAAATAAATAAATAAAATCTTTAAAAAAAAAAAAAGAATTACATGACAAGTAATCATTAATACTGTCAGTTGCTTTTTCTCTTAAGTAAGTCTGGGCAAAGAAAGAAAACAGAACTCAGTGTGCTTCCTACTGTCTGTCCTCCCATCTTGAATTTCAGCTTTGAGCACAATCCTAGAAGCAAACACATACTCATGGTGAAAGTACTACTTGATGCTAATGGTAAGATCACTTCGGCTCTAGAGATTCTATGGATATACAACAAAGAACCCCTTGTAACCCCAGATTCCTCATATCCAGAGTTTATCACTTGGTGCATTCTAACTCTTGGAGAACCTGAGAATTAAAAATCAATCCAGGTGAACAAGATCAATAAATGGAAGTTCAATTCAAAAGCAACCCAATGAATTAATAAGTGCTCGATCATAACACCACAGGGTGCTAAGGGAAAGATAGCAACCTGGAAAAAGATCTATAGAAAAACACTAATAATGAGAACATTTAAGAGTTATAGAACACTTTTAAAGTGTCAGGTACAGGACTGAGAACCTTGAATGCATTATCTCCTTTATCCTAACAACAACCCTATACACACTATATAAATAATACACCTGAGGTTTCAGTTAAACTGCTGACGGTCACAGATAAGTAGCAGAACCAGGACTTGAAACCATGTCTGTCTAAGAACAGAGCCTCTACCCTTAGTTGCCATGCTACCCTGACTGCCAGTGGCAACAGCTTTGGAGCATGTGCCCAGTGTCAGTTATATACTGCAGCATCTATATGGATAACCTCATCTCATACTTTTTGCAGTAGCGTGGAAGAAGCTGTACAGGACTTGATTATTACACCTGCTGGTGACCCAGCATAAAGAGGAGGAGGAGGAGCAAATATGCCTGTCCTAAAGGATTTAATAAACTCCCAAAACTTGGACGACTCCTGCATTTGTCAAATTCAAGACCCGGTTAGTTCACACTTGGATTATTGCCTTCTCTTCTGGCTACCATACTGTAAAAGGAATTTAGAAGAAATGGCTTTAAAGCACAGGATAGAAACCATGATAATGAAAGTACTTAAAATTGCTGTTAAGAAACACACACACACTGGGGTGCCTGGGTGGCTCAGTGGGTTAAGGCTCTGCCTTCGGCTCAGGTCATGATCTCAGGGTCCTGGGATCAAGCCCTGCATCGGGCTCTCTGCTCAGCAGGGAGCCTACTTCCTCCTCTCTCTCTGCCTGCCTCTCTGCCTACTTGAGATCTCTGTTAAATAAATAAAATCTTTAAAACACACACACACACACACTTTTTTTTTAAAAAGATTTTATTATTTATTTGACAGAGAGAGAGATCACAAGTAGGCAGAG
>NW_019154090.1:26962398-27143336 GCF_002288905.1 Enhydra lutris kenyoni
GTGGGTTAAATCCTCTGCCTTCGGCTCAGGTCATGATCTCAGGGTCCTGGGATCAAGCCCTGCATCGGGCTCTCTGCTCAGCAGGGAGCCTACTTCCTCCTCTCTCTCTGCCTGCCTCTCTGCCTACTTGAGATCTCTGTTAAATAAATAAAATCTTTAAAACACACACACACACACACTTTTTTTTTAAAAAGATTTTATTATTTATTTGACAGAGAGAGAGATCACAAGTAGGCAGAGAGGCAGGCAGAGAGAGAGAGGGGGAAGCAGACTCCCCACCAAGCGGAGAGCCGGATGCGGGGCTCGATCCCAGGACCCTGGGATCATGACCTGAGCTGAAGGCAGAGGATTTAACCCACTGAGCCACCCAGGCGCCCCCCCACACACACTTTTTAAGTCAAAAATTCAGTGGTAATACTATATGCTTCTATTTTAAGACATAGGAAGGAAAGGGTTAGCAACAGTCCTACAGCCAACCCTCCGTTTTATCAGGGATGCTTCTGGAAAGAAAGAAAAAAACAAGAACAAACTCACTAATGGTATTCACTAGCAACATAGTTTTTACCTAACAGAATACGTCTGCTCTGAATACATCTAGAATTGTTTCTAGTAAACAAACCTGGAATCTATAATTTACAAGGGCATGGCTCCTTGAAAAATGTCATGTGTTTATCATGTTATGTATTTTTCAGATAAGAAAATGGATGTGTCTCTTAATGAAACATCCCCCTTTGTGTGATATGCTCATACACCATCACTTAGACATCACTCAGAGATTTCTTATATTAAACCCAATCCACAGCTCATTCTAATGAAACACATAGGACCTGGGAGGTGATGTGGATGCCCCAGACTTTCGCATGTTTTCTCTGTGTTTCATAATTGCTTGTATCCTTGAAATTGTTACTAAAGCTTAACACAGGAAAGATCTCTGATTCTTGTGAATCTGATTTGAATCCAATCACTCTGTTAGCCATTTGTATGTCTTCATTGGAGAAGTGTCTGTTCACGTCTTCTGCCCATTTTTTGACATGATGATCTGTTTGTGCATGTTGAGTTTGAGGAGTTCTTTATAGATCTTGGATATCAGCCCTTTGTCTGTACTATCATTTGCAAATATCTTCTCCCATTCCATGGGTTGCCTCTTTGTTTTGTTGATTGTTTCCTTTGCTGTGCAGAAGCTTTTGGTCTTGATGAAGTCCCAAAAGTTCATTTTCGCTTTTGTTTCCTTTGCCTTTGGAGACATATCTTGAAAGAAGTTGCTGTGGTCGATGTTGAAGAGGTTACTGCCTATGTTCTCCTCTAGGATTCTGATGGATTCCTGTCTCACGTTGAGGTCTTTTATCCATTTCGAGTTTATCTTTGTGTATGGTGTAAGAGAATGGTCAAGTTTTCATTCTTCTACGCATTGCTGTCCAATTTTCCCAGCACCATTTATTGAAGAGACTGTCTTTTTTCCACTGTACATTTTTTCCTGTTTTGTCAAAGATTAGTTGACCATAAAGGTGAGGGTCCATATCTGGGCTCTCTATTCTGTTCCACTGGTCTATGTGTCTGTTTTTGTGCCAGTACCACACTGTCTTGGTGATCATAGCTTTGTAGTAAAGCTTGACATCAGGCAATATGATGCCCCCAGTTTTGTTTTTCTTTTTCAACATTTCCTTAGCAATTCAGGGTCTCTTCTGATTCCAGACAAATTTTAGGATTGTTTGCTCCAGCTCTTTGAAAAATGCTGGTGGAATTTTGATCGCAATGGCACTGAAAGTATAGATTGCTCTAGGCAGTATAAACATTAAAACAATGTTTATTCTTCTGATCCATGAGCATGGAATGGTCTTCCATCTTTTTGTGTCTTCTTCAATTTATTTCATGAGTGCTCCGTAGTTCCTTGAGTACAGATCCTTTACCTCTTTTGTGTTAATCAGGAAAGAAAGCAAATACTGCTGTGTAAGTATATTCATCTCAAAATTTTTCAAAAAACTCACTCTGGAAAATAGTATGGAGGCTCCTCAAAACACTAAAAATAGAAGTACCACACAATCCAGTAATCCCACCACTGGGTATTTACCCAAAGAAAACGCAAACACTAGTTCAAAAAGATGGACCTCTATGTTTACTACAACATTATTTACAATAACCAAGATATGGAAGCAACCTAAGTGTTCATCGACAGATGATGGATAAAGAAGATGTGATATATGTACACAATGAAATGTGACTCAGCCATAAAAAAGAATGAAATATTGCCATTTACAACATGGATGGACCTAGAGGGTATAATACCAAGTGAAACAAGTCATACAGAAAAGACAAATACCATATGATTTCACTTACTTGTGGAATCTGGAAAAGAAGACAAACAGCAATAGTAGAAATAGACTCATAAATATAGAGAACAAACTGGTGCTTCCCAGGGGGCAGAATGGGGGAGGAGATAGGCAATATAAGGTAAAGTGGATTAAGAGATACAAACTTCCAGCTATAAAATTAATAATAATTCACTGGGATGAAAGTATAACATAGGGAATATAGGAAATAATATTGCAACAACTACTACTCTTTGATAACTACTCTTTGCACTGAGCTTTTTGTAATGCATATAATTGTTGAATCATTGTGTTGTACACCTGAAACAAATATATTATGTCAACTATGATTTAAAAACTTAAAAAATTAAAATAAAATAAAACAAAACAAAGAACTAAGAAAAAAAAAGGTTTTCAAAGAAGATGTGCTCCCCCACGAATCATGGAACACTACATCAAAAACTCAAAAACTAATGAAGTGGGGAGGAGTCAAGATGGCAGAGGAGTAGCAGGCTGAGATGACATCAGGTAGCAGGAGTTCAGCTGGATAGTTTATCAAACCATTCTGAACACCTACAAATCCAGCAGAAGATTGAAGAGAAGAAGAGCAGCAATTCTAGAAACAGAAAATCGACCACTTTCTGAAAGGTAGGACCTGCGGAGAAGTGAATCCGAAGAAACGGGGAGATAGACCGCGGGAGGAGGGGTCAGCTCCTGGCAAGGGGTGGAGCAACAGAGCACAAAATCAGAACTTTTAAAAGTCTGCTCCACTGAGGGACATTGCTCCAGAGGCTAAGCGGGGGTGGAGCCCTCATGAGGACAGCATGGTCTCAGGTCCCATGGGGTCACAGAAGGATCAGGGTGTCTGAGTGTCGCAGAGCTCACAGGTATTAGAGCAAGGAAGCCCAGCTACAGAGACAGAGCTGAGGAGTGAGCTCTCAACTTGGGGTTACCTTAAACTGTGATCTGTGGCACAGTCAGACCACTGCTCTTTGAGCAGGGACCCCACAAGTGGCAGATCTGGGGAGACGCCCCTGGAAGAGCAGCAGGGATCTGCTGGGTTTGGAGACTCCAGGCGAGGCTGTGTGCTAGAGACAGAGACGATCGGTCACAGGCCGGTGAGCTCAGAGCATGGCCAGAGGTCAGGGAGCAGGAGGGATTGACTGTTTTTCTCTGAGAGTGCATTGAGGAGTGGGACCACGAGCTCTCAGCTCCTCTGCACCGGAAATTGGGAGGCCGCCATTTTCATTCCCGTCCTCCAGAATTCTACAGAAAGCGTTCAGGGAACAAAAGCTCCCAAAGGCAAAACCAAGTGGATTACTTAGCCTGGCCCCTGGCAAGGGCGGAGCAATTCCGACTCAGGCAAAGACACATGAGAATCACTACAACAGGCTCCTACCCCCAGAAGATCAGTAAGAACATCCAGCCAAGACCAAGCTCACTGATCAAGGAGAACAGCGGAATTCCAGAGGAGGGAAAGCAAAGCATGGAATTCATGGCTTTCTCCCCATGATTCTTTAGTCTTGCAAAGTTAATTAAATTTTTTTTAATTTTTTTTCTTATTCTAATTTAACTTTTACTCTTTCTTCTTTAAACATTTTTTTAACAAGTTTATCTTAACAATACCTTTCTTTAAAAAAAAAATATTTGGGGTACCTGGGTGGCTCAGTGGGTTGAGCCTCTGCCTTCGGCTCAGGTCATGATCTCGGGGTCCTGGGATCAAGCCCCATGTCAGGCTCTCTGCTTGGCAGGAGCCTGCTTCCCCCACTCTCTTCCTGCCTCTCTGCCTACTTGTGATGTCTGTCACATAAATAAATAAATAAAATCTTTTAAAAAACCTTCATTATTATAGTCATATTTTTTCCTTCATCATATCTAACTTTATTTTTTATATACACATAGGGTTTTTTCTTCTAAAAAATTTTGGGATACAACTTCTTCTAATAGATCAAAATATACCATAAATCTAGCACAGGGCTTTGTTCTAGTCTCCAGCCTGAGCAAATTCTCTCCACTTTCTTTTTCTTTCTTTTCCCAACCAACTTACCTTATCAACTCTTTTTTTAGAATTTTTTTTAAATTTTCATCTTTACAGTAATATTCCATCCCTTGATCATGTTTATACTTATTTTTTTATGTATGTATATATATAAAAGTTTGTCTTTCTTTAAAAATTTGGGAGGAAATTTCTTCTAAGAGACCAAAATACTCCCAAAATTAAGTGGATAGCTCTGTTCTATTCACCAGTCTAATATATATTTTTTCATTCTTTTTTTTTTGTTTAATTTTTTTTGAACTTCTTTTTACCCCCTTTTTTCTCCCCATGATTTGGGGTCTCTTCTGACTTGGTTAACATACATTTCTGGGGTCTTTGCCACCCTTTTAGTATTTTATTCTCTCATTCATATATCTTTATCTGGATAAAATGACAAGATAGAAAAACTCACCACAAAAAAAAGAAGAACAACAACAACAACAACAAGAAGCAGTACCAAAGGCTAGGGACCTAATCAATACAGATGTTGGTAATATGTCAGATCTAGAGTTCAGAATGACGATTCTCAAGGTGCTAGGTGGGCTCAAAAAGGGCATGGAAGATATTAGAGAAACGCTGTCTGGAGAAATAAAAGTCCTTTCTGGAAAAATAAAAGAACTAAAATCTAACCAAATGAAATCAAAAAAGCTGTTACTGAGGTGCAATAAAAAATGGTGGCTCTTACTGCTAGGATAAATGAGGCAGAAGAGAGAATTAGTGATATAGAAGACCAAATGACAGAGAATAAAGAAGCTGAGCAAAAAAGAGACAAACAACTACTGGACCACGAGGAGAATTCAAGAGATAAGTGATATCATAAGATGAAATAATATTAGAATAATTGGGATTCCAGAAGAAGAAGAAAAGAGAAAAGGGGGCAGAAGGTGAATTGGAGTGAATCATTGTAAGAATTTCCCTAATATGGCAAAGAGAAAAAGCATCAAAATCCAGGAAGTGAAGAGAACCCCCCTCAAAATCAATAAGAATAGGTCCACACCCCGTCATCTAATAGTAAAATTTACAATCTTAGCGACAAAGAGAAAATCCTGAAAGCAGCCCCGGACAAGAAGTCTATAACATACAATGGTAGAAATACTAGATTGGCAGCAGACTTATCCACAGAGACCTGGCAGGCCAGAAAGAACTGGCATGATATATTCAGAGCAATAAATGAGAAAAACATGCAGCCAAGAATACTATATCCAGCTAGGCTATCATTGAAAATAGAAGGAGATAAAAAGCTTCCAGGACAAACAAAAACTAAAAGAGTTTGTAAACTCCAAACCAGCTCTACAGGAAATATTGAAAGGGGTCCTCTAAGCAAAGAGAGACTCTAAAAGTAGTAGAACAGAAAGGAACAGAGACAATATACAGTAACAGTCATCTTACAGGCAATACAATGGCACTAAATTCATACCTCTCAATAGTTACCCTAAATGTAAATGGGCTAAGTGCCCCAATCAAAAGACACAGGGTATCAGAATGGATAAAAAACAAAACCAACAATGTGCTGTCTACAGGAAACTCATTGCAGACCCAAAGACACCTCCAGAATAAAGTGAGGGGGTGGAAAACAATTTACCATGCTAATGGACATCAAAAGAAAGCTGGGGTGGCAATCCTTATATCAGATAAATTAGATTTTAAGCCAAAGACTATATAATAAGAGATGAGGAAGGACACGTATCATACTCAAAAGGTCTGTCCAACAAGAAGATCTAACAATTTTAAATATCTATGCCCCTAACATGGGAGCAGCCAACTACATAAACAAATTAAAAACAAAATCAAAGAAACAGATTGACAATAATACAATAATAGTAGGGGACTTTAACAACCCCCTCACTGAAATGGACAGATCATCCAAGCAAAAGATCAACAAGGAAATAAAGGCCTTAAATGACACACTAGACCAGATGGACATCACAGATATATTCAGAACATTCCATCCCAAAGCAACAGAATACAACTTCTTCTCTAGTGTACATGGAACATTCTCCAGAATAGATCACATCCTGGGTCACAAATCAGGTCTCAACTGGTACCAAAAGATTGGAATCATTCCTGGCATAATTTCAGACCACAATGCTCTAAAGCTAGAACTCAATCACAAGAGGAAATTTGGAAAGAACCCAAATACATGGAGGCTAAAGAGCATCCTACTAAAAAATGAATGGGTCAACCAGGAAATTAAAGAATTGAAAAAAATTCATGGAAACAAATGACAATGAAAACCCAACGGTTCAAAATCTGTGGGACACTGATATAAAATCTATGCACAGAAATCTGTTGTATTTCTTTACACCAGCAAGACAGAAGAAAGAGAAATTAAGGAGTCAATCCCATTTACAATTGCACCCAAAACCATAAGATACCTAGGAATAAACCTAACCAAAGAGGCAAAGAATCTGTACTCAGAAAACTACAAAGTACTCATGAAAGAAATTGAGGAAGACACAAAGAAATGGAAAAATGTTCTATGCACATGGATTGAAAGAACAAATATTGTGAAAATGTCTATGCTACCCAAAGCAATCTACACGTTTAATGCAATCCCTATCAAAATCCCATCCATTTTTTTCCAAAGAAATGGAACAAATAATCCTAAAATTTATATGGAACCAGAAAAGACCTCGAATAGCCAGAGGAATATTGAAAGCCAAAGTTGGTGGCATCACAATTCCAGACCTCAAGCTCTATTACAAAGCTGTCATCGTCAAGACAGTATGGTACTGGCACAAAAACAGACACACTTGTTTGTTGTTGATCCATGGAACAGAATAGAGAGCCCAGAAATATACCCTCAACTCTATGGTTAACTAATCTTCGACAAAGCAGGAAAGAATGTCCAATGGAAAAAAGACAGTCTCGTCAACAAATGGTGTTGGGAAAATTGGGCAGCCACATGCAGAAAAATGAAATTGGACCATTTCCTTACACCACACATGAAAATAGACTTAAAATGGATGAAGGACCTCACTGTGAGAAAGGAATCCATCAAAATCCTTGAGGAGAACACAGGCAGCAACCTCTTCAACCTCAGCCGCAGCAACTTCTTTCTAAACATCATCAAAAATCAAAAGCTTCTGCACAGCAAAGGAAAAACAGTCATCAAAACCAAAAGACAACTGACAGAATGGGAGAAGATATTTACAAATGACATATCAGATAAAGGGCTAGTATCCAAAATCTATAAAGAACTTACCAAACTCAACACCCAAAGAACCAATAATCCAATCAAAGAAATGGGCAGAGGACATGAACAGACATTTCTGCAAAGAAGACATCCAAATGGCCAACAGACACATGAAAAAATGCTCAACATCACTTGGCATCAAAACTACAATGAGATACCACCTCACACCAGTCAGAATGGCTAAAATTATCAAGTCAGGGAATGATAGATGCTGGCGAGGATGCAGAGAAAGGGGAACCCTCCTACACTGTTGGTGAGAATGCAAGCTGGTGCAACCACTCTGGAACACAGCATGGAGGGTCCTCAAAAAGTTGAAAGTAGAGCTTCCCTACAACCCAGCAATCACACTACTGGGTATTTACCCTAAAGATACAAATGTAGTGATCCGATGGGGCACATGCACCCGAATGTTTATAGCAGCAATGTCCACAATAGCCAAACTATGGAAAGAACCTAGATGTCCATCAACAGATGAATGAATAAAGAAGATGTGGTGTATATATACAATGGAATACCATACAGCCATCAAAAGAAACGATGGAACTAGAGGGTATTACGCTGGGCGAAATAAGTCAATCAGAGAAAGACAATTATCATATGATCTCCCTGATATGAGGAAGTTGAGAGGCAACATGGGGGGTTGAGGGCATAGGAAAGGAATAAATGAAACAAGATGGGATTGGGAGGGAGACAAACCATAAGAGACTCTTAATCTCACAAAACAAACTGAGGTTTGCTGGGGGGATGGTAGGGAGAGGGTAGTTGGGTTATGGACATTGGGGAGGGTATGTGCTATGGTGAGTGTTGTGAAGTGTGTAAACTTGGCGATTCACAGACCTGTACCCCTGGGGCTAATAAAACATTATATGCTAATAAAAAAATAAAAAATTAAAAAAAAATCTAATGATGTACTGTATGATGACTAACATAACATAATAAAAAATTATTTAAAAGAATAAGATGTGCTCCCTATATGGAACTAGTTTGACTTTTTCTAAGGTTTTTTTTTTTTAATTTATTTAAGAAATATCTACATCCAAAATGGGTCTTTAACTCAAAACCCTGAGATCAAGAGTTGCTTCCTCTACTGACTGAACCAGCCAGGTGCCCCAAATTGACTTTTTCTAATTATGAAGTTACACAGAATAATTTTACAACATTCATATGAAACATTAAATTATGAAAAATAAAATAAAAAATCACATGTCTTTCCCAAAGACAAAGAACCCTTAAAATTTGGGGTATATATCTTCCAGATTATTTTTTTTATATTTTAAACTCATGTATGTTTATGTATAAATATACAGAACAAAGGCTAGCTCTTACTAATCCATAATTTTCCTTTCTCACTGAATATATCATTGACAACTTTTTATCTCATATGTCCTCAATTATTATCACAATTTAAAGTTGGATGGAATTCTAATATGTTATGTACCATAAATCAGCAAATTCTCTGTTGATGGACATTTAGATTTTCACACCCTCATTATGAGCAATGCTAAGAAGGAAATGTAGTGCTTAGACATCTCTGTGAACTTATCCATTTATTCTATGTGTATTAATTCTGGGTCAAAGGGTAGCATAGTTCCACTGTTTAACTTTTTTTAGACACTGAATATATATTGCAAATTCTCTCCAAAATATATTCCATTAATTTAAACACACAGAGTACACAGTTGTCCCTGTTTTGCTTCACCCTTACCAACAGTAGCTAGAAAGTATATTTCTAAAGTATATCTCTGTACTTCAGAAAGTGTATTTCTAAAGTATATTTTTAATAAATTTTAGAAAGTATATTTCTAAAGTATATTTCTAATAGGCTTCCAGATATTCTGGGAGAACTCAGTAAACGTAGACAGTAACCAGTGAGACAGTCTGGCCAAATCCATTTGCCCTGATGGCTGAGATTTCTGCTTTATTCTACCTTATTACTTGCTCACTGCCCAACTTTTTATCTTATCTGAAGTTGTATAAAAGATAGAACTCCAGGCAAGTGACATAGGTACCTCTGTCCATCCACCCCACTGCACTGTTCCCAGACATGTCCCCATCCTTCAGGCATGAAGTTCTTGCCTCTGGCTTTTGCTGCTCTTCTGTTCCTGGCTTCAGTGACTCTAAGTAACCTGGAATTCTCCATACCAAGAAGAGAATGATGGCAGGAAAGGGAGATGAAACAAAAGCATTAGATATATATTTTTTTAAAACAAAAGAAGGGTACCTGGGAGGCTCAGTGGGTTAAAGTCTCTGCCTTTGGCTCAGGTCATGATCCAGGGTCTGGGATCAAACCCCATATCGGGCTCTCTGCTCAGCGAGGAGCCTGCTTCTCCCTCTCTCTCTGCCTGCCTCTCTGCCTACTTGTGATCTCTCTCTCTCTGTCAAATAAATAAATAAAATCTTTTAAAAACAAAAGAAAAATCTTAATGGATATCTACCTATAGGAGTAGGAGGACATAAAGCAGAGAAGACAGGTTTTGTTTTTTTTTTTTAAAGCTAGACTTCTCTGAATATACCATTTGGAAGATTTAACTTTGGAATCACTTAAATATTTCACCTAATATAAAAAATCAACATCTTAAAAGTAATCCTTAAAAATTAAAAACCAAAGAAATCAAATTAGTCCATGTGTTGAACTGGTAGCATGACCACAAACAAAAGAGCTATTTGGAGATGCCTGCACCTGGGTGCCTTAGTCAATCAAGCATCTGATTCTTGATTTCGCCTCAGGACATGATCTCAGGGTCAAGAGATGGAGCCCCATGTCCAGCTCCACATCGGGCTTAGTGCCAGGGCTGAGCCTGCTTAAGATTCTCTCTCTCTCTCTCCTCCTACACCTACTCTCTCTCTCTCTCTCTCTCTCTCTCAAAAAAGAGTGAGAACTATTTGAAGTGATGGGAAATAATCATTCCCATTTTTGTAAATGGAAAAACTGAAAAAATAAAATACATGTTCATCAAAGGGTTCTGTTTTTGGCTAGCTCACTGTATATCCATCCGTATGTGTAAAGTGGTATAAAATTAGAAAAGAATCGTGGAGATCCACATTTTTAGGTGTGAAAAGAGCTCTTGGACATATTAAATTTTTGAAAGGAAGCTAAAGAACCTTAAGTACAGAATGATACAATTATTTTTTATAATTTGTTTACTATCACTGAGTAAATTTGGCTTTTGGTGCACAGTTCTGTTAGTTTTTATATGTTTAGATTCATGCAACCACCACCACAAACAGAACACACAACAGCTTCACTGCCTAAAAAATTCCTCTTCATATTCAAACTTTCATCCCACCACAATCCCTGACAACCACTGATCTATCTACTTTCCATCACAATGGTTTTGATTTTCCTAGAATGGTACCTGAACAAAATGTTTTGTGACTGGCTTCTCTCACTCAGCATGTCTTTGAGATTCATTCAATTTTTTGTGTACACCAGTAACTCATTCCCCTTTACTGCTGAACAGTATTGCATTCTAGAGACATAGTGCAGATTTTTTCTCCTTTCATTCATTGAGGACATTTGGGGTTTTCCAGTTCAGGTTATCACAAATAAAGTTGCTATAAACATTTGTTTACAGATTTTTGTGTGATCCTAGGTTTTCATTTCATTAGGGCAAATGCCAAGGTGTAGGATTGCTAGGTCCGATGGATGGCAAGTGTTTGTTTAACTTTTTTTTTTTTTAAGATTTTATTTACTTATTTGATAGAGACATAGCAAGAAAGGGAGCACAAACAGGAGGAGTAGGAGAGGGAGAAGCAGGCCTCCCATGGATCAGGAAGCCTGATGTGGGGCTTGATCCCAGAAACCTAGGTTCATGACCCAAGCCGAAGGCATACGCCTAACAACTGAGCCACCCATGCATCCGGCATGTTTAAAAGAAACTGACAAACCATCTTCCAGAGTGACTGCGCCATTTTGCATTCCCACCAGCAGCAATGCAGGAGATCCCAGTTTCTCCAAATCGTTGCCAGCAATTACTGTTGAGAATTTTTATTTTGGCAATTGTTATCAACGTGCAGTCATACGCTCATTTGAAAAAGTCATGGAATTTTAAAAAAGTATAGTACATACTATTTATGGGATTAAAACAAAACATAAACACATAAAAGGAAGATAAAAATAAGCAAATACAGTTTCTTAAACTTAAGAACCTATAGAAAGAACATCAAAATTAACTTTTTGAAATAAAAGACATGCATATACATAATGAAAATTATTTGCCACACACCCAAATCCTCCCTAAAGCAAAGAGCAAGCAGGACAGTGTAAGGCAAATAAAAATTAAAAATGAGGGGTGCCTGGGTGACTAAGTCAGTTAAGTGTCTGCCTTTGGCTCAGGTCATAACCTTGGGGTCCTAGGATCAAGGCCCACGTTGGGCTCCCTCCTCGGCGGGGAGCCTGCTTCTTCCTCTCCCTCTGCATCTCCCCCTGCTTGTGCTCTCTCTCTCTTTCTCACTCTCCGCTATCAAATAAAATAAAATCTTTAAAAATAAAATTTGAAAAATAAAATTGGGATTTTAGTGCTTGCCACCACCAGATGAAAAGTTAAGAAGCAGCCTTTCTGTGGAGAGCAAGAATAATTGTGTACAAAGTAGAGAAGCATCCAAATATGTGACAACCTCTGTGTAATAAAAATCTGAGTAAAGTTACGAAAGAGAGAGAGAGAGAGAGAGAGAGAGCGCCTTAATTCTCCCTGTTAGAGACTTAATTCACTTCTCCCTTTCCTTTGAACATTTACTTGAGAAAACTTGTAAGTTCTTTCTCCTTAAAACATGCAAATCTTTTAAAAATGTAAATAGAGGGGCGCCTGGGTGGCTCAGTGGGTTGGGCCGCTGCCTTCGGCTCGGGTCATGATCTCGGGGTCCTGGGATCGAGTCCCGCATCGGGCTCTCTGCTTAGCGGGGAGCCTGCTTCCTCCTCTCTCTCTCTCTCTGCCTGCCTCTCCATCTACTTGTGATCTCTCTCTGTCAGATAAATAAATAAAATCTTTAAAAAAAAAAAAAAACGTAAATAGATCTCTTGACCACTTTACAACCCTGAAATGTCTTTCTCAAAGACCTGGGAGCCACCTCTTTGAAATGCAGTCATCAAGAAAGATGGCACCCATCTCCCAGTCTCTGTGGATAGATAGGAGCCTAACTTCAGCAGGTTCCTAGGGCTCCTTGCTCCAAGTTTCAAGGATATGAGAATTTTGTTTTCCCTTGGGATGAAACCAATCAGCAAACACAGATAGCCACTCCAATTATCAAGTGAGTCTAGGATGTGCTGCATGTGACAAATGATACTTTCACATCCTCTTACTTGAGAGCTAGTGATTGTTTATCTTGAGAACATGTCTGTAATGAGTTGTATCTGCTTGGCTACAGAAATGGGCAAGACTTTGGTCTCCGTAGTCTCCTAGCAGATTGTCTATGATGTGCATCGTGTTCTGGTTTAATGCTTATTCAGTGACAAAACTGTTTTCTTCCTCTCCTACCTCTGTTGGGGAGATTTTATGGGTTGAGAAGGGATTTTGTTTTTAATTGTATTCTCCCCCAAAATAGCAAATACAAACACACATGTGCATGCACACAGATGACATTATCAACAAAACTAAGTGAAGAAAAGAGTAAAAAGAAGTAAAAGTGAAAAAAAAAAAATAGCTGACTACAAGCACAACAATAAAAGCACTAACATGTGCCCCAACAAGAATATCCTGCCTTGGGTATAAGAATAAGCCAGTTGTTCTCAATGCGCAGTCTCCGAAAAGGGAGATTTGTGCATTGTTGGGGGAAGTGTAAACTGGTGCAGCCATTATGGAAAACAATATGGAGATTTTTCAAAAAATTACAGATAGAACTACCATGGATTCACCAATCCCACTCTGAGTTGTTATCTGAAGGAAACAAAAACACTAATTCGAAAAGGTATCTTGTTCACTGCAACATTATTTACCATAGTCAAGATACAGGAACAACATAAGTGTCCATTGGTGAAAGAATGGATTGATGTAGTTTATAAATACAATGGAATGGAATGTTGGCCATAAAAAAGAATAAAATCTTCTAAAAAAATTTTTTAAAAATAAATAAAAAATAAAATCTTGCTACTTGTGTGTGGAAACCTGGCGATTCACAGACCTGTACCCCTGGGGATAAAAATACATTGTATGTTTATTAAAAAATTTAATTAAAAAAAATCTTGCTACTTGCAATAGCATGGATTGAGGGCATTATGCTAAGTCAGAGAAAGACAATGTAATATGATCTTACTTATACGTGGAAACTAAACCAAACAAAAGCCACATTCACAGAAACAGAGAACAGACTGCTGGTTACAGAGGTGAGAATGAGGGGTGGGCAAAATGAATGAAGGGGACCAAATGGCACAAACTTCCAGCTATAAAATAAATAAGTTATGGGGATGGATGGACTATACAACATGGCAACTATATTTAATAATACTGTATTGCATATTTGAAAGTTGCTAAGAGAATAAACCTGAAGTTCTTGACATAAGAAAAAGGAAACTTTGTAATTCTGTATAGTAATGAGTGTGAAGTAGGCTTATGAGTCAGGTCTAAATGATCATTTCTAAATCTATCAAAATTCTATACAAATATAGAAGCATTGTGTTCTATACCTGAAACTAATATATTCAATTATACCTTAATTTAAGAAAAAAAAAAGTGTGGACCCCGAACCAGCAGCATCAATACCATGGGTATGTTTTAGAAATGCCAATCTTAGGGGCACCTGGGTGGCTCAGTCGGTTGAGCAGCCAACTCTTGATTTCTGCTCAGGTCATGATCGCAGGGTCGTGAGATGGAGCCCTGCAGTCCAGCTCAGTGCTTGGCACAGAGTCTGCTTGGGATTATCTCCCTCTTCCTCTACCCCTCCCTCCACCACCACCCCCTCCCACTACTGGGTCATTCTCTCCCAAAAACCTGAGACCCAGTGAATCAGCAGCTCTGGGGGTAGGAGCTCAGCAATCTGCATTTTCACCAATCTTCTGAGTGACTCAGATACAAGCTACAATTTGAAAACCCAAAACCAGGCAACTAGATCTGAGAACCTCCTGTCAAATCTGGAGGGTCCCTACACATGAGTGGATGCAGAAGTGGATGGAAGGGAATCACTGAACTGAACTGGTCACTCAACAGTCTCTGAAACATCAAATTTAAAAAGACCTTACAGGGTGCCTGGCTGGCTCAGTTGATAGAGCATGCAGTTCTTGATATTCAGGGTCATGAGTTCAAGCCTCATGTTGGTCGTGGAGCCTACTTAAAAATAAATAAATCAAATAAGTTTTTTTAAAAATAAAATTTAAAAGCCCTTATGTAAAGGGAATACTCCAGCTGTGTGAGAAACTCAGCAGGCCCTCTTCCTCCTCACCATTTCACTAGTAAAAATCATAAAAACAATAATTTAAAAGTCTCTGAGAAAAAGAAAAGACAAAAAGTTTTAAAGTTAAGTCCCTGGAAATCTCCTAAAGGTGGGTACACGGCAAATGAGGAAACACTTGTTCAAGAAAACTACTAAATCTCAGTAAGACAGTGCAAGTCTATAACGCTGGGGCCAGCACTTGCTCCCAACACACACACACACACACATATACAAACACACAGCAGGTCCATGAACCCTTGGCAGGGAAAGCTCAAAACACAGTGACTCTCTTCCCCCCAGAACCCAGTAATAGGGTTATAGTTCTACCCCAGGAGAAGTGTCTCTCATTCCAGCTTTCATCCCAGTTCTATTCAAGGCAAGTACAGTCCAAAAGACTCGTTTTCCCCCACCTAACTCCCACTCCTAGGGTTGAGGTTCTACCCCAGGAGCACCAAGCCAAGAGTACCTGGATTGTGATCTCCCTCCCTCCTCATAGGCAGAAGTTCCAAGAGGGGCAAGCCAAGAAGACAAAGGTTCCCTGACCCCCAACACAAGCCCCTGCTTATAGGGCAGTGGTGTTACTCCAGAAGAAGCCAGTTTACTTCAGGTTCCAAGAGGACAGACAAGACAGGAGCACTGGTATGTCTGTAACACTTTTCTTTTTATTTTTTTAAAGATTTTATGTACTTATCTGACAGAGAGAGAGAGATCACAAGTAGGCAGAGAGGCAGGCAGAGAGAGAGGGGGAAACAGGCTCCCCACGGGGAGCCTGATGCAGGGCTCGATTCCAGGACCCTGAGATCATAACCTGAGCCAAAGGCAGATGCTTACCCCACTGAGCAACCCAGGCACCCCCTGTAACACTTTTTAAGACAGACCTCTCTTTCTTTCTAAAACAGAAATTTAGGTATCTTATATATAGTGCAGATTTGGGCTTGCCTTATGATCTAATATGAAATTTTCAAAGCGAATGATTTAAGCATTTATATTTTTATTGATAAGGCAGATAAATATTTAATCTGAATTTTGTAACATTTTAAATTAAGTATTTTTTATGTTTTTTTTAAAGATTTTTTTTATTTATTTATTTGACAGAGATCACAAGTAGGCAGAGAGGCAGGCAGAGAGAGAGGAAGGGAAGCAGGCTCCCCGCCGAGCAGAGAGCCTGATGCGGGGCTCGAAACCAGAACCCTGGGATCATGACCTGAGCCGAAGGCAGAGGCTTTAACCCACTGAGCCACCCAGGTGCCCCAAGAATTTTTTATGTTTTTAAAAAGTCCTTCACCATGCAATATATGTGAACGGTTTTCTGATATTTAGGTTGAAGACATTTAATTAGATTTAGACTTTTAATTGGTCATCTTTATAACAATAACTTTACACAGTACCCTTAGATATTTCTCTCTTTTTACAGTATCTACTAGTTCCCTTCTAGAATAATGATATAACTAGCATATTTTTTTCTTTCTCCTCCCTTTCCAACACCATCTAATATGAATCAATACAGTACTTTTACTCAATGTTATCTCTACAATGCCAAGTATGTCTATACTTTTATCATTTGCCTCTTTGGCCTTGGTTGATGTCCTTTGTTACACCTATTGAAGACAAGGCAATCAGCAAGTTAATCCCTTTCTCTTGGGATGCTCACCTTTGAAACGCAGCCACCATTCTGTAAGGAAGCCCACATGGAGAGGCCTAAGTTAAGAGGACCCTCATGCCCACTGAGTTTCCAACTGACAGTCAGCACCACCTTGGCAGCCATATGAGTGAGCCATCTTGGAAACAGATCCTCCAACTCTAGTTGCCCCCCCCCCCCCCCGTTGACACCACGTGGAGCAGAGATGAGCCTCGTCTACTGAACCATGCACAAACAGCAAATGCATGAGCTGAATGAATGACTGCTGCTATTCTAAGTGACTAAGTCAGTTTGTTATGTAGCAACAGATAATTGGAACAATAAGTAGCACCTGAAATTTTTTCCTAAACCAGAAACTTAGGGTACCCAGACCAAGCTAAGAGAAGTGGTTCTAGAGTGCTAAATGGCAAGCCAAGTTCAACTATTGTACCTATTCCTGTGCAGGGAACCTATTATTCTAAACCCAATTAGTCAGCTGGTATCACCTAATACAAAACATGTTGGATTAGCCAATATGAAGATGCCCTCTTGCTGCCCAACAGAGTTAAGAGAATTCTATTGTCTCTAAGATACCTAGGCCAAGGAACTCAGGCTGGTCTATTGTGCATCTAAAGTGATTTCCTTGGTAATTTTTGTCTAGCATGACTAACAGATTTCATACTGTTGTTTTCAGCTTAATTGCCATTCCCCATGAATAAGGTGATATCTAAGGCTTTGGAGGGTTATATCTCTTACCCTCCCCAAGACAGTCCCTCCTTCATACCCACTCCTGAGAGTAGCTATGGAAACATCGAGGTGAGTCCTAGAAATTTTGGAATGGTTGCTGACTCCTCTAGGGTGCAAGTCATGTACCCACAGGACAAACGAGAAATGTCATGTTTAAAATTAGAAGAACAGGGGCGCCTGGGTGGCTCAGTCAGTTAAGTGGCTGCCTT
This sequence comes from Enhydra lutris kenyoni, assembly GCF_002288905.1. NCBI lineage: Eukaryota > Metazoa > Chordata > Mammalia > Carnivora > Mustelidae > Enhydra > Enhydra lutris. Next base: position 26,979,872 of record NW_019154090.1, read on the forward strand.
TGGCTCAGGTCATGATCCCAGGGTCTTGGGATGGAGCCCCACATTGGGCTCCCTGCTCAATGGAGAGCCAGCTTCTCCCTCTCCCTCTGCCTACGACTCTGCCTACTTGTGCCCTTTATCTCTGTCAAATAAATAAATAAAATATTTTTTAAATGAATGAATGAATTAATTAATTAAATCAAGCAGAAGAACATCCCAGGAGGGATACAGTGACCAGTCCAGGAAATGTTCCATTTAGTCATAAGGGCCAATCAGTTAATGGCTATTATTCCTACTGGTGAACATATACATGGTATGGAAATGGACAAAGTCTACATCTGGGTTGAACTACTTCAAGGGTCTATTGCTTTACTCCCCCCAAAAGACAATTAAATAAAAACTGCTAAGTGACCTAATCAACAAAACAAAAGGTAGATGATTATGGACCTGAAGTAGCAGCAATATTAATGTTACAGAAAGAACATATTCCTCTACTTCTGATTCCCAGCAGGGGAACTAAGGGCTTAGGAGAACCACATACACCTCACACATTCTCTTCAAAGAGGATGTGGCTGCCCCTGATCAGCGACAAGGACACTCAGCAGAGGGAGCAGGCCAGAGCTGATTTGCAGAGGTGGTCACTGGGCAGAGAGACAGTTGCCTGAGGACATAGCCAGCGCTGCTCCTGGAGTGGCCCCTGGCGGAAAGAGTCTGGCCTGGGCTAGGCTGGAGCTGGTCTGAGAGCCACAGGGCTCTGGGGCTGAATTTAAAATGGAAGACTGGAACCCAGCATGGAATTACCACTTTGTGGTATTCTTCCAACAGCCTCTATTGTCAAAACCTAACACGGGACCAGTTTTCCAGTATCTAAATCCAGTACTGTCAAGCAAGACAAAGAAGGGCGGCTCTGGAGCTAAGAGAGAATAAACTGGTTATCAGCACATCTACATGCTGAGGAGAGCAGAGTAGAAAGATCCAAGAATGACTTCATACCACCACCAAATCACCCCCTTCTTCTTGCTGGATAAATAACAGATACTCCTATGAGTTAAGCCACTGTTAGCTGAGTTGTCCGTCTCTTGCAACCTCAGACATCACCACCTGAGACAGGAAGAGTGTCGGAGTGTCCTTACTGAGCCGCTCTCTGAGTCTCTGCTATAGGTGTCAGCACGGCATAGTGTTTGATTATATTCTATATTCAATTGCATTCATGTTTTACCATCATTTAAATTGCTTTTGGTTCTCTGCTATTGCAAACAATGTTAAGATAAACATTTTTGTGTACTTACTTGTTCAATTATTTCCATTAAACAGAAGTCCAAGAATAGTTCCTGAGGCAAAATACAGGCATTTTTCAGGACTTCTGATGTATATTGCCAAGTGGCTCTCCAAAAACAATACCCATCAGCACTCCCAGCAACAGTGAAAGAGAGTACTCATTTCCCCCAAACCCTCGCCAACACTGGCTAGAAAGCATAATTTGAAAGCTGGGTGCTGTGAACTCAAATTCTCTTTATTCTGCCTCTTTCCCTCCCAACAGCCTAGAATACAGGTGCTCAATAAATCAATCAAAACTCCAGACTAGTAGACATTATGATCTAATCTGACTGTTCTGGGTGGCAAACAACTCTTCCCTGGCTCACTGCCCAGTATCCTGGCATCATGTGGCTCCTATAAAGGCAGTAGCTCCAAGCATGTCACAAAGAGGGCCCAGACTCCATTAAACCACTACCTGCTCCCCAAGCCACCCTTTCAGCCATGAAGCTCCTGCTCCTGGTCTTTGCATCCTTTGGATTCCTGGGAACTCCAGGTAAAATGGATGGAGAAAGAGACAGGAGGGCTAGGGGCCAGGAACTCTAGCAGATCTGGTGACAGACAAACCAGGTTGGGGCTTGGAGGCACCCTAAGGTGAGGGATCTCTCAACATTCACCACCAGCCTTAATACCCTGTACCCAGTCACCACCCTATATACAACAACCTTATACAAAAACCAGTCCCCCAAGCTTTTTTCCTGTTCTAAAACAAGAGTCAGCCTCAACCTGGTACAAAATATCTTTCTCTCACTTTACCTGAGCTCCCTATATCTAAACTCCTAAGATGCTGAGAAGGCATCTCTCTCTGCCATTTTCCTCCTTTAAGATCACCCCAGGGTTAGTGCTTGGAGGAGAGACTGAGCCTGAGAGGAAATCATAGGGGTCCCATTCCTGTGCCCAACACAGTGCGGGCAGGCAGAGCAGAGAGACCCCTCAGAGGGCAAGTTCACACAGAATGGCAAACAAGGTGCTCAGCTTGAGCCCTGGAGTGAAGACAGCATGCAGAGCCAGAGAGAGAAAAAGCAGAAAGCCAGGCAACAGCTGTGTAGAAAACCAGAGGAGGAGGGTTCTCAGAAAATGCCAGTGCTGAGGTGATGGCAGACAGAGCTGAGACAAAGCCCTCAGATTTAAGCAGGAGGTGGCCCGTGGTGTCAGGCAGTGTACGAATGCACAAATACCCTGTCAGTAGCAACCACTACTTTCCCTTTAATGCCTTGGGGAATGATTGGGCCTTTTTTTTTTCTTTGTCCTGGGTTGACTGATATTTAGTTTCATATTCCCTGAGAACAAATGAGGCAGAAACACCATATAAGTGGAGACTGTGGGGTAAGAAGAGCCCCAATTCCCACTTTTAAGTGTTCAAGTTCCTTCCTGACATGAAAACCTGACTCCCCACGCCCTGATTTCACGCATACATTCTGACAGCGAAAGTGCAGGCTTTAACTAGAGGCAAAGTTGCAAAGACTGGCAGAGAGAAAACTCCTCAGAGTTCCCAGAAGCCAGCAGTTAAGGCAAGTTCTTTCTCCTCTTCCCTGCCTTCTCACCTCTCACTTGCTGGCTATCTCAAGCACCCCACTCAGAATAAAACCCCAATCACTCCCTGACCCCTGGGAAGTCCCAGGGCTGCTTCTACCCTCAACTTCCACTCCTGTCCTCTCCTCTGCAGCCGGTGGGGGCGGGGCAAGTTGTGCACGCTCTTACCCCGGACGCTGCAAGATGCACTGCGACTCCCTGGAAAGATCCATATTCATGTGCGACAGGTACAAACTGTGCTGTGTCAAAGACCTCTTAAGGACCATCTCGCCACCTCCTGTCCACAAACCTAAGAACCCCTGCAGAAAATCTACAAGAAGACAAACTAAGGAGCATCAAAAGGGTATAACACCAGAACCACTGTCATTTCCAGGTATTCAATATGGCTATGGTATCCCTACAAAAGGTTGAGGTTCCCTCCTTCTGCTGCTCCAATTTATGACCCATCTCAAAGCTCCTCTTGTATATCACTCTGTCACTCACTGAATAAACCCCGGAGTTTGTATCAATCCTATGCAAATGACTGCCCTGTCCACTCATCCACTGGGTTTGTGTCAGTTTGGGGCCTCCAAGAGCGGACGTCAAGGCAGAATTAGACATGAAAAGATTCATGAGGGGGAAACACCTGTGACGGAAGATGATGAGGAGCAGGAGGAGGCAGGAGCGCCTTCAGACTGCAATGCGGGTCCGATATCTGTAAAAGGAGAGGGATAGGACGGGAGAGGAGAAGCCTGACATCGCAGATCTAAGGCTAACGGAAAGGCTCAAAGCAAGGCTCACCCCCTCAGAGGAGCCCCTCCCAGGGCAAAGATCACCAGGCTCAGGCACCTGGGTGGCTCGGTTGGGCAACTGCCACCGGCTCAGGTCATGATCCCAGAGTTCCAGAATCGAGTCCCGCATCAGGCTCCCAGCTCCACGGGGAGTCTGCTTCTCCCTCTGACCTTCTCCCCTCACATGCTCTCTCTCTCTCTCAAATAAATAAATAAAATATTTTTTTAAAAAAAGATCACCAGGCTCTTGCACAGCATGGAGCATAGTCATGGGCTGTGAGCAGCCCCCAGAGAACGAGGACTTGGGGTGAATGTTACTGTAGAGCTACAAGTAGGGCAGCTGGAGGCTCTCCACAAACCACACTCTCACAGCAGCTTCTCTTGAAAGGAGGTCTGAGAGGGGCACCTCCACGGCTGCCCAAAGCATGAGGTAGGAAAGGAAAGGGCTTCAAGGGGATGTGTTGGTCAGCCATGTAGACTGACTAATGAGGCATTCATTTATTCATTTGTGTAATAAAATGGACACAATACATAGATCTCACATTGAAATATTCTCTGCAGTGATGCCAGTGACTCCAACGTGCCCATCCACGACATAAAATTGGCATAACCCTGTTGCAAAGCCAACTGGAGATAAGAACAAAGAAACAGAACTTCTATTTGTTTAATCCAGTTAACATTACTTCCAGGAATCTATTCATTTGTTAAGTTATTCAAAAAAAGCAAAAAGGCACAAAGGTGTTCAATGCAATGTTATTTAAAATTTCAAGAAAGTGGGAAAACTCTAAATGATGAAATATTTTATACTAATGATGTGTATAATTATGGACAAATGGAAATACTTATAGAACATAGTACATACTTATAACATTATCCAAAATAGCACTTACACTACAGTTGCCATTAGGTCAAAATATCTCTTCAAGTGACACAATGAAAGTCATAAAAATTATGACTTTTTTTTTATTGGAAAGCAGGATTATACATAAGTTTCCTCTTACACATGATGTCCACTAATTTTGTGTAACATTTATGTGACAGATGCCAAATTCCATCCAAGAGAAACAAACCAGAACACTCAGGCCTAAACAATTCCAAGCAATCCTGGAAACTAGCTAACCATACAAAAAACTTAAATGCCAATTCCCTACCTCATGCCTCAAACCAAAATTAATTCCAGATGGTTTAAAAATAACAGTGTGAAAAATAAAGTATTAAAAGATTATAGAGTTAGGGGTGCCTGGGTGGCTCAGTTGGTTGAGTGTCTGCCATCAGCTCAGGTCATGATCTCAGGGTCCTGGGATGAAGCCCTGCCTTGGGCTCGGTGCTGGGTGTGGAGCCTGCTTGGGATTTTCCCTCTCCCTTGCCACCCCCCACCCCCTCTGCTCACACATGCATGTGTACAGTCTCTCTCTTAAAAAAAAAAAAAGATTAGAAAAAAGATTATATAGCTAAATATTTAGTTTGGGAGCCAGGAAACTCTAAATATGGCAATAAAAGAAAAATTCATGCAAAATTAAGCTGATTATATAGCATAAAACATTAAACTTCCATGTCAAAAAATATCATTTTGAAACATATCCATATCATTGCCTATATAAACAGTTCTCTTCTTTTGATTTATGAGTACTATTCTCTTCTTTATGATCTATGAGTACCACAATTTATTTATCCAGATTTGTTGATGGACATTTGGGTTGTTCCCAGTTTGGGGTAATTTACAAATAAAGCTTCTAAGAACATTCACATACAAGTCTTTGTATGAACCTATGCTTTCATTTCTTTTACATAAATACCTAGGCATGGAATGGCTGGATCACATGGTAGGTGAATGTTTAACTTTTAAAGAAATACCAAACTGTTCCCCAAGATGCTTGTGTCATGATATGTTCCCACCATCAGTACAGGTTCCACTTGCTCATTCTCACCAGCACTTGGTATACAGTCAGTCTTTTTAATTTTAACCTCTCTAATAGGTGTGTAGTAGTATCTCCTTGTGGTTTTAATTTGTATTTCTTTAATAATTAATTACCCAAAAAGTATATTCTGTATAATTCCGTTTATATAAAATTCTCCAAAATTCGAAGTAAGCACTAATGACAGAAAGCAGACCAGTGGTTGCCTGGGAATAGGGAAGGTATGTGGAAAGTACTGGAGAGAGGAATTACAAAGGGGCATAAGGATACTTTGAGGTGATGAATGTGTTCATTACCTTGATGGTGGCGATGGCTTAGCAGTGGTATACATAAGGCAAAAACTTACTAACTTGGACACTTTAAATGTGTACAGTTTATTGTATGTCAATTAATCCTCAAAAAAAGCTACTAAAATAAAATAAACGTCAAAGTGAAACAGAAAAATTAAAGTATCATAAATACTTAAAAGGCAAATGACAAAGTGAGACATATAGATGAAGTACTGATGCCCTAAAAATATAATAAGTTAACAATATAAGAAGGAAAACATGAGGGGCACCTGGGTGGCTCAGTCAGTTAAGCGTCTGCCATCAGCTCAGGTCATCATCTCAGGGTCCTAGGATGGAGCCCTATATGGATGGATGGAGCTCCCAGGGGGCCTGCTTCTCCCTCTCCCTCTGCCCACTGCTCCCCCTGCCTGTGCATGTGCTCTCTCTCCCTCTCTCGGCCAAATAAATAAATAAAATATTTAAAGAAAAATAAAAAATAGAATTTTAAAAAGAGAAGGAAAACATGAAACTCCCAGTGGAAAATGGTAAGTGATATGAACTAGAAACATAACTGCCTAACATGGCCAAAAAACATGAGGAAAATAATATTTTACCTGGAATCAAATAAATGCAAATTAAACAAATATATATATATAATATATTATATATTATATTACTTACATTATATTATATATTTTATATATATATATATATGCATATTACTCAACCATAAAAAGAATGAAATCTTGTGCAACAATATGAATGGACCTAGGGGTTGTTATGCAAGTGAAATAAGTCAGACAGACAAGGATCATGTGATTTCACTTATACATGGAATCTAGAAAACAATGCATAAACAAAAAACAAAAAGAACAGACAGAAACAGTCATAAATATAGGAAATAAACTGGTAGTTGTGGGGTAGGAAGCAAAAATAGGTGGAAGGTATTAAAAGTTACAGACTTCCAGGGCGCCTGGGTGGCCTAGTTGGTTGGGCAACTGCCTTCGGCTCAGGTCATGATCCCAGGGTCCCAGGATCGAGTCCCCCATCGGGCTCCCAGCTCCATGGGGAGTCTGCTTCTCCCCTGACCTTCTCCCCTTTCATGCTCTCCTCTCTCTCTCTCTCAAATAAATAAAACCTTAAAAAAAAGTTACAGACTTCCAGTTATAAAATAAACTTCCAGGATGAAAAATATAGCATAGGGAATATAGTCAATAATATTGTAATAGTAGGACAATGCTATTATAACTTATGACAGAGAGTAACTACACTTCTCATGGTGAGCACTGAATAGTGGATGTAACACCCAACCGGTATGTCATATCCCTGAAACTAATATGATATTATATGTCAAGTATACTTCAGTTAAAAATAAAATAGAGGGGCTCCTGGGTGGTTAGTTGGTTATGCATCTGACTCAATTTCGTTTTAAGTCATGATCTCGGGGTCCTGGGATGGAGCCCCGCGTCAGGCTCTGTGCTACGCACAGAGCCTGCTTGAGACTCTCTCTTTCTCTCTCCCTCTGCCCTTTACCCTACTTATGCATTCTTACTCTCAAAAATAATAATAAGTAATTTTTAAAATAAAATAAACAAATTATAAAAATTTTCAAAATAAATACATGCAAATTAAAACTACAATGAGATCTCATTTTCTTATCTATGGGATTGTCAGATATTCAAAAGATTTGCAAACCCTTGGGATGCCTGGGTGGCTCAGTGGGTTAGGCCGCTGCCTTCAGCTCAGGTCATGATCCCAGGGTCCTGGGATAGAGTCCCACATCAGGCTCCTTGCTCGGCAGGAAGCCTGCTTCTCTCTCCGCCTCTGTCTGCTTGTATGTTCTCTCTCTCTCTCTCTCTCTCTCTCTCTCGCTCTGACAAATAAATAAATAAATAAAATCTTAAAAAAAAAAAAAAGATTTGCAAACCCAAGTTTGTTATGTATAGATAGGAACAAGTCTTGTCATCAGACACTCCTATTTAGGACTAAATGGGTAAGTCGGGAAGACGTTTAGCTACCCTATTCAAAAACCCCAGAAATGTTCATGTTTTTTGGCTCAGAGCCTCTGATTTCTTTTTAAGGTTTTATTTATTACTTGAAAGAGAGAGAGAGAGCACACAAGCAGGGGGAGTGACAGAGGAAGAGGGAGAGGTAGACTCCCCCACTGAGCAGAGAGCCCCAGGACACTGATATCATGACCTGAGCCAAAGGTAGACGATTAACCAACTGAGCCACCCACACATCCCCTCAGAGACTCTGATTTTGGGAATGAATATATTCCAAGGAAATAATAAGAACCATGTTTATTTGTTTGTTTTTAAGAATCCACATTTTTTTAATGTATTATACAAACATAATCCTAACAGCATGATTAGAAGAGTATAAACTGGAAACTGTCTAAATGTCCAGGAACGAGAGGTGTTAAATAAAATAGATATATTCACAATGTGTAATGCTATGCATCCTTTAAAAAGGATAAATTTACAGCTTTCTTCAGTCATACAGAATGAATCCAACTGTGTTATTCATTCAAAGAGCACTATAAAAATCACAGTGATCCCGTTTTATAGCAAAGAATACATGTGCGTGCACAAACAGGTACCCAAGATTCTGGGTGGGCGTCTATCAACAGCTATTATTTTTGTTCCATGACCTTCTCAAAAAAGAAATGCAATGCGTCCCAAAGTAGATTCAGTTCCACAATGCAGTCATGAGAAAAAAAAAAAATGTTTTACTAAAGCTTTTATAGGGAAATACAGAAGACCTTTTCCATCATCCTATCCAACAAATCTTCACAACCATTCCCTTTAAAAATCCTTGTTTTTTTTCCAAGTTCTTTTTCAGTCACTGACACCTCAGCCCACAAGCCCTGAGTCTTGGCAGTCACTCCACTCCTCCATTCATAACGGATCATGCCTTGGATTCCCAACCCACTCCCTATCATTTCCCCACATTCCCCATTCCCTACATGAAGGCCGTTTTGCCCTCTCACTGCTTCTTCCATTCACAACCTTCCCTCCCTAACCAAGTCAGCAGACAATGAGCTTTCTTAGCACTTAATCTCTTTAGAAAATAGCATAAGATTCCAAGTAAATTACTTCTCTATCATCATAAAAACATTTCTGAAAGCAAGAGGCCCTAAACGGATATACAAAGAGATGGGATCAGATAATGCTTTCTATTATTTATATGTGTAATGTTTCTACTTTCTAATTTTTATACAAAATTTTTAAACAAAATACTGACAAAAAGTAAAACCCTAACAGAAGCATGATAATTATATAGCATATCACAACTTGAACTGGCAAAACATTTTCCAGTCTCCTACTCATTTCCTCACTCTCTGTCAAGGATTCATGGGGATCCATGGGGCACAATAGCTAAAAATGGCCAAAAACATTTTTTGAATAAACCATTTTGAATAAACCATTTATATATCTAATACATATAAATTAGATATATAGATGGTTTATTCATTATCTTCCTGTTATTCCAAATAATTAAGAATATAACTATAATAATGTGAAATCTTAAAAAAATAAATTACTGAGCTACAGATAAATGATTGGTGGTTGGGGGGGTGAGAGGGATCAAAGGTACAAACTTTAAATTATAAAATAAATAAGTCCTGAGATGTTATGTATAGCATGGTGACTATAATCAATAATACTGTATTATATATTTGAAAGATGCTTTAAAGTATGCTAGAAACTAATATATATCATTTATAACTTAATTTTAAAATACATAATAATTATAAAAAGAAACACTTGATTGATAGACAAAAATTAGGCTAATTGCTTCTTTATTTTTTTTTTTTGTAAATAATTATTTAAATTTTATTTTTTATAAACATATATTTTTATCCCCAGGGGTACAGGTCTGTGAATCGCCAGGTTTACACACTTCACAGCACTCATCATAGCACATACCCTCCCCAATGTCCATAATCCCACCCCCCCAACCCCTAATTGCTTCTTTAAAGCACAATACCAAAATTACTTGTGGTGCTACCAATGGTGAACCATCAAAGGATGAGATACAACCCCTGAAAAAGATAGGATACTACAGCTTATTTCTACTCCCTTTACCTACAGTGCATGGAGGGGATCCTAGAGAACATACTGTGTAATATTTCTACTTAAAATGTTTTTCCCGGGGCACCTGGGTGGCTCAGTGGGTTAAAGCCTCTGCCTTCAGCTCAGGTCATGATCTCAGGGTTCTGGGATCGAGCCCCGCTTCGGGCTCTCTGCTCAGCGGGGAGCCTGCTTCCTCCTCTCTCTCTGCCTGCCTCTCTGCCTACTTGTAATCTCCGTCTGTCAAATAAATAAATTAATTAATTTAAAAAAAAAAGTTTTTCCCACCCAGAATGTCTCTCCTAAAATTTCTTCTAAGTAAATGACCTTCAATTCTATTAGAAATCAATATATCAAGTACAGAAAGCAAAAAAATAAAGACATGGAAAATTTTTACCAATTAACAAACTTGGAAGTAATTAAACATAGGTCATTCTGCATGACTAGGAAAAAAAAAAGTTTTTTTCCAAAAACCTGTAGGAGATTCACAAAAATTGGCAAAGTCTTATTTTTTTTTTAATTTTATTTATTTATTTGACAAACAGAGATCATAAGTAGGCAGAGAGGCAGGCAGAGAAAGGGAAAGAAGCAGGCTCACTGCTGAGCAGAGAGCCCAATTTGGAGCTCAATCCCAAGACCCTGGGATCATGATCCAAGCTGAAGGCAGAGGCTTTAACCCACTGAACCACCCAGATGCCCTGGCAAAGTCTTTTTAGATTGCAATCCTAAATTTTAAAAATAAAATTAAAAGCAGAAATTACACACTTCACAGTCTTTAGTCAGAATAAAATACGATGAGAAATTAATATAAAGAGAAAGCCAATGTCTGCTCTGGTGAGAGTATGAACAAAGAGCTGCTGGATTCAAGGACACGGAGGAGCTGAAAGCCACTCTAGAAGGACTGAAAAGAGCCCCTATTGATCTAGAAGACACCTGGTTCCTTTCCCTCTCTCCACTTCAATTGGCCTGCCAGCCAGGCTTTGATTTCCTGGGCAGAAGATGAAAGAATTCCTTCCTGTGGTAGTCAAGGATACCAAAGAAATCTGGGGAGGTGGGAGGACTGTTCTGCATCCTGATTTTGGTGATAGTTAACACTCAGACAACTGTACACCCAAAAGAGTCCATTTTATAATATCATAATTTTTGAAATTAAAAAGTAAAATACACAGTTACAGAAAATGTCATTGGGGGGAGAAACTTCTTTGATATACTGGAACAATTAAGAACTTTTTTTTAAGATCTTATTTATTTGAGAGAGAGAAAGAGTGAGAGATCATAAGCGGGGAAGAGGGAGAGGGAGAAGCAGGCTCCCCCCTGACACGGGCCTCAATCCCAGGACCCTGGGATCATGACCTGAGCCGAAGGCAGACACCCAACCAACTTAGCCACCCAAGCATCCTGAGAACTTTTAATTTTTTTTTAATTTTTTAATTTTTTTATAAACATATAATGTATTATTAGCCCCAGGGGTAAAGGTCTGTGAATTGCCAGGTTTACACACTTCACAGCATTCACCATAGCACATACCCTCCCCAATGTCCATAACCCCACCAGAGAACTTTTAATTTTAATCAACATGGCCTTCTTATAAAATAAAATTTCAATAGAAAATATTAAAATGTAAGTACCCAAGAACTGTAACTTAAATTTCTACATATAGCTTAAGCAAACAATTCTCTTATGAAAAGACAAGGATTCTTTCCTTCCCTTTTCCTCTCTCTTTGTCATTTTGCTACAGGGAACTGAAACAGTAATTGTGAGGAGCAGGAACTCTCGGAAAGATGAACCCAGAGCTCTAAATATGCTTGGTGGCAATCACTATTTTAATAGGTATGTGCTTAGCTTGCCCCTGTTTCTTTGCCAGGTTTTTTTTTTTTTTCCTTGCAAAGAAGAAAAATAACTCTGAATCTTGTTTCAAAGGTAATTGTATGATGATTGTATTCTTGGCCAGGCAGGAAAGGAGAGAGGGAGGGAAGGGAGAAGGAGGGGGAAAATATGTTAAGAGGTTGTACTATTAATCCACTTCAAGGCGTTTTTTAATCAATAAAACCAAAATGCTCTTATGAAATTGATTTGTCCTTAATATTCCATCCTTCAGTATAATCGTATTCACAGAAGAAACTGAACTTATGAGTTATCCAACTACAAATTGGCAGCAAGTCATGAAACCAATAAAATAACGTATATACCATGGCATCCTGCCCAGAAAAATGGCACAGTAGCTAATTTCAAAGCATTCTCTTCTAAAGCAGAAATACTGAGGTTTTTGAAAGTAAAATGCTTATTTTCCTTTTAATAAAACTACATTCTATGGCCCTGGTTTGTAAGTTGCAGAAAAAAGAATGAACCACCATTCTTCTAATACAGCTTATATAGGGACTGATTTTTAAATATTTTTAATGTTTTTATTTTTAAGTAATCTCTACACCCAACATGAGGCTCTAACTTACAACCTGGAGATCCAGAGTGGCGTGCTCTGTCGAATGAGCCAGACAGGCATCCCGATTTTTAGATTTTAGTAATTATTATCTTATTTCCAAATGTAAAGGCAAATAATAAAGTGTGTGAAATAATCACACGGTAAACCTTGGTATTTCTCAGCGCGTTAGTGTGCTCAGGCTACCCTAACAAAATCCCATAGACTGGTTTAAACGACAGAGGTCTATTTGCTCACGGTTCTGGAGGCTGGAAGGCGCCGATCCTGGGCTGGCAGGGCTGGTTTCTGGAAGGGCTCTCCCGGCTTGTGGCTGCCAGTCCTTCCGCTGTGCCCTCACGGGGCGGACAGCGAGGTTGGCTCTGGGGTCTCTTCTAACTAGGACACTAATCCTAAGGATTAGAACCCACCCTTGTAGCCTCGTTTATCCTTAAGCACTTCCTCAGAGTCCCCACCTTCAAGTACAGTCACATAGCGGACTTGAACGGCGACATACTGTTGGAGGAGGTCATCGAAAGGACCTGAAAGCAGGTTGACCCCGGGGCTGGACCTGGACGCTTGGACGTCCCTCACCCCCTGCCGCGGGCTTGGAATGTTCGTTCCGCCTACCAACTCCGCAGCCGGAGCCATTTTCAAGGACACAGTTTGATAGAGCCCTGTATTGATGAGACCACCTGGCCTCGGGCGTTGCGGAACGGGTAAGGCCCAGGGCAAGCCTCAGAGGTCAGTTTCCTCGCTTACTGAAACTGCCACCTACCCATCTTGGGTGGTCTGCCTCTTTTGGGGGGGTCTCCCCCTGCCCTCTGGGTGGGGGACGGGTTCCAGATCCTCCCCTCCCTTGCCCTGGGAATTCCCCAGTTTGGGAACCAACACCTGTGAATCTTGGAGGGGAACATAAACATTCAGTACCTGCCACTCAGTTTTGGACTTTCAATACTTAATTTTACCAATTAGCAAAAAGACGAGTTGACAAATAATCGTAATTGTTTTGAGAAAATGAGTATAGACATGCTTCAATTCCCTTATAATGATGCATTGATTACAGAATGTCAAAAGTTTTGAAAATACAGAGATGGCACGTTTTGTTTTATTTTTTATTAGATTTTTATGCTAAAGCAAACTGCTGATAACATTTTAATTCCCTTTGCTTTTCTATAAAGCATTAGCTCTTTCATTACCTATGACGACACTTGAGGATACGCAAATGTAATATAAACATGGGTTTTGCGATACGTATAATTTTAACATTACTCCCACCCCAAGATTTCTGTCCCTGGGTTATTCAATCAAATACTGATATAAGTACAACTATGAAGGGATTATGCAGATATAATTAAAGGCTTAAGTCAAAGTGGCCTTAATTTGTGGAGAGTATCCATAAAGACCCGACCCAATCAGGTGAGGCCTTCAGAAGCATTTTTCTCTGGCTGGTATGAATAATGAACTAACGACTTACAACTTGGTTCGTATACAAAAATATCCAGGTTATACTATAAAATTATGTGAATTATAATTCCACTCAAATTTTATGAGATTTAACAAAATAATTTTTTAAAGATTTTATTTATTAGAGAGATGGAGAGAGAGCACAAGTAGAGCAGCAGGCAGAGGGAGAGGGAGAAGCAGGCTCTCCGCTGATAGGGGATCCCCATGCAGGGCTCGATCCCAGGACCCTAGGATCTGATCCCAGCAGAAGGCAGCCGCTTAACCGATTGAGCCACCCAGGTGCCCCCGGAATAAATTTTTTAAAGATTTTTTAATCTTTAAAAAATATATTATTTAATTTAATTTTTATTTATTTAATTTAATCATTTTATAAAATAATTATTAAAATTTAATTATCTTATAATTAAATTATAATATAAATATATATTATAAATTTTTAATTATTTTGTTTAATTAATTATTATTTAATTATTATTTAATGTATTTATTTGACAGACAGAAAGACACAGTGAGAGAGGGAACACAAGCATGGGGAGTGGGAGAGAGAAAAGCAGGCTTCCTGGTGAGCAGGGAGCCCCAGGAAGTGTGGCTGGGTCTCACATGACCTGAGCAGGAGGCAGATGCCTAACGACTGAGCCACCCAAGCGATCCCAAAATAAAATTTCTATAGTAATTTTTAGCATTAATATTATTTGCATGAGATATTATATCATCTGCTATTTTCAAATGTCTTTTGGAAAGTTAATATGCTGATAAATACCCACGTATATCTAAAGACTTCTTATAATTGGTGTTTAATTCTAAAGCTATCAAATTAAAAAAAATTGAAAGGAAAAAAGTTAAAAGGATATACTGTCATCCTATAGTCTCTGTGTAAATTTTTGTTGTTGTTGTTGTTGTTTAAGATTTTATTTATTTGGGGCACCTGGGTGGCTCAGTAGGTTAAGCCTCTGCCTTCGGCTCAGGTCATGATTTCAGGGTCCTGGGATCAAGCCCAGCATCCGGCTCTCTGCTCTGTGGGGAGCCTGCTTCCCCCTCTCTCTCTGCCTGCTTCTCTGCCTACTTGTGATCTCTCTCTCTCTGTCAAATAAATGGATGAAATCTTTAAAAAAAAAAAAAAAAAGATTATCTATGCTTAAAAAAAAAAGATTTTATTTATTGACTTGACAGAGAGAGATAGCAAGAGCAGGAACACAAGCAGGGGGAGTGGGAGAGGGAGAAGCAGGTTCCCCGCCCAGCAGGGAGCCAGCTGTGGGGCTCAATCCCAGGACCCTGGGATCACAACCTGAGCCAAAGGCAGACACTTAACGACTGAGCCATCCAGGCACCTGATGTCTGTTTAAGTTTTATTGGTACAAATAGCCCAAATAAAATGCCTTGACTTTTCTGAACTCCAAAATAAAATAGTGCATTGTAGGTATTATCTTAATAATATGTTTAAATTAGACTTAATTGTGTTTTTAATGAATATTGTTTTCAAGTTTTAAATAATGTTACAATTTAAACATATTTTGATATGACAATGCTGATAACATTAAGATGGTAACAGGACGTACTAAAATTTAAGGTAATAACAGAAGTGAGTCTCCTGGTTGGCTCAGTCAGTAGAGCATGTCACTGGATCTCTGATTATGAGATCAAACCCCATGTTGGGGATAGTACTTAAAAAAAAATAGTAACAAGTTATAAGTGAGAGGAAGAATAAAAAATTCAGAAATGAGAAAAGAAGTAACTGAAAAGCTTTAATATTTGGATTTTTTTTATTAGAACCAATAGTTTGGGTGCTCATTTTTTTTAGGGAAAAAAAGGCTAAGTAAGCTTCCCACAATGGACAACCACAGATTGCCTGCAGCTTCTGACCACATGAAATGTCGTCATCTCCATATCCATTTTTACAGCTACAGCCTTGGTAACAGGGTGGCTGAAGGTGAGATTACAGCTCCCAGAACAGAAAGAACACTCTGTCCTTTTTTCCCTACTAAAGAAATGATAATCATCTTTTTCCACAGGAAAAGTGACAGAACTAGACTAGCTTTCACCCAAACTAATTTCTTTCCCTCCCGGGTCTGCCTCTACACTACATCTCCTGGTCTTCTTGCACTTCGGGGAGTCATGTGACTGAGTTCTGGCCAAGGGCATGTAGGAGGAAGTGATTAATGCCACTTCCGGGTGACCTGGAAACTCCTCCTGTGTAATATGGCCTCTTCCATGGAATAGCCTCCAGGAGGCTGGTGATACCCAGGGAGACCTTGATCACCACATGTTGAAGATGGCAGGGTCTCCATCAGCTTGGGTCCCTGAATGACTATATGGAGGAGCAAGCCACCCCTCACACTGTGGAATGGGGTGTCTGTGAGAAGTGAACTATTAGGTGACAAGGCTGAATTTGAGAGTTTGTTACATGAGCTAATGTTACCACAACTAATACCAAAATATAAGACAAAAAATAGAAACAAAATATTTGTAGTACTGACCTCTCCCCTGTCAAGGAAAAGAGAGTTCACATCACAGGCACTAAGATGATCTAGACATAATAGAAAAAAGTCACCTTGATCACCAGTGAGCCACATCAGTCTTCCCAGGGTACTAGCTAGGTAGATTCTATAGTTTGTCTATAAGTCATTTATCCAAGTAAAATAGTATTTCATGAAGAGTGGCTAGTACAGCCCACAGTTCCATGGCACAAGTATTTTTAACTTGAAACAACCATTATACTTCAAAATTGCTTTAGATGTACTTCCCATTTCATCATGCAAAATATTAAAAAGATGCGTTCCCTAGGAAAGAAAATATTCTTCCTCTATACTTCAAGGTCTTCCGGCTGAACCAAGAATTAAATTCACATGAGATAAGGCAACAGGAAGGAAGAAACCCAAGATTTTATTACATGTGCACAGAAACCCAATATTGAAATCAAGACCTAAAGAAATGACCAAGGCTGGCAGTTTTTATACATTTTAGACAAACAATAAACTTGTGACTACTTGACAGGATATAGAAAACAGGTGTTTGGGAGCTTTAATTAGTAGAGAATTCTAAGCAGAATTTAGACTAAGGTAGTAAATTAGAGGGGGAAAAAGTTTCCTTCTAAGTTCTCTTTATTTTTTTATGTTTTTTTTTTATTTTTTATTATATTCAATTAGCCAGCATATAGTACATCACTAGTTTTTGGTGTAGTGTTCAACGATTCATTAGTTGTGTAATACACCCAGTGCTCATCACCACATGTGCCCTCCGTAATACCTATCATCCAGTTCTTTGAAGTCCTTGTCTCTCAGGCACCTGGGCAGCTCAGTTGGTTACGTGTCTGCCTTCGGCTCAGGTCATGATCCCAGGGTCCTAGGATCAAGCCCCATATCAGGCTCAGTGGGGAGCCTGCTTCTCCCTCTCCCTCCCCTGCTCCCCCTGCTTATGCACACATTCTCTCTCTCTCTCTCTCAAATAAACAAATAAGATCTTTTTTAAATAAATAAAGTGCCTTATCTCTGATGATAGATGTCTTTTTATTTTTTATATAGGGACAGTATCTTTCACATGGAAGATTTGTTTCCTGCTTTCAGGGGGACAGAGGAGAGTCTGAGTGTCCTTGCACCATTGTTTCTTTCTTTCTTTTTTTTTTTTTTTTTTAGATTTTATTTATTTATTTGCAGGGAGAGAGCACAAGCAGGGGGAGCCGTAGGCAGAGGGAGAGGGAGAAGCAGGCTCCCCACTGAGCAGGGAGCGCAACATGGGACTCAATCTCAGGACCCTGGGATCATGACCTGAGCCGAAGTCAAATGCTTAACCGACTGAGCCACCCACATGCCCCAGAACCACTATTTCTTAAGTAACTTCTATTTAAAACAATCAATATACCAAAATGACAAATTTGGGAACGTCCTGGCCTTGGTCCCCAGAGTACTCAAGGGATGAAGTTTGATTAAAATTATAATTTTCATTAAGGATGTTCTTAAGTGGGGCACCTGGGTGGTTCAGTCAGTTAAGAACCTGTCTTCACCAAAATCTTGGACATTATAAAATATGTAAAAATTAAAATGATGTCTTGGACTCCAGATTGTAAAAGTATAGAATTTATAATAGGCCTGTGTTTGAAAAAAATTGGGGACTGTAAAAAGGTTATAAATAAAATATGGGAAACCTTCTTTATTGTCAGGCTTAAATCCAGCTTCATATAATAGAAAAATCCAAAAGGGTTTAAGCAGTATAGATGTTTATTCCTCTCTTATGCAGAAGACTTGTGCAGAAAGCAGTTCAGGCATTAGTTCCACAGGGTCACTATGTCATCACCAACCCAAGTTGCTAATTTGCTGCTTCACCATCCGTACTAAAGAGCTTCCATACTCAAGGTCACCTCATGGCACAAAATAGGTGCTGGGCCTCCAGCCATCATGCTTTTGTTTCAAAGAACAGAAGGAATAGGAGAGGACCTCACCTTTAGGAAACATTCCCAAAACTCCCACACAACATTTCTGCTTACATACAATGGGCCAGAACTTAGTCCCATGGCCATACCAGCTTTAAGGGAAGGTAGAAAATATTGTCTTTATTCCTAGAGGTAAGATGTCTTTAAAATGTGGATTTCTGGGCGACTGGGCGGCTCAGTGGGTTAAAGCCTCTGCCTTTGGCTCAGGTCATGATCCCAGGGTCCTGGGCTCGAGCCTCGCATCAGGCTCTCTGCTTGGCAGGAAGCCTGCTTCCTCCTCTCTCTCTCTCTCTCTGCCTGCCTCTCTGCCTACTTGTGGTCTCTGCCTGTCAAATAAATAAATAAAATCTTTTTTTTTTAAAGTGGATTTCTGTTACTAAAAAAGAAACTTCTAGGTAGAATGGTAGATAGGTGAAGGAAACAGAAAATACTTTAATACACTTTAAATATATACAATTGTATTTGTCAATTATACCTCAATAAAGCTGAGGAAAAAATTAAAACAAGATCTTGAAGAGATATTTGCACACCAATTTTCATAGCAGCACTATTCACAAGAGCCAAAAGGTGGAACCAACCCAAATGTGCACTAACAGATGAATGAGAAAACAAAATGTGGCATATATTTCCAATGGAATATTACTCAGCCTTAAAAAACAAGGAAATTCTGGCATATGCTATAATGTGG
Source organism: Enhydra lutris kenyoni (assembly GCF_002288905.1). Lineage (NCBI taxonomy): Eukaryota > Metazoa > Chordata > Mammalia > Carnivora > Mustelidae > Enhydra > Enhydra lutris. Next base: position 26,998,720 of record NW_019154090.1, read on the forward strand.
ATGAACCTGGAGGACCCAGGGCTAAGTGGGAAAAAGTTGCAGAAAAGACAAATTGCCTATGATTCCACTCATCTGAGGTATCTGGAGTAGTCGAATTCATAAAAACAGTAAGTAAAATAGCAGTTGCCTGGGCCCTGGGGAATGGAAAAATGGAAAGTTATGACTTAATGGGTATAGTTTCAGTTGCACAAGTTGAAAAAGTTCTGGAGACTAGACACACAACGATGCGTGTAAACTTAAAACCACTAAACCACACACTTAGAAATGGTTAAGATGGTCAATTTTGTGTGTTTTTTACCACAATTTAAAAAAATAGAATTCATAATTTTTATTTTTTTTAAAGATCTTATTTATTTATTTTGACAGACAGAGATCACACATAGGCAGAGAGGCAGGCAGAGAGAGAAGGGGAAGCAGGCTCCCCGATGAGCAGAGAGCCCAATGCGGGGCTCAATCCCAGGACCCTGGGATCAGGACCTGAGCCAAAGGCAGAGGCTTTAACCCACTGAGCCACCCAGGTGCCCCAGAATTCATAATTTTTTTTAAAAAAGTCATGGAAATAAGATGGACGGATGGATGGTGGAGGATGGACAGATGGACAGACATGGTAAAGCAAGTACAGACCATTGTGGGGAGTAGAACCTTGGTGGTGGGGCAAGGGTGCTCTTTTCACTGCGCTGTATGTTTGCAATGTTTCCTCAGAAGGGGTTGGGGAAATGAGTCTTGTATTAAATCAAGGCTTGGAATGAGCTAACCACTTGGGTTTTTTCTCGCTCGAGAGCATCTCTTCCTTTCAAGTCAGAGGGAGTTTGAAGTTCTCCCAAGGCACTTAAGGTGCTTTCCTTCCACCTCCTGCACAGCTGCCTTTGATCACTGTCCCTGAAACCTTATTTAATTTGAAGACGTCATGGCTGCCATGAAGGAGAAAAAGCTGTCACTGTATCTTAGAGATAGAAAGAAACTTTCCCCGACCTGGCATTCAGTCTCTGCCAGGTCCCATCCTTGGAGCCATTTTACTCAGATAAAGGTCCCTTCAAGAAGGACCCAACCTGCGGCCTATGAACAAAGTTCGTCCCTCCTGATATTTTTAGCAAAGAATGTGGGGCCTCAGTTTAGCCCATGTAACTCTTTGGGCTCTTTAGCTAGCAAATAATTTTTAAAATTTGGCACGAATATGAAAAAACTGAGCTCACTAGAGCAATGCAAACCAGAAGAGAATGTTCCAGCCGTTTTTCAAGCTCTTCTCCTACAGCCTCATTTATCGGTCAAATAACATGATGAAAGAAGTGAAAGATATGACATTTCTCCGTGTTCATGCCCTTAATCATCATCCAGTGTGTCCCGAGGCTATAAAACACAGTACAGGAATTCATTCATTTTCATAGAATCAGATGGTAGAAATGCAGGCTGGTGGCATAATTCTGATGAAGAATGTAGTCAGCTGCTTCTGCAAATCAAAAAAATTGGGGGATTTCAGGAATAAGAGACTCTATCTGGTCGGCTGCAGTCCATGCAAGATACCTAATTCGTGGGGCCAAATGTGAGGTCCCTTGTCCTAAAATTATTAAGAATTTCAAGATAGTTAGAGCAGAATATTTAACCAAGCAAAGAGTTCTTTTGAGTATGGGGACCCTATGTTACTGCATAGGTCACACACCCAGGAAACCAGCCCTGGGGCCCATGGTAAATAAGGTTATTATTTTTACTGATGTAACAAAACATCAGAATAATTTGAACTTGAAGCTGTTGGATGATGAGAATTGCTCCTTTCTTCAAGGCAGTACTGATATTTCCACTAAGTGAGGCATGCAAGTTGAGCAAATAAAAACATTTAGGAACTGCATTTATTTCCCATTTCCGAGCTCCCTGACCTTGCTAGAACGGGCACTTAGCACAGACACACAGTAGGCATGTATTATTTTTTTAAGTAGGCTCCACGCCCAACGTGGGGCTCAAACTTACGATCCGAGATCAAGAATCACACGTCCTAATGACTGAACCAGCCAGGCAACCCCTAGGCATGCAATATTGATTGAATTAATCACAGAATTTTAAAACTGTAAAGCCATATTTCCAGAACTCATTCATGTATTTTGATAAATAAGGATTATCTTAAGCTTATGCATCTTCCTTTTCCTAAGACGATGAGCCTTAGAAAGTGCCGTTAACCAGTCCTCTTATTTTCTTGATGTATTTCAAAGTAAAATCTGGGCTTAAATACAAAAAGGAGCAATTAAACTACATATCAGTCAACACTCCTCAGATAATTTATTGGCTCACCCAACTGAAAGACCAGGCACAATCATCCAGGCTGTCGGCGAAGGATCACATGATGTCATTAGAACCCACCTTCCTTTCTCCTCTGGTGCTAATATCCACCTCCTGCTCTGTTGGACTCATTGGCAAGCTATGGGTACATGACGGCTCCAAGCAGCTGCAATTACCCACCAACTGCAGCAGGAAACCCAGTAGGAAAGAGAGCAACACAAATAGAGGTCCAAGACCTGAGCCTCAGCAGACCTGATCGGCCTTACTTCGGTCTTGTGCCGTCTCTAAATCAGTCAGTGGCTGGGGTGGATAGCATACTCTGAGTGCCTTAGTCCTGATCATGAATCTCACCCCCAAAGGGCGCCTGAGTGGCTCAGTGGGTTAAGCCTCTGCCTTCAGCTCAGGTCATGACCTCAAGGTCCTAGGATCAAGCCCCACATCAGGCTCTTTGCTCAGCAGGGAGCCTGCTCCCCCAACCCCCGCCTGCTGCTCTGCCTACTTGTGATCTCTCTCTCTCTCTCTGTCAAATGAATAAATAAAATCTTAAAAAATAAAAAATCTCACCCCCAAATCTAGAAACAGAGCCAGCTTCTGCAGGGACTGAGAAAGGAGCCAGCGTGGATTCCCCAAATGGAAATTTCAGAATTGTTATCACAGGAAGTAGAGTAGCTTCCTGCTGGTCCTTTGCAAGCAGAAAGCAAGCTACCCTTACTGTGAAGATACTGCATCCCCGGAAGCTTAGAGATGGGACACAAGTCAAGAACCATCCTGAAGTTTCTGGCTGTGTTTCAGTGTTCTGGACTACAGGTCTAAGTGAGTCCCTGAAAGCATTTTTTTTTTTTTTGCCCCTTTAAATAACTGAACTTAAAGCTGAAAGCCAGCATTAGGTACATGAGTCTAGAAACAAACTGAGGTACACCCAGACGGAGTTACCCTGCGGTTCTTCCAAAATGGTTCACAACTGTGAACTGTTCAGATTTGTTTCTACTTTAGAATTGTTCTTACTGTAAACATCTAAAAAGAGAAAATTGTTCAGTATTCTCTCACTGACTTGTTCAAAATGACCCCACCCATCACTATGAACATCTACGTTAAACTTATGTAAATGTCTATTTAAACACTTACTTTTAATCCATATTTTAATTGTGCTTCTACTAAAAAAAAAAAAAATCCACACAGTCCTAAGATGTCGACTAGTAATAACCACACCACCATCTTCAACAGTGAGAGCTTGCATCTGTTGACCTTCCTTCTTGGCATCATCTCCCCTATTCATACACCTACGCAAATCCTAGTTTGCCTAAGACAGAGCTCTGCTGAAATTCCCTGAGTACAAGGACCAACACAGAGCTAGTTACAGTGATGCACTTTCATAGGAGATGGAGGTAATTGAACCCCGCTCAGGTGGCAGGTGGGCTGGGCACCAGGTGTTGCTGCATTCTGTTTTCTGTTTTCTTTCTTTTTTTCTTTCCTTTTTTTTTTTTTTTAAATGAATGCTACTGCATTCTGAAGAGACCATTGGCAGATTCAACCCAACCAGTACAAAAGCTGTACAAAAAGCTTCTGCGGTGTTTGGCACAGGGACAAGCCTCTGTGAAGACGAGGGACAACTTGGAGGTTCCAGATGTTCTGCTAATTGCCCCGGTTCAATGGGAGGGCAGGACCAAATACCCTGGTCCTGTCATCAGAAGCTCAAGACTGGTGAGAGTCTTATACTGCAGAATGCAGACCAGATACTCCATTTTGCCTCCTCACTGCGCCGTTTTCACCGGGTGGGGGCTTCGTTTCCATGACGACGCAAGTGTCAGTGCGGAAACCTGGCTTTACACCAGCAGAGCCAGTTCCCATTCAGTAATTTAATAAATATTTGTTGGCACCAACTATGTGCCAGGAACTGCTCCCCACACGAGAGGTAGCAATAAACCAGAAGGACAAATTGCTTGCCCTCGTGCTGCTTACCTTATGGTTATCCGACTCCAAGAACAAACATAAAAGGAAGTAAACGAATGTGTGATGTCCAGCAGTAATCGGTGCTATCAATGAAGTAAAGCAGAGTGATGTGATGGGAAAGAAACTGTGGTCAGGCAAGATCTCTCTGAGAAAAGAAATTTGAACTACCAGCCCATGATAAGCTGGCCTCTTGAAGACGTGGAGACGAGCATTCAGACCAGGGGACCAGCCAGTGCCAAAGGCTGAGCTGGAAATGAACTCGTTTGATGGATAGAAGGAAGGCTGGTGGAACTAGAAGTAGAGACAGGAGAAGAAAGGAAAGGGATGAGGCAGGAGGCATGGAGCAGGCAGGAGCATTGGGCACATAACACAGTCGTCCCACTCACCACGCTAGTGGTGAGCATGATCGGTTCCAACTGTGAATTCTACAGTAAAAAGTGTCATTAACGATTTACAAACCGGGGATCCATTCCCCGAGAGCCCGCCCTTAATTAATTTTACTGGCCCTTTGCCGCCATCTGCTGGCGACACTCGGTATGCCAACGCCATGGTCAACACCGGCTTACTAGGAAGGAGTCGGATGTGGAACTCGAGCTCAGGACCCTCCGATCATAACCTGAGCCAAAGGCAGACCCTTAAGCAACTGAGCCACCCAGGTGTCCCTAGAATGGCTATTATTTTAAAAAAGGAAGAAAGGTTGGAAGGAGGGAGGGAGAAGAAAGGAAGACAGGGCAAGAGGGAAGGGAGGGAGGGAGCAAGGGAGAATGGAAGGACATAACAAGTGTTGATGAGAATATGGGAAACTGGAGCCCTATACATCGCTTGAGGAAAGGTAAAGTGGTGCAGCCACTGGGGAAAATTTTGGTGGTTCCTCAAAAGTTAAACACAAAATTACCATATAATCCAGCAATTCCACTTGTAGAATATACCAAAAAGAACTCAAAGCAGGGTCTCAAACTGATACTCGTATACCCAAGGTCATAGCAGCATTATTCGCACCAGCCAAAAGATGGAAACAACCCAGGTGTCCATGAACAGAGGAATGGATAAATAAAACATGATGTATCCGTACAATGGAATATTACTTCTTAAAAAGGAATGAAATTCTGGCCCATGCTGCAACATGAGGGAGTCTTGAAAACATTGTGCTAAGTGCAATAAACTGAACACAGAAGAACTATTGTATGGTTTCACCTATATGAAGAACGTAGAACATGCAAATTCACGGAGAAAGAGAGGAAAACAGACATGACAGGGGCCCGGGATGGGGAAGAGGGAATAGTGGGGACGGGTTTCTATTTAGGAAGATTAAAAAAAAGTTCTGGAGATACACAGTGGTGATGTTTAGACAATATTGTGTGTGTACTTATGGCCATTGAATCGTGCACTCAAAATGGTTACAATGGTCAATTGTATGTTATATATATTTTACCGCAATTTTTAAAGGCCCTTTGAAGAGAGGAAGCATGTGACTCACAGATCCACTTAGCCAGCTGAGCAGAAGTCACAAATCACAAGGGACAGGAGTCTCTAGGAAAGCTACATGGAGATGAATGGAGTGAATTCCTATGACATGCACCAGAGTCCCAAAAGCTTACTGGGGGTGTCAGGTCAGCAGATGAGAATGAAAGGGACAGAGACCAAAGAAGACCAAAAAATGAAAGCAGGACACCAACCTCCGAAAGCCTCTAGGCAGGAAATAGGTTGGTGGAACTACAAAAAGGTACTATCTGACATCAAAGAGGGAAAAATGACAGTGAAGGCAAAGTCTCAAGCCCAGAGGATTATTCTAGGCCTAGACAGCAAATGAATCTGGAAATAGCTTGGGACCAGGGACTCCTTTTTTCCTTTCATTTTCTCCCTTTTGAATGGAAAAGCCTATAAATTTAGGTACCCTATGTACAACCCACCATTGTATTTTGGGAGCAGGTAACCTGTTTATTGAGTTTCTTAGACCCACAGGTGGAAAGAAATTGTGCCCCACGATGAGCTATTCCCAGATCCTCCCTCTACCTAGTTCAGATGATGAGATAGGGGCCCTTTGAGCAGATGAGATTCAGATAAGAATTTTTTGGTTTGAGTTGATGCTATCACAGGATGAGACTGGGGGACAAGGTGAGTATGTTTTGTATGTGGGATGGATGTGAATCTTTGGAGTCCAGAAGGCAGACTATGGTAAGCAGAAAATAGCCCCCTAGAGATGTTCACATCCTCTCCCCTAGTGTGTTATGCTACAGGACAAAAAGAAATTACAATTGCAGTTAAAATTAAGTCGCTAATCAGCTGACCTGGAACAAGATCACCCTGAATTATCCTGATGGATACAAGGTCCCAGAGCCTTTAACAGCCGAAGAAGAGGGCAGAAGAGGAAGCCACGGTGACAGGAGATGGACTTGACCTACCATTCCTTGTCCTGGGGGTGGAGCAGTGGCCACACACCAAGGAATACATGCAGATTCTAGAAGCTTCCTCTAGAGCCTCTGCTCTAGAACACAGCCCTGCTGACACCTTGATTTTAGCCTTTTGAGATTTGTGTCAGACTTCTGACCTACAGAACTGGAAGATTAAAAAAAATTGTGTTGGGGCACCTAGGTGGCTCAGTTGGTCAAACATCAAACAAAGTTGCCTTTGCCTTCGGCTCAGGTCATGGTCTCTGGGTCCTGCTTTGGGCTCCTTGCTTAGTGGGGAGTCTGCTTCTCCCTCCCCTTGCTCGCGCTCTCTCTCACTATCTCTGTCTCTCTCAAATGATAATAAAATCTTTTTTTAAAAAAGGTGGGGGGAAGAAAATTAATGCCAGAGCTCAAGCCCTGGCTCTACAGGCAGAGAAGCATGATGGTCTGAGTTACTGCTCAGCAAATATGCATTCCCCTGACCCTCCTGGGGGACCACTTTCCTGCCTAATGGCCGCAGAGCCTGGACCTGTGACTCTCTTCGCCCAGTGAAATGCTAGCGTGCGTGCACACAGAGGTCTTGAGTACTTGACCAGACTCGCTCCAGGGATCCTCCTTGGAAAAAGCACACCCAAGTCACCCCAGAGCCTAGGAGCACCCCTAAGCCTAACCCACAGTCTGAAACCCAGCCCAGATGACCTGCAGCCAGAAGCAGAGCCACCCCACCAAGCCAGCCAAGGCCAGCCAAAGGTAACAGTTGACCCAAAGACACGGAGTAAAAGAGTTCTTCTTGCTGCCATCCACCGAGTTTTGCCGTTGTTTCTCATGCAGCAGTATGACTGGAGAGAAAGCTGACCAGGACGTAGAATTCCTAAGTAGTCATGTAACAAGGGTCCTCCTTCTATGAATTAGGCCAATCCGGTGTGTGTCTGCACGTGCACGTGCATGGAGGCATCCCTGTGCACACGAGGACCGACCCACGTGCAGCCCTGGTAAGTGGGGGAGATCCGTGTACAGCGTGCACACGTGTGGGCTACTCTCTGTCACACCTGGAGGCCTGAGGGCTGCATGTGATGTCAGGGAATCTGTTTGTTCAGACTTTCTTACTTGGTTTTCCTTGCCAGAATTCATTTGTTCCATCGCTATAAGGTGTCAAGCTCCTGGCTAAAAACCTATGTGATTTTTTAGGTCCAACCATAGGCCATGACGAAGGCTTTCCCTGGCAGTCCTCCCAGGAAACTACACTCCGCGCCCCAGCCTGGGTGCCCGGTCAGTGCCCGGCAGTCTCAGAGTGGGGGGGAGGCAGCGAAGGACTCAGCCCCCAGTGCCCTCCTCCAGAGCCTCTGCCAAGACCTGCCTGGCAGGGGGAGGGGGAACCCTGCAGACACTTTCCTTCTCCCAGCCCTGCCCATTCTCCCTTCCCCACCCAACCCCCCATGGGGGGTCCCCAGAGTCACAAAACTGCAGAAGACTTTTGTTCGGGGCTCCCCCAGCAGTGAGACCAGCCCCAGGGACTCATCCCCCTGACCATGGGTCCCATTCCATAGGGAACATGGAATGGACCATGGCACTTTCTCTAGTTTAGCCTCTTCTTTGCGCGAAGTAAGCAATGGAAGGCCTGACTGTCACTTTAGTTTTGAATTGTCTTAACTGGCTGCTCTGGCCCCTGGCGGCTCAGCTCTCCAGCTCAGCTGAGCTCCTGACAGTACAGTGCTTAAGAGTAAACTACCTCGGGGCGCCTGGGTGGCTCAGTCGGTTAAGCAGCTGCCTTCAGCTCAGGTCATGATCTCAGGGTCCTGGGATCAAGCCCTGCATGGGGCTGGCTTCCTGCTCCACAGAGAGCTTGCTTCTCCTCCCGCTCCCCCTGATTGTGCTCGCTCTCTCTGTCAAATAAATAAATAAAAACTTTTAAAAAAAAAAGTAAACTACCTTATGCCTGGTGACTTCGGAAAATCACTTTGCTGCTTCACGGACTGGGTTCATCTGTAAGATGGAAATGCTTATGATCCCTACCTCAGAGGGTTGACCTTGTGAGGACTGACTGACTATAAGAAAAGCATAGGGTCCTAAGTGCTAGCTAAGTGTTTGCTCCTATTATGTTCAAAACTGTTCATTTCTGGGGTGCTGGCTGGCTCCATCAATGTGACTCTTGATCTCAGGGCTACAGATTCGAGCACCACGCTGGGTGTGAAAATTACTTAAAAATAAAATCTTTAGGGGCACCTGAGTGACTCTGTCAGTTAAGCATCCGACTCTTGATTTCAGCTCAGGTCAGGATCTCAGGGTCGTGAGATGGAGCCCCACATCAGGCTCCATGCTGGGCAAGGACCCTGCTTAAGATTCTCTCTCTCCCTCTCCTTCTGCCCCCTGCCCCTCCCTTTCTAAACAAAATAAAAATTTTTTTAGGGGCGCCTGGGTGGCTCAGTGGGTTAAAGCCTCTGCCTTCGGCTCAGGTCATGATCCCAGGGTCCTGGGATCAAGCCCCACATCAGGCTCTCTGTTCTGCTGGGAGCCTGCTTCACCCCCTCTCTCTACCTGCCTCTCTGCCTACTTGTGATCTCTATCTGTCAAATAAATAAATAAAATCTTTAAAAATAATAATAATTTTTTTAAAAATTTAAAATATAACTTAGAAATAATAAATTTTTTTTTAATTGTCCATTTCAGGGAGCCTAGGTGGCTTAGTGGGTTAAAGCCTCTGCCTTCGGCTCAGGTCATGATCCCAGGGTCCTGGGATCAAGCCCCACATCGGGCTCTCTGTTCCACTGGGAGCCTGCTTCACCCCCTCTCTCTACCTGCCTCTCTGCCTACTTGTGATCTCTGTCAAATAAATAAATAAAATCGTTTAAAAAAAATTGTCCATTTCTGTTTCGCAATCCATTCGGCTCTAAAGGTGCCTACTGGCTTAACCTAGGTCACGTGCTTCACCCCAGCCACCTTGATCCTGCTCCCAGGGTATTGCATGTGACGTAGACCAAACTAGGAGGCGCTCTCCAGTGCCTGGACTAGCTCAAGGTGGCTAGGAGATATAAGCCAGGCCCGTCACACTGAATATGAAGACTTGGGCTGAAAATTCTGGGACAGAGACCCTCTTTCCAGCAGTACCCAAACCAGGAGGTACAACCCCCCAGGAGAAGCTGGGAAACACACCACGACCACAGGAGGCCCAGCCTCGGGAAGAGAACACCTTGGAACAAAGTAAAGAAACAGAAACCAGGTCCTTGGTGCTGTCACTTGATTTCTGGAGAGACCCGTGCCTCACCTAGAACACTGATTTCCCTGATCCCTTTTTTGTGTAGGGCAATTTGGTCAGGTGTCCTGTAACCTGTGAGTCTCTCCGGACGCCAGGTGGATGGGTGAGTAGTCAGAGCGTCTGAGGCCTTGCAGGAGCCTGGGTCCCTGGGGAAGCGGCTCTGAGGCCAAGTGCAAAGCACAGAGTGTCAATTACTGAGTCCCTGGGAATCCAGGGAGGGAGAAACAGGCAGGACTCGGCAGAGGAAGAAATGAGCGGTCATGCAGGCCCAGGGACAGCTTCAGCCAACCCGACAGGGAATGCCGGAGCCAGAAGAGGTCTTCAGAGTCATCCCAGTTGAGGCCAGGATGGCTTAGCCGTTGGCATTTGCACACAGAGCAGTCACTGGACGTGGGAGGGGACTGATCTTGGGTGAGGGGGCTCTCTGCAGCCGAAGCAAACCCTGAAGGGTCTGACGGCCGAAGGACACATTCCCACGGCACTCCCAGGGACTGCAGCAGCTGTCCTTGCTTGAAGGGGGGGCCAGGCAGCACAGCTCCAAGTCAGCACAGAGTGGGGGGCTGCGCCTAACTCCGCCTGAGTACGAGCGTGTGTTCACGTCCACGCACGGCTGGGGTGCAGGCACTGGACAGACAGACAGCTGGACCAGAAGAGAGATGGCCATCAGCGAGGAAAACCCGGCAAGTTCCCAGGGGCACCAACTTGGGGAGTCGCCCCTCTGCCCTGGCACTGGCCTCAACAGGTCTGAGCACAAATTAGGAGGGAAGCTAGGCTTCCATCGCACCAGGGACAGCGCAGCCCAGAGCCAGTTCAGAGAGGGGCTCACTCGGCTCTTCTCGAGAAGTCCTGTGCCCCAGACACAATCAGCACAGTTAGCCCCCCCCTATCTTTTTTTTTTTTAAGATTTTATTTATTCATGAGAGACACAGAGAGAGAGAGGCAGAGGGAGAAGCAGGCTGCCCACCGAGCAGAAAGCCCGATGCAGAGACTCAATCCCAGGACCCTGGGAACATGACCCAAGCCGACGGTAGACGCTTAAGCAACTGAGCCACTCAGGCACCCTAACCACCCCTTATCTTAAGACCATAGTCCATTCCTACCACATCTACTCAAGGCCTAGCTGGAAATCTCCAAGCAAAAGAGCAAATGCAAATCCAGCTTTATTGGTAAAAAGGAATGGCAGACTTGACTGGGAGTACCCACCTGGCCCAAGCAGCAGCGCCAACCAGAAAGAAAAGAGGAAAGGTGGAGGGAGACGGGGAGGGAGGAAGGAAGAAAGGAAGGATGGAAGGAAAGAAGGAAGGAAAAGAGAGAGAAAGGGAGGCGGGGAAGGAAGGAAGGGAGGAAGAGGAGACCAGGCTCTGAAAGTGGGCATGCGCTCAGAGAAGAAGATAAGTCAAGGCTCCAGGTATAGGAAAAAGAGCAGGGAGGAAAGGCTGGCCCCTGGACCCGGCATCTAGAAGGGCAGCAGCTCTTCCACGGGGATGTTGAGGATGACGTCCATGTCTGGGGTGCACCTGGTAGGGAAGAACAAAGAGGGTACGGGAGGTCAGGCAGGGGAGCCAGAGTTGAAGAGTGGGAGAGCACACCCTCGGGGGCACCCAGCTCTTCGAAACACTGGTACTCAGTTGGGGAGCCCCATCCCAAAACACCAGTGACTGTGCAGCCCACGTGTACACGTGGAGATGTGTGCACACACCAAAAATAAAAGAGGAGTGGGTCTGGCATAATGAATGATCCTCTCCAGAGGTCTGGGGTCAAGAGGGAGCAGGCTCTGAAATGCGCGGCCTCTCATGCCCAGCACTCTCTTTGTGGTCAGAATGGCCGGCTTGGACACCTGGCTGTGTGTCATCTTGAGCTTCCGACTTCCCCCAGAGCCCCACTCCTTCGGTTGGCATGTATGTGACAAGCACTCACTATGTGCCCAAGCCCAGAGCGGCCTCAGTTTCCTCATTGCTCAAACGGGGGGAATAATTCCAACCTCGATCTTTGGCAGGTGGACAAAACTCCATCACTGACAGGCGTCCTTCTTTCCATACAAGGAGTGAGAATAGCATCCATCACAGGGACCAGCACATTTAGGGGGCCAGACAATTACATCCTGCCTCCAACCTCGTCCCAATTCTCTCATCCATTCTCGTGGCTTCCATACTCTCCTGACCCACACTGAGCTAGCTATTCAGGCACGAAATGTCAGGATGTCTGCAATTGACGGTATTTCACGAGAAAAAGCGAAGGAATGAAGATGAACCCATATGACAAAAATAGAACAACTCCTAATCTACACGGGCAACTGAGTGTTCACCAGAACATTCTCTCTACTGTCTGCATATTTGAAATTTCCCAAAATAATGGCAAAAAAGAAAAATCATCTTTATACTGACAATGCCGAAATCTCCATCTGTAGCCGGTATCAGTCTTCTGAGTTCAATCATCAACCTGAGGGCTCTGCACGAGGTGCCCCAGGTCCTGTGAACAATCACATGAGGCCTGGCCTCATGGGATCCCCAGGCTCTGCCACAAAGGGCCTGACCCAAGAAAGGTGGGCAGAGAACTGGCTTTGGAAGGAAGGAAGTTCTTCCTCTGGGGCCCGGGAGTCTGCCAGGTGGAGAGGACATCCTTCTCTCCTCACAGAGTGGCCCGTCTTCCCTGGAACCAAACACCCTACTCAACTCCACCTTCCTGAACACCCTGGGAGCTTAGGGGTACACCCACTTGGAGGAAACATGGAATCTGAGAACCTGAAGAGTCCACAAAGCTTATGTAACCCAGCTTCCTGCGTACAAATGAGACATGAAGGCCCAGAGACAGGAAAGGTCACATCTGCGTGGTTAGCAGCAGAGCCAAGGAGATCCGGGTCGCCCTGCACCCTCTATCGCAGGGGTCTGCCTTCTCCACCAGACTGCCTTTCCTGGGGACAGAGAGCCTCTTCGAGGGCCCAGCAGGGTGGGTTTAAGCAGCTGCTGCAAAAAAAAGATCCCGTACTTGGGTCTCCGAAGCAGAACATCTGCAAATACGATCTCTCGGGGCTCCTGGACCTGCACCTGGAGCTGCTCCAACTCGGCCTTCAGTATGGGTATTTCCTCCTCAAACTGGTTGATAAACTGAGGGGAGAAGCACAGCAGGGGAGAGTGAGGAGCCCGACGTCCCCCAAGAAGGAAGAACGGGGCCACCCAAATGAGGAGGAAGGCCATCTAGGGAAATTGCACGCTTGGCCACAGGGGCCTCCTGGACTCCGGAGGGCTGCTCGCAAGTAAGGGCCAATGTCTGATGGTCCTGAATGTGGCGCGGAGGTCATGGAGCATGGAGATAGGTGGCAAAGGTGGGGGAGGGGGGCAGTACCCAGTGATGAGAACGAATGGGGGCTGGCAGATACAATGAAGACCACTCATGCTGACAGCAGATGGAGGATGATAATGAAAATGAATGTGGGGTGAGGGGCAGTGATGGTGAAGTTCATTAACATGGCTAATGAGTGATGGTCAGTGGCGAGAATTAAGTGGTGAAGATAGGAGGGGGTTATGACAGTAAAATGATGGGTGAGCACAGGATGCTTGGTGATGTTGCTAGTGGGTCATCGCCGGTGATGCTGGTTAGGGAGGCAAGGCCTGGGCCTGCACTAACCTCCTTGTCAGAGGAATGACAAGGGACAGCAATGGTGCTAGCTGGATGAGAGGCTGACACCGGAGCCAGAGGCCTCCTGAGCACCAGATCAGGACAAGCCTGACTCTCAGAAGTCCTGGAGCCCAATCACCCTTCTGCTCCCTCGCAGAGGGGTCATCCCCTTCCGTGCCCACTCACTTCTCGGAACTTGTCCATGTACTTCAGCATGTCCTGGTTGTCCCGGGTCTTCTGCAGAAGAGCTTCCTGATGGGGCTGCTGGCTTTTCTGTGGAGGGAGAGGAGGTCTAGCCCCCAGGTGCCTCTTCCGGGGCAGCAGGACCTGGTAGATTCCAGTTGGGGGTGGGGGCGAATGCAGGGAGCCTGGAGGCAGAGGACAGGAAAGGAAGCAGGGCTGGGGCAGGACCTACACAGCCACTGCCACAGCTGGCCACTCACCACCACCAGAGCTTGCAGAAGCTTTTTCTTCTTCTTCTGAATCTGATTAGACAAAGACTGCAGGACCATTCTGCGCATCTCACCAAGGTCATCCAGCTCATCCTAGGGGCCAGTGGAAAGGTGTGGGCCACGGCCCCGCCTCCAGTGTGGTCCGGCAGGGCGGGGCCAGGGGCTCCCCTACCTGCTGGTTGTCCTTTATCTGCTGCAGTTGACGCACAAGGCTGGCGATCTGGACCGACTTGACAGGATACTCATGGTCCATGTACGTGCTCAGGAAGCTCACTTCCTTGGAGGTCTTCTCAATCTTGGCATTCAGCTGCTCTACCTGCTGCGCCAGGGCTGCAGAGGGCAGGAGGGACAGGAGGCAAAAGCCTCTCTCAAGGACCCCTCCCAGGAGATCCAGGAGGCAAAGCTCTCCTTGGCCAATGGACTGGGGTCTGGTGGAAGCAAGCTCCCACAAGGCTAAGTCCCTAGAGTCTTTTACCCCCGAAGGAGAAGAGGCAACACTGGGTAGGAAAGAGAACTAAACTGGGGCAAGATCCCTAGGTAAGTCCCAGTTCTGCCGCTGACTTACTCTGTGGCACTCGCCAAGACTGTCCCTCCTTGGACCTCCGTCTCCTCCTGCACAAGCTCCCCCGCAACAAGCCCAGGGAGATAGGGTGACACTGACTCCCGTGAAATGACCATTAAGACCATGTCTGGGGGCGTCTGGGTGGCTCAGTGGGTTAAAGCCTCTGCCTTCGGCTCAGGTCATGATCCCAGGGTCCTGGGACATAGCCCCGCATCGGGCTCTCTGCTCAGTGGGGAGCCTGCTTCCCTTCCTCTCTCTCTGCCTGCCTCTCTGCCTACTTGTGATCTCTGACTGTCAAATAAATAAATAAAATCTTTAAAAAAAAAAAAAAACAGACCATGTCTGTACTGATGCCCTCCAAGGGGGTGGCCCCAGGTTCTGAGGTTGGCTGACACACCACCCTCGCCAGAGGGCTCCCAGTCTGCTCCAGAAAGAAAGCACAAGCTCAAGCTCAAGGTCAGCGCTATGGAAGCCAGAGACCTGGGACCTGGCTGTGCCACTGACTCCCAGAGAGACGGCAGGAAGCAGAGGCAGGCTGGGGCTGGATCCTGGCTCGCAGCTGTTATGATCTACGGCACGCTACCGTACTTCTTTTAGCTTCAGCTTTCTCATCTGTAAAATGGGCGAACAGTTCGTGCCTCACGGGTAGTTGCCATGACTGAGAGTGTGCCCGTACATACGAACCCTTGGGGGGGCCTGAAGTGCTCAGGCCTCAATGCTCCAGAAGTAAGCTGTTAGCTCTGCATCTTAGCAATTCCATGTGCCTAAGAGGGGGGATGCTGGGCCTACTGTCTTCCAAAAGGTAGGTGCAAGATGAAGGCCCTGCTGACCTCCCCAAAGCCAGGGAGAGGATCAAGGAATTCATGCCAGGGATACTTACACTTCATCTTGGACTCCTCCTTCTCCTCCCACTCCTTAAGTTCACACTTGAGCTGCTGCAGCTTCTTCTTGTTCGAGTACTCCAAGATGTCCACGATAGTCTGTGGGAGTGGCGGGGTCAGCTCGCCCCACCACCTCTTCTGGCGCTACCGAAGCCTGGTCCCCCCTCAGGGGACTCGGCATTTCCTCCAGGGAGTCCCCAGATCCAAACCCAGTCCCAGATCCAGCAACCTGATCGGAGGCCAGCCCAGCCCCTCCAAACTGGGCCCTCTCCTACCATCCACCCCAGCCGGGGGGCTCTACCGCACACCCAGGCACCGGCCCAAACCCACGCAGCGGTCCCCGCTCCGTCCTCCTTCAAAATGTCACCAAGCGCAATGGATTTAACCCTCAACAGCCCTCACAACTATGTCCTTCTCTCCACCCCCACTGCCACTGTCTTATTCAAGTTCTCTTCATCTCCTGCCTCAAATAGTACCACAGGTACCCCTAACTGGTCCTCCTCTGATCTTTGCTCCATGCCGCAGTCAGGATGATCTTTCTTTAAAAATAAAAAAAAATTTTTTTTTAAAAGCTGACCTCATCCCTCTCCTATTTAAAACCCTCCAGGGGCTCCCCTCTGTCCTATAAATATGGTCTGAACTCCTAACCTTGGCTGACAAGGCCCTGCCTGCGCTGGCCTAGGCCAACATGTGGCCCCTTGAGTTGGCCATGCCCCCTCTCTCCACAGGCCTTCTGCACCCAGTTCCTCTGCCTGGAACACTTTCTTGCTCTCTACCAGGTAACACCTACTTCTGCAGGTTTCAACATAAGCATCACCTTCTTCAGGAAGCCTTCCTGACCTCCCATGTCTGGGTGAGAGGCCCCTCTCAGCTCCCCAGAACCCCTGTCCCCACGACAGTACACAAATGGCTTTCTAACTGCCTGGACCCCACTAGAATGACAGCTTGATGTAGATAACGTGTCCCACTGATCCCTGTTTCCCAAGAGCCCACAGGGAGCACTCAGGATGAACAAAAAAATATACTAATGGATCAATGCCAGAAGATCAACAATGACTTTATCTAAATTTGGAGAATATTCTAAGTTCCCTTGGGCTGAATGACTCTGCAGTCCTTGGCCTGTGTGATAGACTGAACTGTGTACCCCTCAAACGCATATGTTGAAGCCCTAACCCCCAATAGGGCTGTGTGTGCAGACAGGGCCTTTAAGGAGGTAAAAGGTTAAATGAGGTCTAAAGGGTGCAGAATCCAATAAGAGCAGTGTACTTATAAAAAGAGGAAGAGACTCCAGAGCCTCTCCATGTGAGCACAGAGAAAAGGCCACGTGAGGACCCAAAGAGAAGGCAGCTATCTGTATCCCCAAGGACAGAGGCCTCCTCACTGGACATTGATCTTGGACTTGCCAGTGCCTTGATCTTGGACTTCCGGCATCCAGAACTATGAGAAATTTCTCTGTGTAAGCCACCTGGTCTCTGGTGCTTTGGTAAGGCCACCTGAGCAAACTAAGTCCCCAACACCGAGTTTTCTCTTCATCTCCCAGGCTCTGGTGAGCTCAGTCCCTCTTCTCCCTGGGCAGACCGCAGCCAGAGGGCATTACTGCTCCATGAGACCATTTCCTCCACCTCCTCTCCAGCCCAAGCTCCTGGGTCCCCTGTGAACTTTGCACTCTCCTCCAGCAGCTTTCCCAAGCCTCTCCCAGAGGAGGCAGAGGATGCCACCCGGGTTCTCCTAAAAGTTGCTCCCCCGGCCCAGACCATAAGCACCACCAATGGCTGAGGGTGACAATCACAGCTCGCGGGAAGGAAGCCAGATCCTGGTGCCAGATGTGCTGTGTTCAAGTCAAGTGCCGACCCTTGCTAGGTGAGTGAGCTTGAAGGTGACCTTGAGTAAATCACCCGACCCCTCTGTTTCCATTTTTTCCTATGTAAAATAAAGATAATAATGCCCACCCCACGGGGTTGTGGTAAGGATTATATGGATATGTACAACCCTGTGTGAGTAGGGATGGGAGTGGTCGGCATAGCTACACCTGTTGTGTGCCAAGTACAACACCCCCTTTAGGGTAGGTGCTTTGTGCTCTATTTTACAGAGCTCAGAGGTTAACTCGAAGTCTCCCAGCTAATAAATGCTAGCGTTGGAATGAGAACCCCCATCTTGGTCTGGTTCCAAACCCCAGCTAGGTGGGGCGAAGAGTGGGAGAGATTCATTTTCCAGAGGAAGGAAGCAGCTTGTGCAGCTTGGCCTCCTGGAGAGGCCAGGAGAGGGCGCCCGAGGGCCCAAGGGGGCGGCGCCGCGGGCAGGACCGAGGTGCAGGGGGCGGAGGCCAAGGCTGGGGAAGGTGGGGGTGGGACCTCACCTGGAGGATGTCCTGCTCCTGCAGCATCGTGCGCACTTTCAGGGCCGAGCTGTCTTCCATGTCCTGGATGTCCTTGATCAGCTCCAGGTTGAGCTTGGTGAGAAAGACCTCATGGCTGGAGAGCTCCTGCAGCGTGGTTTGCCTGTTCCTGAGCAACGCCTGCAGGCGGAGGGGAGGGCAAGGATGGGAGGCGGTGCTGCGCGTGGCGGCCGGAGCCTCCCGGAGCCTAGGGACCACTTCCCTCCCGCCGCACGCCCGCCCCCTTGTGGTCTCGACTGGTAAATGCGGCCCCATTGTCTGCGGGACAAAGTCCGCCCCCCCACCAACTCTTTCATCCATTCTGAAACGCCCATTTTCCCTGATCTTTACATCTCAGAGGTGAACGCCTCTTACAAGGAGTGGCATGTCACGATCTGACAAAATTTGTTCGTGGGAAATAAGATAAAGCTGCACCTTATTACCAATGGCTTCTTAGAATCAATAAAATATAGTAGTAACAGTAGTAATAAAAATCGAAAACACCTCAGGTAGGTAAGAAAGGGGCGGAAGTGATGGGCCAGGTCTGGAAAAGCGGGGAAGCCAAGTGGATGATAGTCGCTACCGATGTTCATCAGACGGCTGAGCTAAATGAGTACTCACTCTCTCATTGCCCACATTTCCCCGCAGAAACAAGGAGGCGCTGAAAGCCTGAGGGGTTTGCTCAGATCACCTCCAGCAGGTACACAAAAGCTACAATAATAACAACTATGTGTTGGGCACTGGGCTTCACTGGGCACTCAGAGGTGATATTGGTTCATTCAAAGGCCCTGTTTACTGACTCTTCTTTTACTGATAAAAGGAGGCTCAGATAGGTTAAGTGACTTGCCTAAAGTCACACAGCCAGAAGGTCATGGCACCGGAACTGGGAAGCCGGACTCTTGACTCCCGATGTCTGGCTCGCCACCACACCAAGAGAAGGAAGTGAGCAGCCTCAAAGCGCAAGGCATGGTTGAGCCTTGTAGTGTACGCAGATTTGGATGTTAGGCCTGGACTCACTCGGTTCAAATACCAATTCTGCCACTTACTCCCTCAGGGAACATGGGCAAAAGAGTTAACCACCCCCCAGAATCCTGCTATCCTCATTCTATTTTTTTTTTCAGAGTGTATTTATAGAGAGAGAGCACGCAAAGGTAGGGAGAGCAACAGGCAGAGAGAGAAGCAGGCTCCCCGCTGAGCAAGGGGCCGGAGCAGGACTCAATCCCAGGACCTTGAAATCATGAGCTGAGCTGAAGGCAGGTGCTTATTAACCCACTGAGCCACCCAGGCGTCCCTGCTGTACTCATTCTAAAGGTTAGGAAACTAGCACTCACTTCGGAGTGCTGCTGGGAAAAACAAATGAGATAATGTTCACAGTCAAGACACCGAGTGGCTGCGCCTGGCACCCTCAGGGTGTCACAGGAGGTGGAGCTGATAACCGTGCCCACAGGCTCTAGGTCTCCAGGTCTGCTGCACCTTTGCACTCTCTGTCTTATTCCTGTTCTTCCTTGTTTCTCTGTCCTTCATGAGAAGCTACCCTTTCCTGGCCCCCAACTCCCACATTCCTCATATAATAATGAGTAACCCTGCAAACATACAGACTGTTTATTATGGATGGGCCTGACACTCTGCTCAGCAGGTCACACGCACGACCTCACTTGGCACCAATCTCAGCCCCGTTTCACAGAAGCCCACCCAGCAGACATCGCGGGGACTGGCATTAGGAATGAGTATCGTTGGTGTGCCTGGGTGGCTCAGTCATTAAGCGTCTGCCTTCAGCTCAGGTCATGACGCTGGGGTCCTGGGATGGAGCCCCCCATCAGGCTCCCTGCTCCATAGGAAGCCTGTTTCTCCCTCTCCCACTCCCCCCTGCTTGTGTTCCCTCTCTCACTGTGTCTGTCAAATAAATAAATAAAATCTTAAAAGAAAAAAAAAAAAGAAAGAAAAGAAAATGAATGTGTATCCTTAGCACAGACCCCATTCCCAGGGGATTTGGAGAAGCTATATAATTAATGACCTCTGCTCTAGAAATGGATCATCCCTGAGCACAAGATTTAGTGCAGAAACCCTACTTTGTTTCCTTCCTGCCCCTTAACCCCAGTTGGGATTATATGTTTTTCTTATTATCTTATTTTCTTATTTTTCTTATTTTGTAACTGTCTCTCCCACTCAAAAGGCACAGCCAGGAGGGTGGGGGCGAGGGGGTAACTGGCTGTTCCATCACAGCTGTAGGACACAGCACATAGGATGGTGCCTGGAGCTCCCTAAGTGTGGGCTGAATAAACTGATGACTATAAACTATTCTTTGGGTTTTTTAAATTCATTTATTATATGTCTCCCCATTATAGTGTAAGCTCCATAAGCACACAGATTCTGAGTGCTATGTTCACAGCTGTGTCCCCAATACCTGGCATGGTGCCCGGCATATAGGAGGCACTCTCTCAAGAGTTGTAGATTGAACAAATTAACTGTCTGGAGATTGAGGGGCAGAGTCAGGATCCTGTTCCGTTTCTGAGAGCAAATCAACAGAGTAATTTCTGCTCCCTTCTTGTTTCCCCCTTGTCTCCATGGTCCATTCTCCACACAGCAGCAGCAGCAGCCCAAGGACTCCTGTGAAAACTTAGGTCATATCATGTCTCTGCTCTACTCAGAATCCTCCAGGGTCTTCCTGTCTTGCTCAGCATAGAAACACAAAGCCTAATCATGGACTACAGAGTTGCAAATAAGTCATCACCCATACCCTCACACCCACCAGGTTTCCTTCATCACCTGCTCTAGCCACATCAACCTCAGGACCTTTGCACTTGCGGTTCCTATGTCTGGAATATTCTTTCCTCAGATGTCACCATTTAAGCAGCCTCTCTGACCACTCTGTCTCAGATGGTCATGGCCACTCTTCCTGACCTTACCTTTATACGTCATTGCTCTACATTGCTTTACATTATTCATTTCGTGGCACATGTTATATACTTATTTGTCTTGTTTATTATCTGTCTCTCAAAGTTGAATGTGAGCTCCCTAAGGTCAGAGGCCATATCACTGGTGAATCTCCGCACTTAGATACTATGTGCCAGGGCCTGGCACATAGTAGACATTCGATAAATCAATTAAATGAATGAATAATCACAAGAGACAACATTAGGAACTGGTTGGGAGCCCAGGCTTCAGAGCCAAATTGTCCAAGTTGTAAAGTCAGGATAAAAATAACAACAGAAATAGGACTTTCTCCTTTAAGAACACTGGGCTGCCTCTGAACCATTCTGCAAAATTAAAGGTTAAAGGGAAGAAAAGGTTTCAAAGCAAATATATTCTTCCCTATTTCTTTATATAGTAGTCATTGTTCACTGAGCTCTTAAAAACTTTCTTGAAGAAAGTACGAATTCTTTGCCAGTATTTTGTAGCATTTATAGTATTTAGTATTCTACTTTCTGCTAAGGACACAAAAGACTCCTCCTCTTTTAGTCATTTCAAATACTTTAAAACATTGTTCAGAAGCCATAAAAAAGCAATAGATGGTGAGAACACTAATTATCTCAAGCTGTATCAGATGATGGGAAAAATGTAATAGTGAGCTTCTGAGCTGTGCTGAGCTGCGCTGTATTCCATGAAAGGTTAATTTACTGGAAATTTTTAAACGAGCAAGCCACCAGACTGTGTTCCTAATGCAGCGAAACAGAAGAGCGATTCTGATCATCTTCCTAGTCTTCAACACAAAGGCAAACACCTTGCTTAACCGGCTTTGATCCCTGGTACTGTCATTTTTCTAGCCATGCGGCCTGGTACGAGTCCGTGATCTCCCTGCACCTCAGTTTCCCATCTGTAAAATGGGGGTGATGATAAGCATGCCCATGGCACTGCTGAAAAGGAAATGAGTCAAGTGCGGCACCGCAAAATGGCCTGTGCGTGTTTGCAATCACCTTCCCCCTGACCCTCTGTCCCTACCACGGGCTCCAATGCCTATGGGGAGGCTGCTCATACCCTCAAAAGCCGCATTTTCTTCTGTGTCTTCCCGGAGTCCAACCTCCCTCTATGCTTTTCTTGTGGATTCCTCAGTTGGCTTGTCATAGACGTGGTGGGCTTGGAATGCAACCCTAGGGCATGGGAAAGAGCAGAGACGGAGTGAGGGTACAGGCAGGCCTGGGGGCGAGTCCCAGGGAAGGCACCATCTAGGAGATGGCCCTGGGCACCAGCCCCGTCCACTCTTGACCTTTTAATATGTGACAGTGAGGCAGAGCATGGGACTCACATCTGTCAATCAGCTCCCAGGCCCCACTCTGCACAGGGGACTTCCACATGACTATGGGGATGGACAGAGGGGAGGAGAGGGGAAGCAACAGAAGCTGGCCAGGTGCCCACAGTCTCTCCCACCAACCTGGCAGGTAGCAAGGTCAGATGCAGCAGGGGTTAAGGGCAAGAACTAATGAGCCAGACAGCCTGGGTTCCAATGCAAGCTCCACTTTCTACTGGCCATGTGAGCTTGGGTGGGTAGACTGACCTCTCTGTCCCTCAGTGTTTCCCACCTATAAAACAGGAGTCATCATCACACCTGTCTCATAGGGCTGTCCCGAAGATTAAATAAGATGTCACTATACCTTCAAATGTTCGGAATAGTGCCCAACACAGACTCAGTGAGGAATACGCATTCCTAGCTGTCGCTGTCATTACTGATGACCTGAGGCTTGGCATCAGGACCACAGCCCCTCACAAAGGTACAAGAGCTGTGCAAAATTCCCACCTGACTGAAACACCTATAAAACCCGTGGTCCCGCCAGATAAAGACCGTATAGAAATAGTTCCGATCAGCATAAGGCATTGGGGGGCATGTTCTCAGAACCCCCGATTCCTCTCAGGCATCAGCCTGAGACAAATCACCCAAATCATCTTGAATGCTGAGGCCACATTCTCGATGCCCACCAAAATACCCCCCTCCAAGGGCAACACAGTACTTCTCAGAAAATATGATTTCTCTAATGAATCAATACAGCAAACCCTGGAAAATTTTACTATTAACTATTGAAGTGATGAAGCAAATTAAAATAATCTTTTGTTAGAGTTGTGAATTATCTGTATATGTCGGGTATTTAATTGCATTGTTTAAAATACGGAATGATTAATAGAATAATCTTGTGGTTCTAATTTAAATGAGATTTTGATTTAGATTTGTTTTAAGGTTTAAGACATTTTTATTAAATGTGTATAGGTTACCAAAAGTTTTAAGAGAACATAGATTACCCATGTCTTGATGTTTATTTATTAGATTACGAGAATTATCAAATGCTCAACGGTCTTTGTTAATCAGACAAGTGAACTATTTGAAAATGAAAAATGAATATATTAAATTTTAAAATGTGGCTTAAGAGGATTGGGGGAACCTAATTAACGAAGTTCCAAAATCCCCCTTAGAAGTGTTCATAAAAATTATAAGATTATTAAGTTGAACTTGAATTCTTAGGGAGATTTGTAGCTTTAATAATGACTATTTTCATTAGTGGTAGTAACCCTGATTTATCTTTTTTTTTTTAAGATTTTATTTATTTATTTGACAGAGATCACAGGTAGGCAGAGGCAGGCAGAGAGAGAGAGGAGGAAGCAGGCCCCCTACTGAGCAGAGAGCCGGATGTGGGGCTCAATCCCAGGACCATGGGATCATGACCTGAGCCGAAGGCAGAGGCTTTAGCCCACTGAGCCATCCAGGCGCCCCTGATTTATCTTTTTTTTAATTAAACTTATTATTTTGGGATAAGTTCAAGTACATGCAGTTTTAAGAAATAATAGAGTTGAATCACTGAATTCTATTCCTGAAATCATTATTGCGCTGTACATTAACTAACTAGAATTTAAATTAAAAAAAAATTTTTTTAAAGAAAGACTACAGAGAAATCCTATGTGTCTTTAACCCAGTCTCTGAACGGTAGCATTTTGCAAAACTAACTACAATATCAGAACCATGATACTGACATCAAGACGGACAAGATATAGAACATTTCCATTATCCCAAGTGTCCCTCATGCTGCCGTTTATTTTCTTCCCTCCCCTGACCATGCTCGGCCCACCTTTGTCTGGAACCCCTGGCAATCACTAATCTACTCTCCATTTCTGGAATTTTGTCATTCCTGGAATGCTGTATACATGGAATCATAGAGTATATAACTTCCGAGATTGGTTTTTCTCGCTCAGCAAAATTCTGTGGATTCATCCAAGCTATTGACTGTATCAATAGGTCTTTCTTTTAATAAATGGATGGTATTCCATAGTATGGATTGCTTCCAGTTTGGGAGTATTATGAATAAGGCTGCTACGAAGCATTCATGCAATGGTTTTTGTGTGGCCAGAAGTTTTTATTTCACTGGAATAGATGCCCAAGAGTGCAAGTGTTGCAGCATGAGGAGAATTGCATGTTAGTTTCATTAGAAACTGTCATATGGTGGCACCTGGGTGGCTCAGTCAGTTAAGTGTCTGACTCCTGATTTTAGCTCAGGTCATGATCTCAGAGTCATGAGATCAAGCCCCGTGTCAGGGCCCCGTGTTAGAGTCAGTTTTGGATGCTCTCTCTCCCTCTCCCTCCGCCCATTCCCCTCAACCCTCATGCTCGCTCTCTCTCTCTCTCTGAAAAAAAAAGAAAAACTGTCATACTTTTTCCCAGAGCAGTTACACTATTTTACATTCCCACCAGCAATGCATGCATGATCCAGTTTCTCCTCTTTGCCAGCATTTGGAGTTATCACCATTTTTCATTTTAGCCATTCTGATAGGTGTGTAGTGAAAACACATTATGGCTTAATTTGCATATCCCTAATGGATAATGATGTTGAGTATCTTTTCGTGTGCTTATTTACCATCTGGAGATCCTCTTCAGTGAAACGTCCCTTCATATCTTTTGCCCATTTTCTTTTTTTTTTTTTTTTCTTAAGATTTATTTATTTATTTCAGAGAGAGAACAGGCATGAGTGAGTGAGTGGGAGGGAGGGGGAGAGGGAGAGAGAGAATCCCCAGCCAGCCTACCACTGAGCATGGAGCCTCCATCCCATTACCCTGAGATCATGACCTGAGCCCAAATCAAGAGCAGGACCCTTAACCAACTGAGACACCCAGGTAGCTCCTCTTTTGCCCATTTCCTAACTGAATTGCTTTCAATTCAATCCTTAGAAATTGTTGAGTTTTGAGAGTTCTCCATATGTTCCACATAGCAGTCCTTTGTCAGAGGTGATTTGCAAATATTTTCTCCAAGTCTGTAGCTTGTCTTTTCATCCTCTTAAGTCTTTCACAGAATAAGTGTTTAATTTTGATGACATCCAACTTATCCATTTATTTCATTTTTATTTTATGGATCAAGCTGTTGGTAGAAAGTCTAAGGGCTCTTCATGGGGCCATGAAGCCCAAATATAATTTTCTCTTTTGTTTTCCTCTAAAAGTTTTCCAGTTTGGCATTTAACGTTTAATCTTTATTTCATTTTACATTTATATTTGAACTTAAGTCAAGGTTCTTTTTCTGGCCTGTGGATGTCTAAAAAATGGTGCTCCAGCACCATTTGTGGAAAAGGCTTTCCTTTCCTCTGCTGGCCTGTTTTCACACCCTTGTCCAAATCAGCTGGGTATACTTGTGTGGCTCTATTTCTGGTTTCTCTAGCCTGCCCCATTGATCTATGTGTCTATCTCTCTGCCAATATTATGCTATCTTGAATACTTCGGCTTTAATAATATGCTTTAGTATCAGGTAAAGTGATTCTTCCCACATTATTCTTCTTTTTCAAAATAGTTCATCTATTCCAGGGCCTTGCTTTGCTATATAAATTTTAGAATAAACCTATCCATTTACAAAACACCATGCTGGGATTTTGACTGGAATTATATCAAACATATAAATCAAATTGGGGAGAACTGTCATCTTTACTATACTTAATGTTCTAATCATAAACATAGTTTGTCTCTTTTATTTAGGTCTTCTTTGATTTCTTTCATTAACATTATGTAATTCTCAGCATAGAATAGTAGCTTTAAGTTTAAATCTAAATATTTCATTTCCTGGGGCACCCAGCTGGCTCAGTCGGCAGAGTATACAACTCTCGATCTCAGGGTTGTGAGTTTGAGCCCCACATTGGGTGTGGCGGTTACTTGAAAAAACCAAAATCTTATTTTTTTTTAAAGATTTTATTTATTTATTTGACACAGACACAGCGAGAGAAGGAACACAAGCAGGGGGAGTGAGAGAGAGAGAAGCAGGCTTCCCGCCAAACAGGGATTCTGATGCGGGGCTCAATCCCAGGACCCTGGGATCATGCACTGAGCCAAAGGCAGACACGTAACGACTGAGCCACCCAGGCACCCCAACAAATAAAATCTTTTAAAAATATTTCATTTCTTTAGATTATAGATACATTTTTAATTTTAAATTTAATCATTGTTAGTACATAGAAATGTGGTTGGGGCACCTGGGTGGCTCAGTTGGTTAAGCATCTGACTCTTGGTTCTGGCTCAGGTCATGATCTCAGAGTCATGAGATCAAGCCCTGCATGGGGCTCCATGATGGATGCATGAAGCCTGCTTGTGATTCTCTCTCTCCCTCTCCCTCTGCTCCTCCCCCAGCTTGCATTCACGCTCTCTAAATAAGTTTTTAAAATGTGATTGATTTTTTTTTTAAAGATTTTTATTTATTTGACACAGAGAGAGAGATCACAAGTAGGCAGAGAGGCAGGCAGAGAGAGAGAGGGGAGGAAGCAGGCTCCCCGCGGAGCAGAGAGCCCGACTCGGGGCTCAATCCCAGGACCCTGGGATCATGACCTGAGCCGAAGGCAGAGGCTTTAACCCACTGAGCCACCCAGGCGCCCCAAAATGTGATTGATTTTTATATACTTGTATTCTGCAACCTTGATGAACTCACTTATTAATTCCAGTTTCTCTTAAATTTAGTAGATTTTTAAAGATTCTCTACTAGACGGGCGTGTCATCTGCAAATAAAAACAGTCAAATCATTCTACCTGATTCATCTTGATGTTGGTGTCTGTCTTTTCTCACTCATGTTGTGATTTTCCTTATTCTTGGTATTACAAGTGATTTCTACTGTATCCTTGATGTTCTAAATAATACTCAGGATCCTACTTCAGACAGTCCCCTCTTGAGATGTAGCATGAAGGCCAGTCTTCAGAGTCCTCTACATTCTCTGTGTTCAGTCAGGGCTTTTTTTAGTTGTAAAGGGGAGGACCAAGAAGGAATGGGGCTACCCCATCTTGGTGGAATCAGTTGATTTACCTTTGTTAATACACAAAAGCTGCCCTCAAGGCCATGACTTTGCATAAGACATGTTACCGACCTAAGCTTCAGTTTCTTCATCTGCAAAATGGTGATGAGATCATCTCCCAGGTCATAAGGAATGAATGAAATGATGACCTCCTTCTATCCATCTGTCTCAAGTGTTTTTAAAGTTTTGTGTAGTTACAGTTTGAGACTGGGACCATGAACCCTACACAGCTAGAAACCCAATCTGTCTCTTGTGTAGTTACAGTTTGAGGTTGGGACCATGAACTCTACTCAGCTAGAAGCCCAATCTGTCTCCTTTACTATTAGTCAACAACATTCAGCCCATTGCTGGGGACATGGGTGCTCAGCAAACGGATGCTGCTGAATGAATGAAGGAAAGAATGATGCCTCCACAACACAACATGGGTCCTGAGCAAGCAGTAGCTCTTTTCATCATTATAATTTACACAGATGCTTTCACTTGTATAAAGGCAGGAATCCTTGCAGACTGGGGCTGTGAGAAGCAACCTCGATAGGATAGCAAGAAGGGAAACTGGAATACCAACTCAGGTCCATGTTTCTCCAGCGCCCATACTCTCCCCACTAATACATGGTTAAAATTGTGCATCCTGGAGGGGCACATGGGTGGCTCAGTCGGGTGAGCATCTGACTCTTGATTTTGGCTCAGGTCATGGTCTCGGTGTCATGGGATCAGACCCTGCATCGGGCTCCATGCTGAGCATGGAGCTTGCTTAAGATTCTCTCTCTCCCTCTCCCTTTGCTTCCAACCCCTCGTGCTATCTCGCTCTCTTTCTCAAAAAAATTAAAAATAAAATAAAAATAAAAAGATTGTGCATTCTGGAGGAGCGTCTGGGTGGCTCAATTTGTTAAGTGTCTGACTCCTGATTTCGGCCCAGGTCGTGATCTCGGGGTTGTGAGATGGAGCCCCCTGTCAACCTCCGTGCTGGGCGTGGAAACCACTTAAGATTCTCTCTCTCCCAGGGCACCTGGGTGGCTCAGTCAATTAAGCATCTGCCTTCGGCTCAGGTCATGTTCCAGGGTCCTGGGATCCTAGCGCTGGATCAGCTTCCTGCTCAGTGGGGAGTCTGCTTTTTCCTCTCCCTCTGCCCCTCCCCCACAGCTCATGCTCAGGCTCACTCTCTCTGCCTCTCTCCCTACCTCTCTCCCGACTCTTTAAAAAAAAAAAAAAAGGCACCTGGTTGGCTCAGTGGGTTAAGCCTCTGCCTTCAGCTCAGGTCACCATCTGAGAGTCCTGGAATAGAGCCCTGCATCCAGCTTTCTGCTCAGCAGGGAACCTGCTCCCCCAACCCCGCCTGACTCTCTGCCTACTTGTGATCTCTGTCTGTCAAATAAATAAGTAAAATATTTAAAAAAAAAAGAAGTTTGTGCCTCTTGGAGCCAAACTGCCAAATGTCACAGCCTGGCTCTGCCCCTTCCTACCCATGTAACCACTGAAGTCACACCTACCCAGGTCTCATCTCTAAGAGGAGGTGGTAATAACAGCACCCACCTCACAGGGTTGTTGAGAAGAGTAAATAAAGCGATACGGGTCAAGTGCTGAGAACAGTATCTAAGCTCGTGGTATATGTTAAGTGCTCTTGTTCTTACCATGGTTGTATCTGTTACATACCTCACTGCCTCCCCATGAAGGAAAGGAAAGAGTTTCCTTGTAGATGCTGTGTGAATAGGGTCTAGGGCCAAAGACAAAAATTCTGTCACTACCACCGGGCCTTGTGCTCAGCACTTTACATCAAAGACTCTTGACAGGGGTGTTTTAGATACATTAGCATGGAGGATTTGTGGTTCTCTCAAATACTGGGGGTCCCAACAGGCATCTGGCGGTGAGGGTCAGGGACATTAGATATCCCCCAGAACAGGATAGCCCCATGGAACACAGAATTCTCCTATGTCCTGCATGACTTTCAAAACCCTCACAGATAATGATGTAGGTAAAAAAAAAAACTTATTTATGGGGCGCCTGAGTGGCTCAGTGGGTTAAGCCTCTGCCTTCAGCTCGGGTCATGATCTTGGGGTCCTGGGATCAAGCTGCGCATCGAGCTCTCTGCTCAGCAGGGAGCCTGCTTCCCCCACCCCCCCGCCTGCCTATGTGCCTACTTGTGATCTCCGTCTGTCTGTCATAAATAAATGAAATCTTTAAAAAAAAAAAAACTTATTTATAATGATCTGATCCTGGAACCTGACTCTCTTTCACATATAAACAGAAAGGATATTTTGCAGGATTTTACAGTAATGCTAAATTTTCCAAGAAAATAGCTACAATCAAGGGAAGGTTGTACTTTGCTTTGTTCAGAACTTTACCAAGAAATGGGCCCCACTTTGGAAATCATGACCTCATTGAAACACCCTCTGGGGCGCCTGGGTGGCTCAGAGGGTTAAAGCCTCTGCCTTCGGCTCAAGTCATGATCTCAGGGTCCTGGGATTGACCCCCGCATCGGGCTCTCTGCTCGGCAGGGAGCCTGCTTCTCCCTCTCTCTCTGCCTGCCTCTGGGCCTGCTTGTGATCTCTGTCAAATAAATAAATAAAATCTTTAAAAAAAAAAAATCCCTCTAGTTATGTGAGTCCCTGATATAACACCTCGTGACAGTCTGCATTTGCAATGGTTACGTTCACCATGACTCCACATCTGTGAGTAAGCTTCTGACTACTTTGACATAACTTCCAGCAGGGCTCATCCCGGGCACTTACATACTGAAATATACGTTACTTAACTATAAGTAACTTTCCTTTTCCTTTTTGTTTACCTTAGGGCATTATATTTTTTTAAATGATATACATAGGTAGGTTATATTATCTATGAAGTTCATTTCAGATACTAAAGGAATATTATAAAGTATTTGTTATTGAAAGGAATGTTGGGTCTGATGAGGCTGAGAGCAACAATGCTTTCCATTTCATTCCTGTGACAATCTTGTCAGGTCCTCATATTACAAGCAGGAAAACTAAAGCTCAGAGAGAAGAATGGCTTTTCCAAGATAGTAAATGGCAGAGTCAAGATGAAAACCTGTGTCTGCCTCAGTCAAGGGCCTGAGAACTCCCCTGGATAGCATGACAACGATGTGGCAGAGATTATCCTAAGTGGACCAAACCCTGTTTTCTTTTCCTCTCTTTTCCTTTTGGACACACAGCAGGGCAACATTTCCCATCTTCCCTTGTGGTTAAGGGTGGTCATATGACTAGTTACGCCCACTGGAATAGGAGTGGGAGTGATATGTGTCACCTCAAGTCTAGGCCCTGAAAAAAAAAATTGCCCACAAAATTACTCTAGAGTATTTTCGCTCTCTCTCTCTCTCTCTCTCTCATCCCTCTCTACCAGCTGAATGCATAAGTATTTAGCAGAGGAATTCAAGGCCTTCCAAACTGTCACAGCCACAAGGTTGAAGGAGCCTGGATCCCAGAATGACCATGTGGAAAAGATTACTTCCATCCCCGCAGATCTGCAAATGTACTTTGACATAAATGAGAAATAAGCTTCTGTACTAATACCTGAAACCTGGGGATTGTTTGGAACAGCAATTAGCCTACTCTAATATAATTCATGTCACCAAAGGGCAAAGGCGTACACTCTATCCTGTCCCCAGTTCCCATGTCCACCTTCAAGCGCCTCTGCCCACCTGGCAGGACGCTAGTCAAAGTCTTCGTTTTGCTCTTCTGGTGGCCTCTGGTTTGTAGGATGGGAGGCAGAGTAGGTGACTTGGTTTTCTGCTTGGACCGCTGCCATGGAACGTAGTCCTACCAGATATAACACAATCAGTCACACAGCCCAATGGGTCAAAATCCCAGCGTCGCCCCTTACAGATATCTGTGACACTGAGCAAGTAACTTCTGAGATCGAAGCCTCAATTTTCACATCTGTAAACTAGATCTAATTATAAAACCTACCTCCACAGATTGATGTGAGAATTCCAAGAGGCAGTATTTGTAAAGCATGTGGCAAGTGCTCCATAAATGTGAGCTATCACTTGTTTTATCAGCCAGCCATAACTTACTAAGCACATCCAGGCTGTGAGGTGCTAAGAACTAAACACAAGGCATGGAAAAGACCCAAGAGGAAACCAGAGGAGCCATCAGAGATGAGTAAGAGAGCAGTATAATACACCCTCATGCTCTGATAGGATGGTGCGAAAATAGTGGGTCCTGCAGCCAATGTGTGACACAGGTAAGCCTGGAATTCAGGTCTCCAGATTCTATTGGCGGGGACAGTCACGGCCATGGGGGTAGGCGGACTGCAGACCCAGGGTCAGCAAGCCCTCATCTCCTCCCTGGCCCTCCCAGACTCACCAGATTCTGGAAGTTGTAGATTGTGGAGCGAATCCCAGAGTGGCTGGGTCTGGAAAGAGTTGGGGGCGGAAAAGAACTTCCATCATTCCCAACCCCTGGGACTGTGAGCAGCAAACGTGAAACAGGCGTGGAGTCTCCACAGAGACCATGGTTCACTAGGAAGCTGAGCGAGCAAGCGGGAGCTGTGGTAGCGCGAGGGAGAGGCGGGGCTAGGGAGATGTAGGCGGGGAAGGGGGCGGGGCCAAAAGAGAACAAGGCCGAGACGGAGCGGAGGGGGGCACGCATGCGCACTCCACCACCCTTTGGTTCTTACACCTACTTGGGAAAGACGTGCGCCATTGGGTAAAGTGGAAGAAGAGTAGTGAGTCCGTGGAGCCCTGGTCTCTTGCGATACTTATTATTCGGCTTCTCTGACTTTCTTGTCACAACGTGGACCGCGTGGTAACCTAGGCCACTGAAACTTCCCAGAAAGACCAGTCCCTCGCCTCCGTCTCCAAGGAAACGGACGCAGACTACCGAGCGCCCAGAGGGACTAATCTCTCACGGAGAAATGGAGCTCGCCACTGCCTGCTCAGCTAGGCTTTAAGTACTATCCTTCAGCTGGCCCCACCCATCATCCCAAAGAATTATGTCATATTTCTCTTCTCATCAAACCCCATCACTTTCTTCTCCATCCTTACTCTTGCCTAATGACTTTGCTTCCGATTTCATTAAGAAAATTGTGGGGATCAGTAAACTCACATTTTCATGTCTCATTTACTTTGTCTCCCTCCTGTGACTGCATAAACTGCCTATTAAGACCGATTTCGACAACTGTACACTGAATCCTACCCTCCTCGTTTTTTTTTTTTTAAGATACCGCCCTGCAATTCCCGTTTTCTCCTATCACCCTCCCTGTATTATTCCCATCGGTGTAACACCATATTTTAATTTCTGCTATTAAAAAAAAGTGACTAGGGGCGCTTGTGTGGCTCAGTTGGTTAAGCGTCTGCCTTCTGCTCAGGTCACAATCCCAGGGTCCTGGGACTGATCCCACATCAGACTTCCTGCCCAGCCAGGAGCCTGCTTCTCTCTCTCCCTCTGTCTGCCGTTCCCCCTGCTTGTGCTGTCTCTATCTCTCTCTCTCTCTGTCAAATAAAATCTTTTTTTAAATTAATTTTAAAAAAAATTTTTAGTGAAAAATTTTACAAGTAGCCACTTCCCATCTAGCTGTCCTGCCATTTCTGCTTCACTTTACAGCACAACTCCTAGAGAGGTTTGACTGCTGTTGCCCATTCCTTTCCACCTCTTTAGTCAGGCTTTCATTATCTACCTCTCCATTAAAACTGTCCTTGCCAACACCACCAATGTCCTCCACTTTGCTAAACAGCACAGTCACTTCTCCATCCTCATCTTACTTGGCCTATCTGCAGCATTTGACAGAGCAGATCACTCCTTCCTTGAAACACTTTGTAAACTAGGTGCCCAGGAAACCACTCTCTTGAATGGCTTCCTGACACCTTCTCTTCTCCTTTGCTTGTTCTTCCTCTTCTCCCTCTCTTTTCCTCTATCCACTCACACTCCATTCAAGTTCCCTTCCAGCCTTGTGACTTCAGATGCCATCTCTACCTGGGTGCCTCCCATACTCATATCTCCAGTGTCTCCACTGAATTTCAGCCACAAACATCCAAATGCCTACTCAACATCTCTTTTTGGGTGCCTAATAGGCAACTCTAACATGCAACTCTCTCCCCCAACTCAAAACGGCAACTCTCTTCCTGGAGTCACCCTTGATTCATCTTTTGATTCACCTCTCATCCTACATCCAAGTCTCAGCAATACCTTCAAAGTACATCTGGAATCATACTTCTTACTACCACCACCCAACATACACATACCCACCTTTCCTCTCACACCCAGACTACAACCATGCAGGACAAAGAGACCTGCCTGCCAAATTCCGGCCCACAGATTTTTTCGTCTCGCGTTCCAAAATCTGCTTCTTCTTTCAAGATCCATCTCAAATCATGCCTCCTCCACAATCTCCTAACTAGCTTTTTTAAAAAAGTGAAAATCCAGGGTGCCTGGGTGGCTCAGTCGATTTAGTGTCTGACTCTTGGTTTTAGCTCTATCATGAGATAGAGCCCTGTGTTGGCTCCGTCCTTAGCTCCAAAGTCGGCTTGTTCCTCTCGGTCCCCCTCTGCCCCCTGCCTACTTTCTCTCTCTCTCTAAAGATAAATAAAATCTTAAAAAAAAAAAAAAAGTGCAGGGTGCCTGAGTGGCACAGCTGGTTAAGTGCTTGCCTTCAGCTCAGGTCATGATCCCAAGGTCCTGGGATTGAGCCCCACATCAGGCTCTCTGCTCAGCAGAGTCTGCTTCTCCCTCTCGCTCTGCTGCCCAGCCCCACCCCCCAGCTTCTTCTCTCTCTCTTACTCACTTTCTCAAATAAATATAATCTTTTTAAAAATTTGTTTAAATAAAATAAAATAAAAAATTTGTTTAAATAAAATAAAATATTTTATTTAAATAAAAAAATAAAAATAAATTTTAAAAATTAAAAAAAATTGTTTAAATAAAATAAAATAAAGTTGTTTAAATAAAATTCTTTAAAAGTGCAATTCCAAAAGTCTGTCAATAAGAACCTAGACTGAGGTGCCAAACTGACCAATTCTGATATCCTTCTATGCCAATAATTTGCCAAAAATGAGTCAAGCTCCGCTCTGTAGATGGCCTCAGTGCCCATCTGGACTGATTTGTTTACCGGGATTCTGCCTGGTCCCTGTAGCTCCTGATTCCTGATCTCCACAACAGGCCAGTCTGACTGTTGAAACAGTGCTAAGGAGGATGGCTGACAATTTTTATTTTTATTTATTTTTTTTAAAGATTTTTATTTATTTATTTGACAGACAGAGAACACAAGTAGGCAGAGAGGCAGGCAGAGAGAGGAGGAAGCAGGCTCCCTGCTGAGCAGAGAGCCCGATGCGGGACTCGATCCCAGGACCCTGGGATCATGACCTGAGCCAAAGGCAGAGGCTTTAATCCACTGAGCCACCCAGGCGCCTCTGGCTGACAATTTTTAAAGAAATCCACTGAGAAATAAATATAAATGTCCAGGGGCGCCTGGGTGGCTCAGTGGGTTAAAGCCTCTGCCCTTGGCTCAGGTCATGATCTCAGGGTCCTGGGATGGAGCCCTGCATCAGGCTCTCTGCTCATCAGGGAGCCTGCTTCCTTCTCTCTCTCTGCCTGCCTCTCTGCCTACTTGTGATCTCTCTCTGTCAAATAAATAAATAAAATCTTAAAAAATATATATATTTATATATTTATATGTATATATAAATATATATAAATGTCCAGTCTTTTATCCAACTCATAGGGAAAATTGCTGGCAGTGATAATCAATAAGAACTAAGCCAAAATAACCAAAAGAGAATATAGGATCTTAGATCTCCAAAATTTGACCTGAGAAAAATGGAACTGATGGAACGAATGGCCACACATATACCAACAAAACCTTAAGATACAAGCTGTTGTTACTAAAATTTCAGAGGGAGCCAGAACCCAATCCACAAGTCAAATCTTTTCGAAATTCAAATAGATCTCTTTGTAGTCAGAAATAAAACAAAAATGCCCACTATATGATGGTTATATGAGAGGTCCTGGCTAGTGCAGTAAGGCAAGACAAGAAAAAGTGTTTAAGATCTGAACAGGAAGAGCAAAACCTTTGTTACTCAGACAATACCACTACCAACACAGAAAAGCATAATGATTCTAAAAACCACTGGAAATTTTAAAAGATGTCAGCATTGTTGCTACTACACACAATTCAATTGTATGCCCTCTATTTTTTTTTTTAAGATTTTATTTATTTGAGAGAGAGAGAGCATAAGCAGGGGGAGTGGCAGACAAAGGGAGAGGGAGAAGCAGGGAGCCTGATGCAGGATGCAGGGTGATCCCAGGAGTCTGGGATCATGACCTGAGCAGAGGACAGACGCTTAACCAACTGAGCCATCCAGGTGCCCCAATTGTATTCCCTTTAAATACCAATAACAAATATGTAATTTCTAAACATATTATTTATAATAGCAACCAAATTATATTATACCTTAGAATAATTTTTTTAATTATGCAAGACCTTATGAAGAAAACTATAAAATGTTACTGCAATTTGTAAAAATAATAAGACTTAAATAAACTAGACAACCAGTGAGGTCATAGATGCAGCAATTTAGTATTATCAAATGGCAATTCTGTACAAATTCTATGCAATTCCAATTGAAATCCAAAAAAAATGGTTTCCTGGAACTTAGTAGACTGATTCTAAATTTTCTACAGAGGATCCAAATATAGCTGAGACAGCCTTGTAGGAGAAGAAAGAATGTTTCCCATAAATAAAATAGAATTCGGTTTTCTCTTTAGAATTTGGAGTATCTGGCTATAGTGGGCTCTCACTTATGGAGAGTAATAATCAGCTAGTGTTGATTTGCCACTGCCCCTTCAGGTAGAAGATTTGCTCTCCAGTTCACTCAGCACATTGTCCTTATTTAAGGTACCTGCCTGATCTTGTAGATATTTGTATAATATTGCCTCCCAGCCTCCCACCTGGGGTGGGAGGGCAGGGTAAGAGGAATGGAAGAGATTATTTTAAATTATACAGGTTCTGTTTGGTTTTGTAAATGTTCTCCCAGTGAGCTGGTAAACAGAAAGAAGAAAAGAGTGGATTATGTGACTCTAAGAGTTTGATGCCTCTGGTAGTGATCTGAGTATGATCATGGGAATGTGTGGCAGTGAAGAGATGGAGGAAAGCACGCCAGAAGTTATAATGTGAGGGAACTGGAAGGTCCAAATGGCACAAGAGTTGGAGATGTCGACTTCCCTGAGACCAATATGTGGAACTGGGTGAAGCGAAAGATAGTAAGCCAAGAACTCACGGGGACTCCGTAATGCTAAGTAGAACTAGAAGATATGGCAGAGAAATAGGAAATAATCCAACACCAATAGAAGGAAAAATAACCTTGCCTGGAAACCCACTGTGGACCCAGCTCTTTGACACAGGTTATCTCCTTGAACCCCAACATTAGCCCTCTGGGAGTAGACATTAATATTCCTTCATTATGGATGAGCAAACTGAAGCTATAAAAACTGAGGTCATTGGTCTCATGTGACAAGGCTGAGATTCAAAGCAATCAGATTCACACTAAGGTCTCCCTGTCTCCACAATCTACCTCTTCTTTCACTAAAGTCACAATGGTCACTGAAGCACCCTGAAATGCACACAGACTTGCGTTAAGAAAACGAAGCTGACAAAGGGTATTGTTAAACCCATCCCCTCAGACACCCCGATTTTATCAATGCTTCCCAAGCCCCAGTTGAGACAAATGAAAGAGGAACAGAAATTCTGTCCAGCGCTAGCTTTAGCCGAGAATCTTTGTGTTAACCAGATTTTTCTGGAGAGTGTGATGGAAACAGCTTTGCTCCACAATGTCCGAAGCAAGCGCTTTTAGAAATATAAGCCAGCTTCACGCGGTCGCCTATTAAGTCTGCCACTTCACCAAGTGTTCTAACCCGGTCTCCAAGCCCCCTGCCCCCTGTAATCACAGTGTGGTTTTGGAAGATTCCATGTGATAAAGCTTGCAATGTCCTAATGTGCTTAAACAGTACCGGGCACTGAAGAGCTCAATATATTTTAATTGCCATCACGAGTATGATGGAGGTCTATTTTAAAAAATAATGCAGTATTACTTGGAAATGTATCAAAAAATAAGGACTATAGACAGAGGTGTAGTGTGATAAGGAACAGCAAAAATTCTAATGATAGAAAGTCAAAATAGTCCAAAGTTAAAGGTAAACTATCCATTGTAAAATTCTTTCAACTTTCTCTGTTTGAAAATGTCCATAACCCAACACTGGAAAAACAAGGCATTGTCGTGTGCTCTGGGAGGCAGAGTCAGTTTCGTTTTGTAAAGGTATAGAAAAGCAAACGAAACGGGATATAACCTCCTCCGCTCGGGCCCGCCACAGGGCCGAGGGCCGTTCGCGATGCCGCCTGAATGAAATCGAGGACCGCTTGCGAAAGAGCGAATCCTCGAGAGCGCAGCCCGGGGCTGCCAAGCCCTCGCAAGGGACAGGGACGCGCTCCAAGCGGCGCATCCCGCCTTGGCGCCCGGGAGGTGGGGCCGGAGCGCGCCGCCGGAGCCACAGCTCGGCCGTTACCCGAGGGCTCCCGGCCGGCGCCGGCCGCGGCGCGCCGTGAGTAAATACCTTCAGCGGGGCGGGGGAGAGAAGCGTCGAATTTCAAAAAAAAAAAAAAAAAAAAAAAACACCAAACCCCCACAGCCCCCGGCGGGCGGGCGCGCGGATGGGCGCCCTTTGGCTGCGGGAGCGAGTGGAGGATGCTGGGAAGGAGGTAAAATGGCCACCGGCGGCGGCGCGGAGGAGGAGAGGAAGCGGGGGCGGCCGCAGCTCCTGCCCCCCGCGCGGCCCGCGGCTCGTGGCGAGGAGGCCGAGGGCGGCCGCGAGAAGATGGGCTGGGCCCAGGTGGTAAAGAACCTGGCCGAGAAGAAGGGCGAGTTCCGCGAGTCGCGGCCGCCGCGGCGGGAGGAGGAGGGAGGCAGCGGCGTGGGCGGCGGGCTCGGCGCCCCCGCGGGCCTGGCGGCGCCGGGCCTCGGCGACTTCCCCCCGGCCGGCCGTGGGGATCCGAAGGGTCGGCGGAGAGACCCGGCCGGCGAGGCGGCGGACCCCCGCAAGAAGAAGGGTGCAGCCGAGCCGGGCCGGAGGAAGAAGGCCGAGGCGGCGGCGGCCATGGCGAGCCCGGCCAGGCCTGGCGCGGCCGAGGACGCGGCGGAGCGGCCAGCTCAGGACGAGCAGGCGGTGGCGTCGGGCCCCACTGGGGGCCCGAGTAAGGGGCGCTTCCTGGTGCGCATCTGTTTCCAGGGAGACGAGGGTGCCTGCCCGACCCGGGACTTCGTTGTGGGCGCACTCATCCTGCGCTCCATCGGCATGGACCCGAGCGACATCTTCGCGGTCATCCAGATTCCTGGCAGCCGCGAGTTCGACGTGAGCTTCCGCTCGGCGGAGAAGCTGGCCCTGTTCCTACGCGTCTACGAGGAGAAGCGCGAGCAGGAGGACTGCTGGGAGAACTTTGTGGTGCTGGGGCGGAGCAAGTCCAGCTTGAAGACGCTCTTCATCCTCTTCCGGAACGAGACGGTGGACGTGGAAGACATCGTGACCTGGCTCAAGCGCCACTGCGATGTGCTGGCCGTGCCCGTGAAAGTGACCGACAGGTTTGGGATCTGGACCGGGGAGTACAAGTGTGAGATCGAGCTGCGCCAGGGGGAGGGCGGGGTTAGGCACCTGCCGGGGGCCTTCTTCCTGGGGGCCGAGAGGGGCTACAGCTGGTACAAGGGGCAGCCCAAGACGTGCTTTAAATGTGGTTCCCGGACCCACATGAGCGGCAGCTGCACGCAGGACAGGTGCTTCAGGTGTGGGGAGGAGGGACACCTGAGCCCTTACTGTCGGAAGGGCATCGTGTGTAACCTCTGTGGCAAGCGAGGACACGCCTTTGCCCAGTGTCCCAAAGCAGTTCACAATTCCGTGGCAGCTCAGCTAACCGGGGTGGCTGGGCACTGAACACCCGCCTGCCTGCCAGGGTGAATACAGAGCCAGCTTACCCCTCTTAAGTGCCAAAACTTTTTTTTAGACCATTTTTTACGTTTTCGAAGGAGATCTTTTTAAACCTACAAGAGACATCTCTCTCTGCCTTCTTAAACCGAGTTTACTCCATTTCAGCCTTTTCTGAATTGGTGACTCTGTCATCAGTAACTACCGAGAACTGTAGTGTGCAGATGTGTCGCCTCACCCTTTTAAAATTTTGTTTCCATTTTTGTATGGGTTGTTTTTGTTTTTGTGTGTGTGTGTGTGGGGTTTTTGTGTGGGTTTTTTTGTACTTTTTACTCCCCACGCCTTGTCTTTTCCCGGGACTTTCACCCATTGGGCTGCCTTGCTCCTCTTTATGCCCCAGCACTAGGTACGGGGCCCACCACGTGGTAGGCACTCCATCAGTGTTTGTTGAATTGAGAACATTGTTGACTGTGGCTTCCGTCAGGGTGTCTACTTTTTGCAGCTCTTCCCCTCCCGGTTTAATTTGCTGCTTCTAATCTATGTGGTCTGAGAATTTGTGAAACCAGTGTTGTTAGAAGTGTATGTAATCTGAGTCAATAAGCTCTGAATGGTGGCCAAGGGCCTCTCTTATGGCATTAAAATGCATGGACTTTGGGACAGCTCTTCAGTGGCTCAGAAGCCATTTTTTCACAGAATCATGGAATTTGGAATCTTCTTGTTGGAAAGGACCTAAAAATTGGTTTAGACCAATCCCCTGGATTTCCAACAGATGGAACAGGCCCAGAGAGGTTAAATGACTGGGTCAAAATCACATAGCTGTCTGTTGCCAGAGCTAGCCTAGAGTAGAGTTCCCTGACCCCAAGCCCGGTGCTCATTCCACTACCTCTCACACTTCACAACATTTTCCTCAACACTTGAGGGCCCAGAAAGTCTGATCTCTCCAGAATGATGAGCCCAGAGGAATGCTTAGAAATCATCCTACGGGAGGAAGCAGAAAGGGATTTAGCAGGGGCTTCTGAATACTTGGGAGATAGGGAAGGGACAAAGGAACATAAGCTAGAGGGTACTCATTGCTCCCTGGGGTATCCTATCTGGATTAAAGTGCCAAGTCTTTTGGGGCCTTACCCTACATCATTCATTGCCACCACTTAGAAATGGGGGTGTTCCTGAATAAGGAAACCTACCAGAGGTTTACATTTGTACCTTAGCCTCAATAGCTAGAAACCCCAGAGAAGTCTCAAACTGGAGCTCATCCACAATTTCCTGACTCACAGGAGAAAGGTGATTTTAACCTGGAATCATAAGCTGTTAACTCTAAAATATGCTTGCAAAACAGGTCAAGCAAGAGGGCATTGGGTCAACTAAGTGTTATCAAGTTAAAGTAGAAAAGACAGTACACTGCTTTTGTTTTAGTTTTTGTTTTCCCTTTGCTTTATGTTTTGCTATTTCCTTGTGGCTTAGAATGTAAAATCGATTGTTAAGTTTTGTTCTGAATAAATATTTATCTTTTGTATTGCTAACACCGTTGCCCTATCCTTTCAAAGTGTAAGATGCTCCAGTACACAGAGTCTCCTTCAATCAATCCATATTTCTACACATCATGTGTTTACCCTGCAAATACATTTCTAACCCCTGCAGGCAACACTTAGCACCTACTATGTTGTGCCAAGCCCTTTGGAGTTGTTACCTAAACCCTATGTATGCATTGCACTCACTTAGCACATTATAAAAACTCAAGTTTTAAGCCCTAACTTTGCTCTAAGGAATCAAAATCACTGGTGTAAGTGAAAATATTTTTAGTGAGCATCCTCAAAAAATTCTGATGGGCAGCCAGGTTTGAGACCACAGTTCTGACCTGTACTAAAATGAGAGAGATGGATTCAGGCCTCAGGAGATTACAATGGGGAAGACAGAAGTAAGATGTTCGCTTCATCATCTTAGAGTTCCTGTAAATGCCCACGAACTGGATGCAAAGTATTTATGGACTTTTAAAAATGCCATCTCTTCCGGTACTAGAGGAGGAGGAAAGAGTCCAGGAAACTTCCCACAGAGCTGACACTCCTCCAAGCCGGCCATGGAGACCCCAGACAACTGACTGAAGGATTTTCAGCTCTGAGACTAAAGTGATCCAATCCCAAGAACTAGAATTCTCAGTGTTGATTCTCTAACTCAGTGATTTGAGGATATTTCCAGAGTTGACAAGGTGTAGTTGAGGCCTGGTTGGCTTTTAGGAGCCCAGGCCAGCTCAGCCCCTCCTTGTCTCCCAAAGCTAACAGACCCTTCCCTCCTTGATCCCTCCCCCTCATCTCCCCCCTTCTCTGCCTTGGATTTCCCTCCCTCACAGGCAGAAGGCGGGGAGAAAGCCTGCATTCATCATACGCGCCCTCCCTCCAAGCAGGCACTGTGCCAAGGAGCCTCCTTGGAAGGAATCTTCCCTCTCTCTGCCCTCCCCCTCTCCCTCCTCCCATCTCTTCTAAGGGAGCAGAGGAAGAAACTATTTCCCTGCCCATCCCCCCACAGGATCTGCTCCAGGGCCTCCTGCCTGGCGGTCTGGGGACAGAGCCTTGGGCTGGAATGGAACAAACCTCCCCCAGCTTCCTCTCCTGATCTAGCAACCCCCAAATTACAATCCCTCACTGTTCAAGGGTTCCTAAGGAGTGTGCAGAGATCTCCAGAATGAGGCTGGCTGACTAGCTGGCATTCCTTCATGGGGCTTTCAACAAATACTGAGAGCCATTAGAGCCAAGCCCCCATGCCCTATAGCTCAGGGGTTAGAACACTGGTCTTGTAGATCCAAGCCCTCCCGCAAAGCCTTGCGTGTACCCTGAATGAGACAGTTACTTGCCAAGGGAGATGCAGACAAGTAATGAGCAGTTTTTAAGAGAATATTAAATATTTTTAAATATTCTGAAAAAAAAATATACAGAGAATATAGAATTGAAGTACAGGTCTCCTGGAAGAGATGATGATGTCATGACGGAAATCTGCAAGATGAAGAAGCCAGGTGAAGAGTGCAGAGCCATCCATGCATTACAAACAGCCTGTGCAAAGACCCAGAGGCCGAAGCATAAAGGGTGTTCAGGCTGACTGTAGAGTCCCAAAGATGTGCTTGGGAAAAGGCCAAGAGGAGGAGACCCAGGGCCTGTCGGTGTGACTTAAGGGGCTTTATTTTGTCCTGACCCCCTCCAGTCTGGCCACCTCCATTCCAACCACTTAGCATGTATCCCAAGCGCCAACTCTTTCTGGCAATGAAATACAGCAACATAGTCAAGTTCCCTGGGACTCAAATTCTAGAGGCACACAAAGACATAATTACAAACTATGATCAAGCCTTGAAAGAAACAAACAGAGACTGATCTGGTCTTGGAGGTTGGGGATAACTTCCCAGAGAAAACCTTTGAACTGAGATAAAAAATACATATAAGGAGTTAATTGAGAGGTGGGATAGGGGGTTAACAGGTGGCAAGGATTTACTAGCCTAGGCAAAAGGGACAACAAGCATAACAACCCTATGGTGAGAGGAGGCATGGCCGGTTCTAGAAACCAAATGAAGCCCAGTGTTATCAGTCCAGGTTTAGAAACAGAAACCACTCTAGGTACTGAAGAAAGTGATGGGGCCTAGGTTGGGTCTTAGGAATGAATCTTAGAACCCTACTGACCTGACCTACTAAAGGAGCTACTACCTCTCATAGAAACGAGCCAGGAAGCCATCACTGGAAAGGCTGAGTTTGAGGACACACTTACTGAAGCTACCATCCAAGGACAGGCTGCCGGGATCAGGAGGCCACTGCCATTTCTACCACCAGGACAATGAAATAAGTTTTTGAAGTCAGAGACAGGACACCAGTGTCTCCACAACCTTACTTAGGAGCAGAAACAGCCAAAACTATTTGACTTCTGCCTGACTTCCACCTTCAAACCTCATGCAAATATATCTACTTGCTGGAGCTCGAGCTGGAGGGGAGTCAGGAAGTGTTTTAGCATTCCAGCATGTGTAGCACAGGAAGGCACATAAACAGTGGGAATCAGGGCACTTGGCTGGCTCAGTTGGTAGAGTCTGCGACTTCTTTCTTTCTTTCTTCCTTTTT
Organism: Enhydra lutris kenyoni; assembly: GCF_002288905.1. Lineage (NCBI taxonomy): Eukaryota > Metazoa > Chordata > Mammalia > Carnivora > Mustelidae > Enhydra > Enhydra lutris. Next base: position 27,041,700 of record NW_019154090.1, read on the forward strand.
TTTTTTAAGTTTTATTTATTTAAGTAATCTCTACACCTCACATGGGCCTCGAACTCATGACCCCAAGACCAAGCGTTGTATGCTTTTCCAACTGAGCCAGCCAAGAACCCCATGAGCCTGTGACTTTCTTTTTTTTTTTTTTTTTTTTTTTTTTTTTTTTTTTGTCAGAGAAACAGAGAGCACACACACAAGCAGGGTGGTCGGCAGGCAGAAAGAGAAGCAGGCTTCCCGCTGAGCAAGGTGCCCCCACCCCCAAAGACCCTGGGATCATGACCTGAGCTGAAGGCAGGTGCTCAACTCACTTAGCCACGCAGGCGTCACAAGCCTGTGACTCTTGATCTCCGGGTAGTGAATTCAAGCCCCACGTTCGGGGTAGAATTAAAAAAACAAAAAACAGTGGGAATGGAGGCCATCTGCCAACTAATCCTATCCAGAACAGCTAGTGTGGCCACCTCAGAGAGGCACAATGTATACAAAATACATTGCATTTTGTACAATGGTAGAAAATAAGGCTGAAGATCCTGGGGATTTGGTCAGCCATGTTTAGCATTTGAATCTAAGAATGATGAGGAGACACTGAAAGATTTTTTAAGCAAGGAAGAGACATGATCGGCATTGGATTTTTAAAATTTTTAAAAGATAATTCAGAGGGCACATGGGTGGCTCAGCCAGTTAGGCATCTGACTCTTGATCTCAGCTCAGGTCTTGACCTCAAGGTCGTGAGTTCAACCCCCATGTTGGGCTCCATGCTGGTGTGGAGCCTGCTCGATAAAAAATAAAAATTAAAATATCATTCAGGATGATATTTCAGCAGGAGCCCAAGTATAAAGAAGGGTGGGGGTCCCAGGGGTGCCAATCAGTTAAGCAGCTGACTTCAGCTCAGGTCATGATCTCAGGGTCCTGGGATTGAGCCCCACATTGGGATCTGTGCTCAGCAAGAAGTTTGCTTCTCCTTCTTCTTCTGTCTCTCCCCCTACTCATGCTCTCTCTCTTGCTCTCTCAAATAAATAAATTAAATCTTTTTTTTTTTTAAGATTTTATTTATTTATTTGGCAGAGAGAGAAAGAGAGCAACCAGGGGGAGCAACTGAGCAAGGAGCTGAGCCAGGAGCCTGACATGGAACACAATTCCAGGACCCTGGGATCATGACCTGAGCTGAAGGCAGGCACTTAACCCACTGAGCCACCCAGGCATCCCTAAATGAATAAAATCTTTTTAAAAAAAAAGTATAAAGTTTGAGAAGAAGGTCTTGAGGCCGATTTGGGACACAGAGAATGTCTGAAGAAAGGTATGGAATAGGTGGTTTAACACAGGTCTTAAATTCTAAGGAGAGTTCTGGGCCAGAGAAAGAAACAGAAGTCCTATAGCAATGGCCTTCAAACTTTTTAACTACATCCTACAATAAGACAGACATTTTATACCATGGCCATCAGACATATGCATATATGTACTTATGTATAAAGAAACCAGTGTATATGTATATAAAGAAATAACATTAACCCTTTGGGTGATGTGCCCTGACATTTTCCATTCTATTGCTTCATTCTTTTACACATCCTTACACAACCCATTAAATTGATTTTACAGCCTCCTAATGGGTCATGAGAAAAAGCTTGGGGGAGAAAGAGTATAGCAACTTGGATCACACCGTAAGCAGCTCTGACATGTGAGTCTTCCCTGATGGAAAAGGATATTGTGACACACTAAGAAAGGACAGCCAGAAGGGAGAAGGGAAACAAGAGTGGAGAGACATACAAACCAAAGAAGGAAAGTTACCATCAGAGGGATTAACAACTGGATCGAGTCCTGCAAGAGGTGGAGTAAAATTGGCTTTGAGAAATATCAAGCGAAGTAAGGCGTGAAGAGCGCCCCTGGACTGAGTAATGGGGAGGTCACTGGTGAAGGCCTTTTAGAGGCAGAATGATGGCAGCAGGAGACCGACCAAGGAATAATCTTTCTAAAATGCCAATCCAGTGCTCTGGGGCTCCCTATAGCTCTAGGGAGTCAACCTAACATCCTACTCCTTTCGCAAGAAGCTCCTGAACTCCTTTGGGACCTCATTCTCAGCCAGAATGCCCATCACATCTGTTCATGTCACCTCCAGGTAGGAGTTCAGGATGGTGGAGGGTGGAGTGGTACAAGAGGAAGCTGTGGGTAAACAGAGCTCAGATTATACCAAATTTAAGGCGGGGTCTCATGAGAGTGTACCAGACATGTCCAAAGCCGATGGGTCCATACAGTGCCACTTACTGGATCGTCAACCTGAGACTATTTGGGGGAGGACATGTTTCATGAAAACAAACACAGATATAATACAGAGGAGAATGCAAACTTTATAGAGCTTTAAAGTAAAACATGGGAGGAGCCTGGGTGCCTCAGTCTGTTGAGCATCTGACTCCTAATTTCCGCTAGGTTCATGATCTTGGGGTTGTGGGACCCACCCTGAGTCAGGCTCTGAGCTGGGGGTAGAGGCTGCTCAGGATTCTCTCTCCTTCTGTGCACCCCAGCTAAATAAATAAATAAATAAATAAATAAATAAAAACACGGACTATTTTTGGAAAAGTTTGGCATGATCTATCAAAGTTTAAAATTCACATAATTGGAGCACCTGGCTGGCTCAGTGGGTTAAGGCTCTGCCTTCAGCTCAGGTCATGATCTCAGGGTCCTGGAATCGAGCCCCGCATCAGGCTCTCTGCTCAGAGCTTCCTTCTCTCTCTGCCTGCCTCTCCGCCTACTTGTGATCTCTCTGTCAAATAAATAAATAAAATTTTTTAAAAAGTAAATAAATAGGGGCGCCTGGGTGGCTCAGTGGGTTAAGCCGCTGCCTTCGGCTCAGGTCATGATCTCGGGGTCCTGGGATCGAGTCCCGCGTCGGGCTCTCTGCTCAGCGGGGAGCCTGCTTCCCTCCCTCTCTCTCTGCCTGCCTCTCTGTCTACTTGTGATCTCTCTGTCAAAGAAATAAAATCTTAAAAAAAACAAAAGTAAATAAATAAAATAAAATCCACATAATCATTAACACAGCATTCACGTATAGGAAATGAATCTATAGCTAGATCATTCTCTCTCTCAAATAAATAAATAAATAAACATTTAAAAGAAAAATAAAGTCAACAAAGTAAGATATGGTTACTGTTTAAAATTTCTAACTTTAACTTTTTCATTTTTTTCAGTGAGTTATAATAGACAAATTGTAAAATATTTAAAGTGTACAATGTAATGATTTAACATACATATTGTGTTTTAAGATTACGGAATTAATATGTACATATGCTTATTTATATATAGAATAATTCTGGAAGGCTATTAATGAAATTGGTAACTGCTGTAGTTTCTTTTTTCTAAGATTTATTTATTTAAGGGTGCCTGGGTGGCTCAGTTAGTTAAGCCACTGCCTGTGGCTCAGGTCATGATCCCAGGATCCTGGGATAGAGCCCCACATTGGGCTTCCTGCTTAGAGAGGAGCCCACTTCTCCCTCTCCCTCTGCTCTACCCCCCACCTTGTTCTCTTGCTCTCTTTCAAATAAATAAATAAAATCTAAAAAAAAAAAAAAAAGCTTTCTTGATTTATTTGAGAGAGAGCGCATGCCTGTGGGGGGTGGGGGACAGAGGGAGAGAGAATCCCCAAGCAGATTCCTCACTGAGCGTGGAGCCTGACTGGGGGTTTGATCCCAGGACCCAGAGATCATGACCTGAGTCAAAATCAACAGTCAGCAGCTTAACCGACTGAGCCACCCAGATGCCCCAACTATTGTAGCTTCTGAGAAGAACTGGATATTTGGCGTATGGGATGAAAGGAAAATTTATTTTCTACAGTATGTCCCTAGAGGTATCGTTTTGTTTTGTTTAAATTATTTCATGTGTTGGGGTACCTGGGTGGCTCAGTTGGTTAAGCGTCTGCCTCCTGCTCAGCTCATGATTCCAGGGTCCTGGGACGGAGTCCCGCATGGGGCTCTCTGCTCAGTGGGGAGCCTGCTTCTCCCTCTCCCACTCCCCCTGCCTGTGCTCTCTCTCTCTCTCTCTCTCTGTCAAATAAATAAATAAAATTTAAAAGAAAATTATTTCATGTGTTATCTCTGGCAAAAAAACAAAAATAAGTGCAAAATACAACACAAGACTTCAAAGAAATTCCTGTAGACTCTGCAGAGACTGGAATCCATTTCCTCTATCTTTAAAAATTAAAAAAAAATTTTGATGGGAAAGTTTAAGACCCTAGAACAGCACACTCACTGCTCTCCCTGCTTCCTAGCTTGGTCTCCTTCAATCCACGACAACAGTCCCCAGAATGAAATTTGATCACATAACTCCCCTGTTTAAAGACCTTCAAAGACTTTGTGTCCTCCCTGGGGCCCACCAGGCCCTGCTAGAGCCCTGCCTCTTCTGGGCCTCACCCCCTTACCCTGGCTGGGCTCCTGCTAGTCATTCCAGGAATTCACCCGTGGTTAACTCTTACCTTTCCTGGTGCTCAGCTCTAAAGCCACTTCCTACCTGCAGCCTCCCCTAATCTTCTAGAGGAGACCCTCTCACACTCCGCTGTCATTTCAGCAGCTCCTTGCAAGTACAATGGTATGTTTATCTATACCATGGCTTTATTAATATCTGTCTCTCTCAATTTTGAGCTCCCAGAGGACAGGGACCAGGGCTTTTTTGCTCTTGGTTATAGCCCAGCATTTAGCACTGTGCGTGGTACATCGTAGAAGCCCAATAAGTGTTCATTTGCATGAATGATCTAGAAATTACTTGGCTAAGGTTACAGATCAAGACATTGTGTCTACTTGTCCTTTTCTTTTTAAAGATTTATTTATTGGGATGCCTGGGTGGGTCAGTCAGTGGAATGTCTGGCTCTTGGTTTCCTTGGTTTCCTCATGATCTCAGGGTCCTGGGATAGAGCCCCATGTCAGGCTCAACGCTCAGGGTAGGGTAGGCTTGTCCCTCTCTCTCTGCTCCTCCCCCCCATGCTTGCTCTCTCTATCTCTCAAAAAAAAAAAAAGATTTATTTATTTACTTATTTATTTGAGAGGGAGACAGAGAGCATGTATGTGGGAGGGAAGGAGCAGAAGGAGAGGGAGAGAGGGAGAATCTCAAGCCAACTCCCAGCTGAGTGCAGAGCTGGCCTCGGGCCTGGAGGTGGGGCTCAATCTTGCCACCCTGAGTTCACTAACAGAACAGGCACCTAACCAACTGAGCCACCCAGGCACCCCTCTACTTGTCCTTCTTTAATGATACTCAAAATATCTCTTACCACACCTGCACTGATTCTATACTGAAAATGGCTTCTTCTTTCATCTTTAAAAAGCGAATTCACTCCTTTTGTGTTCTCACTTTTGATTAAGGGTTTCCTTCAGCCTGAGTGGTCAGCACCATCCTCCCCTAGTTCTCTGAGGGCATATCCCTGAGACAGCCCTCGTGTCCCCTGGCACAGAGAGGCACAGGAGAGAGCACCTGGTTCCTGGGTTCCAAATGTCTGGCCTCAATACTCTCTCATCACAGCAAGAGTAGCTGTTGGCCTGAGACCTGATTTCCTGAGACCTGAGCCCCACCTCCAGGCCCCGAGGCCAGCTCTGCACTCAGCTGGGAGTTGGCTGGGAGTTGGTGGAGTGAAGATTCTCTAGGTACAAGAGGAACTGCCCGCAACGCTGAGTTTGTGTCCTCCCTTTCTAGAACATTTCCTGAGACCCCAGAATTCCCTTCCAAAATATCCCTAAGCTCATTTGCAGAGCCTTCACGGGTCTCATCCCTGGGTCCCTCTCAGCTGAGGGCAAAGTACACTGCCTAATGCACACCTTATAGACCTGAGGCTTAGTTTTCAAAGTAGCGGTTTCCAAGAGACAGCATGGATGTGGCGGCTGGGCCGTCCACTCACCAGAGCTGGGTCCCTCACTGATGGGATGGGAAGTAACTGGACAAGGGCAGGACGCAGAATCCAGTCGCTCTCCTTGGACCAACACATTCTGGCACAGAACTTCAAGGGTCCTGGAATTCTAATTTGAACCTGCCTTCCAGGTTTTTCTGAGGATATATTGGTCAAGAAGAAGAAGAAAACATATTGCATTCGGCACATTAGATTGATGTATAACTTCTAACTCTTTAGAGATATGTGGACCTCCAACTGTAGCCTTGTTCCAGGCCCCACAAATGCCTCTGTTTGATTGTCACTTCTTAGCTTAGACAAACCACATAACCTCTCTGGGCCTGTTTTCTTACCAGAAAAAAAATGAGTTTAATGGTAACTGCCTCATCAGGGATGGTGAGAAAATGAAATGAAACAATTCATGCAAAGGGCTTGGCAGAGTGCCAGGCCCTCAGCGAACAGTAGCTACCCCTCCTTATTTTTCTCTTGTTTGCCCTCCAGCTATCATCTGCTATGATTTTCTCTATGACATCTAAACTGGTCTCTTTTGTAGGATTTCCACACAGCTTCTCCCTACTCCCTCCTTACCCAGTAACCATATAAGCGCCCCATTCTCTCTGCCTAGGCAGATCCCACCCCTCTTCAATTATGAAAACAGCTACTGGTGATTGCACGCTTAGGATGTCTCAGGCATTGTATTAAGAACTTGACATGCATTATCTCGACTCAGTTCTGACGCCAACTCAATGAAGTATTATTATTCCCCAAACACAAAGACACTGGGATCTGGAGAGTTGGAGCCCTGGCAGCTGGCGAGTGGCAAAGCCAGCGGGAATGTGAACCCAGGGAGTCTTACTGCACAGTCAGGTCTTCCAAATTCCCAGTCACGATCCTGCGTGCCTCCCCCTCCCTCGGGCCAGCGCACCAGACGACCCCTCTCTCCTTCTGAGGCTGTCATACTCCATCAATTCTCGGGGTCTGTCTGTGGAACTTCAGCCCAGTAGGGCGGGCACTTTGTCTCACGCCACGTTGCCCACATCAAGGATCCTTCCCCCACCCACACCCCCATCTCTCCTTTCTCTTCCTTCCTCCCGTCCTCCCTTCCATTGAATATTGAGTTCCTACTCTGTGCCAGGCTTTGTGCTCGTTCACATGCAAAACATTACCAATGAAAAAGTCAGGGGCGGATAGAATTTTATGTCATTTTTCTCTTTCTTCTTAATGGCTTTCTGTTTGGCTGATTGTTCCCCCCGGTGAGCACGCACCCAAGTTCCTCGAACCCAGTTCCACTGTTGCTTTGCTAGGTAGCTTTGGTCAGAGGAAGGCCCTGTCCCCTTAACTCCCAGCCCCCACGTCTCCTTCTCCGGCCCTCAAATCCAGGCCGCCCTGCCCCCTCCGGAAGGGGGAGTTGGGGGCGAACGCCGAAATCTGAGTGGCTCTTTCAAGCCTCCGTTGCCGTAGAAACCGGCTGCACAGGCCTTGGCGGTCCATTACACCATCCTCCAGCGACGCAGCCAATGGGCTTCGAGCTCCATCCCAGGCGCCCCCGCCCCTTAGCGGCCCGGCAGCCCACCAATGGGCAGGTCCCTTGGCTTAGAGCCCTGCCCTCGGCCCAGGCACACCACCAATGAGCTTCGACCCCGCTCTCCCTCCAGCTTCAGTGTAGGAACAAGACTCGATTTAAAAAAAAAAAAAAAAAAAAAAGGAATTCTCTAAATTAGAAGGAACTAGTAGTAACGCCTCTGTCAGTTGCAGCCTGAATGATCTTTGACTGGTATTTTATTTAAGGAGAACGAAATTGTTCCAATTACACAACAATATATGTCATTCTGTACTAAATTTGAGACAGCGAAAATGCAGGCAATGAGGATGATATCTGCTCTATGTGGATTTCTTTCATTATAGGTATTCTCATTTAATTTAAAATGATCAAGGAACCAGTCATCTTCCCTTGTTTATATTTCAAATACATACCAATTAAAGATGCTGTGTTTTTGATGCTGAGTTCATGAGACATTGACCCAAGTAACTAGAAGCCGACTTTTAATCAGTTTAAACTCCTGCCTGAATTCGAAACGTAGTGAAAGTGTAGGATAAATGAATATTTATTTTAATCCTCTGAAGAAATTCCATTTTCAAGGTAGGTTGTGTAATGGCTTTGACACCCTAAAGTCTAAATAAACTAAATGTGTATTTAAAACCTTACGTCAGGGGCGCCTGCATGGCTCAACCGTTAATTGTCTGCATTCGGCTCAGCTCATGACCCCAGTGTCCTGGGAACCAGTCCCATCTCTGGCTCCCTGCTCCTTGAGAAGCCTACTTCTCCCTCTCCCACTCAACCTGTTTGTGTTCCCTCTCTCGCGGTGTCTCTCTCTGTCAAATAAGTAAATAAAATAAAATAAAAAATTTTAAATGTTATTTTAAAAAATAAACTTTATTTTATTTTTTCAAAGTTTTATTTTCTATTTTTTTCAGTAGGCTCCATGCCTAGCGTGGAGCCTAACACAGGGCTTGAACTCAGGACCCTGAGATCAAGAGTGTGAACTTTAACCAACTGAGTCACGTAGGTGCCCCAAAAATGAACTTTATTTTTTTATTTTTATTTTTTTAAAGATTTTATTTTATTTATCTGACAGAGATCACAAGTAGGCAGAGAGGCAGGCAGAGAGAGAGGGAAGTAGGCTCCCCGCTGAGCAGAGAGCCCAACGTGGGGCTCGATCCCAGGACCCTGGGACCATGACCTGAGCCGAAGGCAGAGGCTTTAACCCACTGAGCCACCCAGGCACCCCTGAACTTTATTTTTTAGAACAGTTTTACATTTATAGAAAAATTGTGAAGATAATACAAAGTTCTTTATCCCCCACCCACCCTGTTTCCTCTATTAACATTTTATATTAACATGATACATTTGTTACAATTAATAAATCAATACTGATACATGATTAGTAGCTAAAGTTCATTGTTTATTCATATTTCCCTAGTTTTATCTGATGTCTTTTTCTATGCCAGGATCCCATCCAGGATGGGAATCTCATTTATTCCATAATGCCTTGGTTCCTCTGGCCTCTGGCAGTTTCTCAGACATGACTTACTACTATTGGTGTTAACCTTGATTAGCTGGCTGAAGAGGAGTTTGTCAGGTTTCTCCACTGAGAAGTTACTTTTCTTTTATCCTTTTTCATACTGTCCTCTTTGGAAGGAAGTGACTATGCTCAGCCCAACCTAAGGATGGAGAGTTATGTTCCACCCCTCCTTGAGAGGAGAGTACATAAGTTATTTGGAATTTTTCTTTTCTTTTCTTTTCTTTTTTTTAAGATTTTATTTATTTATTTGACAGAGAGAGATCACAAGTAGGCAGAGAGAGAGGAGGAAGCAGGCTCCCTGCCAAGCCAGGAGCCCGATGCGGGACTCGTTTCCAGGACCCCAAGAACATGACCTGAGCTGAAGGCAGAGGTTTAACCCACCGAGCCACCCAGGCGCCCTATTTGGAATTTTTCTGCAGTGAAGATTTGTCTTTTCTACTTATTTATTCAGTTATTTATTTATATCAGTATGGACTCACAGGTATTTATTTCATACTTTAGGTTATAATGCAATACTACTTAATTTTATTGCTCAAAGGGTTCCAGCTTTGGCCTTTGGGAGCTCAGGTAACTCCTGTGTCCCTTATACATGCCCCCATCTTTGTGTGTCCTTTCTTCTTACTGTTGTTGTTCTTGGGCATTTCCTTCTTTCTGGCACTATATGACACCGCAGGTTTTTCTTGCATATTTCCTGCTCCAGTCTAGAACTAGCTGTTTCTCAAAAGCCCTGATTCCTCCCATTGGAGAATGCTATTAGAAATCAAGATCTGGATGCTAAGTGTGCTCATTGCTATTAAGGTGTCATTTCTTTTAAGCCTTCTCAACAAACAGAACAAAGATATAGGGGTGCCTGGGTGGCTCAGTGGGTTGGGCCTCTGCCTTCGACTCCGGTCTTGGTCTCAGAGTCTGGGGATCGAGCCCTGCATTGGGCTCTCTGCTTGGCAGGGAGCCTGCTTCCCCCTCACCCCGCCTACTTGTGTCTGTCTGTCAGATTAATAAATAAAATCTTTAAAAAAAAGAACAAAGAAATATATGTGTATATATTAACCTGTGTGTAAACACTATCTATAAATATTTCTGTATGTAACTGTCTGTATCTATATTAAACCAAACATGAGTTCATATTTATATTTCCAACTCTAATCCATTACCACATGAATCATTATAGCCTTCTCTCCTTGCTTATCTGTAAATTCCCACTCCAACAGTGAGAAACCTGGCTCCCACTATCCACCATCCATTTACCTAATTGTTCAAGTCCCGTGTACAAGTACAGCAGCATCAGCATTGCTGACCCATACCCTTGTAGAAAACTTTATCAACTAGAGTGCAGTACTTCTGTATACTTCTTTTTGCTTTTAGTTTTACAGGATCCACTCATTTCTGAAGTTACTTAAGTCCATGCCTTTTTCCCATCCTCTTTGGTGGGATTGTCTTATACATTTGTAATATAATTTGAATGTTTCCTTACATTCTGCATTCCATCTTGAGATTCTCCAGATGCTTTAAGTGTTTTTTTTTTTAAATTCTCATGCATTAGCATTTACCCTTTGTGTTGTACACTTCTATGGGTTTTGACAAATGCGTAATGGATTCAACATTATAGTATCATAGAGAAGAGTTTCATCACCCCAAAAAGTCTTCTGTGCTTCACCTCTTCAACCCTCTCTCCCTCAAACCCTGACAACCACAGGTCTTTTTACTACCTCTATCGTTTTGCTTTTGGTGCCTTCTTTAAAAAAAAAAAAAAAAAGATTTATTTGGGGTGCCTGGATGGCTCAGTTGTTTAAGGAGCTGCCTTTAGCTCAGGTCATGATCCAGGGTCCTGGGATCCAGCCCCACATCAGGTTCCCTCCTCAGTGGCAAGTCTGCTTCTCCTTCTCCCTCTGTGATCTCTCTCATTCTCACTCTCTCTCAACAAATAAATAATTTTTTTAAAAAATTTAGAATGAAAAAAATTCATTCTAGAGAGAGAGGGAGAGTGTGTTGGTGGGCAGAGGGAAAGAGAAATTTAAGCAGACTCCATGCTGAGTGCAAAACCCAACTGGGGCTGATCTTATTGCCCTAAATCACAAGCTGAGACAAAACCAAGGGTTGGCCGCCTAGCCAACTGTGTCACCCAGGCGCCCCTGTGCCTTTTTTTTTTTTTTTAAGAGAAGACACACAAGAGTATATTTGTTGTTGCTTTTGTTATAGCTACCACTCACTGAACGGTTACCATGTCCCATGTCCTGAACTATTATACTCTCCCATTTTGCAGATAAGAAAATGGAAACTATTGAGTTGAAATAACTCCCTAAAGACTAATTATATTGAATACATTTTTACTTCAAATCCCGGACACATTGATTGTTTAAAATCCCAGTATCTGGAATGCTTGACAGAATTCTGAGTCATCAAAGGGTGTCCACTACATTTAGCCAATAAGATGAGGATGACCTACTTCCTGATTTACCCAGGTCGTCTCAGTTTATTTCTGTTGTTCCAGCATAATTATTAATAGTATCCCTTTCATCATGGTCACTGCCAAAGGAAAAAGTCTAATGAATTTTAGAGTCAGGTAGTAGGGGTAAAGATTAGATTCCAGGAGATGACGAGATGTACCAGTGCTGTGTGATTTCAGAGTCACCACGCAGCACCTGCTCCCAGATCAAATCCCCTCCCCCATCCAGTCATTTTCCCCTTCTTTCTCCCAATCTGATTTATCCCCCTTCCATCAGTTGTGCTGGTGCTGTTAAAATGACTCTGCCATTGTCCTCTTCTCCCCATAAATATGTCCCTAGTTCTGGTCTCTCCTTCCTGTCTTGTGCTTCTCTGAGTCTCAAACTACATCTCATGGATTGGCCATCCAGTGTTCAGGCAGGATTTTTAAGACTTCAACATTTCACAAAGAAGTTAAAAAAAAAAAAAAATCCTCCTTGTTCAAAAGCAAAGCAAAACAAAACAAAAAAACACACGTTTTAAAAATTTGGGGAGAGGCGAAAGTTTGCTCACTTTTTATTTTGCTAAAATGAGAAAAACTTCCATCTTCTATATATTAGCCTTGTCTATTAGAAATATAATAAGGGGCACTTGGGTGGCTCAGTGGGTTAAAGCCTCTGCCTTCGGCTCAGGTCATGATCTCAGGGTCCTGGGATCTGGGCCCTCATCAGGCTCTCTCCTCAGTGGGAAGCCTGCTTCCCCCTCTCTCTCTGCCTGCCTCTCTGCTTACTTGTGATCTCTCTCTCTGTGTCAAATAAATAAATAAAATCTTAAAAAAAAAATAAGCAATGATATCACGGTGATTATGAAGCTGAAGATCCAGAACTTGAGTTTCTTCAACTCTGTCATTCAATAGGACCACCTGAAACTTTTGGTTGAAACAAACTTTATAGTGAAACAAAGAGTGAATCATAGTGTGGCAACTGCAAATTTTATTATTTAGTAAAATTGTATTATTACACTATATTATATTACATTACATTACAATTTCATTTGATAAAATTATTGTTTTTTTTTGTTTTAGGTAGGCTCCATGCCTACCATGGGGCTTGAATTCACAATCCTAAGATCAAGAGTTTCATGCTCTACTGACTGAGCCAGCCAGACACCCCTGATAAAATTACATTTTACTGAATTTGAATAATATATTTAATCTTAAAATTGATTTTTATTTTCAAAGTGTTTTCTTGTGTTTAAACCATAATGTGACATAATTATCATTGCAAAAGATCACTATGTAGATATTTTTCTTTTTTTTTTTAAGATATTTATTTATTTATTTGTCAGAGAGAAAGAGAGAGAGAGAGAGAGAAAGCACACAAGTAGGGGGAGTGGCAGGCAGAGGGAGAAGCAGGCTCCCCGCCAAGCAAGGAGCCCCATGCAGGACTCAATCCCAGGACCCTGGATCATGACCCAAGCCGAAGGCAGCTGCCCAACCAACTGAGCCACCCAGGCTTCCCTCTCTCTTTTTTTTTTTTTTTCCCCCAGAGAAATATCTCAGTGTAATTGAAAACTATTGATTCAATACTCTTTTCCTATTTTTGTACTGTAATGTTTGTTTTTGCTGACATGATTACACATAAGAGGTTCAAAGCAAGAATATTTTCACCATCTACATTTCTTTTCCAGCCATTATCATTAGTGTTATTGCATTTTATGACTATTATTGAAAATATTATCATTTAGGGATGCCTGGGTGGCTCAGTTGGTTAAGTGGCTGCCTTCAGCTGAGGTCTTGATCCCAGGGTCCTGGGATCGAGTCTTATATCAGGCTCCTTACTCAGTGGGGAGCCTGCTTTTCCCTCTGCCTGCCTCTCCCCTGCTTGTGCTCTCTCTGACAAATAAATAAATAAAATCTTTTAAAAAGGGAGGGGGAGGGCACCTGGATGTCTCAGGCCTTCCTTCTCAGGTCTGCCTTCAGCCCAGGTCGCGATCCCAGGGTCCTGGGACTGAGGCCTGCATAGGGCTCCTGCCTCAGTGGGAAGCCTGCTTCTCTCTCTCCCACTCCCCCTGCTTGTGTTCTCTCTCACTGTGTCTCTCTGTCAAAGAAATAAATAAAATCTTTTTACAAAATTAAAAAAAAATGAAAAAAGAAAAAGAAAAGGAAAAAGTAAATAATGTAATTTAGAAGATATAGGTGTTAAAAAGATGGGGCACCTGGCTGGCTAAATGGGTTAAAGCCTCTGCGTTTGGCTCAGGTCATGATCCCAGGGTCCTGGGATCCAGCCCCACATCGGGCTCTCTGCTAGGCGGGGAGCCTGCTTCCCTCTCTCTCTCTCTTTGCCTGCTTGTGATCTCTGTCTGTCAAATAAATAAATAAAATCTTAAAAAAAAAAAAAAAGATTCTCTCTGTTCCTCTTCCTTTGCCGCTCCACTCCCAGCCCCCTACCTTCTCCAAAAAAAGAAAAAAGAAAAAAAAAGTTCTCTGTCTTGAGTGTCACATGACCCAGGTAGACCACAGATACACTGAAGGGAAGGGCAGGGACATGGGGCTAGGAGAGCCACAAGGTGGGAGACAGAGGTGGGAGTGCTAGAAAGGGTGAGGGAATGGACTTCACAATACCCCGTGTGGGGAGGAACTTCAAGTTTGTGAGCTTGTCCCACAAACTGAAGACGCTAATGTGGTTGGAAACTGGTTCAAGACAAAGAAAGCAGGAAAGGAGATCAGATCGGGAGTGGGGGCAAATCAAGCTTGGCCTGATGGGCCCCATGAAAGCCTAGTGTTCATCTTGAGAGTAATGGGGGAACCAGTGAAGGGATTTAAGGGCTTTTACACACAATCAGATTCGTGACTAGAAAATACCATCACTCTAGCTTCAGGTAGGAGAATGAAATGGAAGGAGACCTGGTGGGTGCAAGGACCACAAAGGAGGCTGGTAGGTGCCCAGAAGAGAAGTGATGGTGGCCTGGCGCATTGGGTAGCGGCGGTCATCATCTCTTCAAGAACCTCACTGTCTTCCTATTGCAGTCTACACTGAACGGCTCGGTGGTAAGCCTAGCATTAAAAACCTATGGTCTACAAGATTCAGACTCTGGGGCACCCATTTGAAAGGACTCAAGGTAACCTGTGTGCATTGATAACCTCCACATCTCAGTGGCAGACTGGAGTTTTAGGTTTTACTTTCCAAAATTTTACCTTCTTCTCCGGGCTCCCATAGGAATTTGAGTGTATACTCCCAATAGAACACTGCCTTTTATTCACTCAATAAATATTTAATGAGCCCCTATTATGTGCCTGGCACTCTCCTAGGGATAGAGCCCTAAAACAAAACAGACAAAAATCTCTGCCCTCTTGGGTCTTACGTTCCAGTGGAGAGAAGATGGGCCAAAACCAAGTGAACAAATAAAATAATTCCAGAATGTGAAAACTGCCATGAAGCAAACAAAAAGATGGGCAAAAATGAAGACATCTGACAACATCGAACTTTGGACAAGATGTGGCTGAAAAGGATCTCTTCTGGGGTGCCTAGGTGGCTCAGTTGATTAAGCAACCAATTCTTGGTTTCTGCCCAGGTCACGATCTCAGGGTCCTGGCATTGAGTCCCTCCATGGGCTGAGCATGTATCCTGCCTGGGATTCTCTCTCTTCCTCTTCACCCCCCTCAATCCTCCCACGTGCATAAGGGTAGTGCATATGCTCCCTCTCTCTCTTTAAAAAAAAAAAAAAAAAGATTAAAAAAAAGAAAAGGATCTCTTCTGTGCTGCTGGTGAAAAGTTAACTGGTGCAACTGGGAAGTTTGACATCACCTAATAAAAGTTAGCATTCACATGTCCTCAGATGTGGCCATCACAGTTTCCATGATAGACTTCCAGGCACACATTTAGGATTGGTAACAGTAACACTCTTCATAAGAGCAAAACCTGGCAATAATCCAATTGTCCATGGATGGGACAACAGACAGCAAAACTGTAGCATATCCCCACAATGGAAAATGAATCAACCCCACATGCGTGTAATACTTTAGGTGAATCTTAACACTGTAACACTGAGTGAGAAAGTAAATACCAGAATATTACATGCAGCATGATACCTTTTTGACAAAGCTAAAGGCAAGACAATATATTTTTAAGAAACTGTATTTTCAAAAGTAAGAGAAAGGAGAAATTGCAACCCTCACACACAACCCTCACACACTACTACGGTGCAGCAAGTCCACTGAGACAGAAAGTAGACTAATGTGGGGCACCTGGGTGGCTCAGTGGGTTAAGCCTCTGCCTTCAGCTCAGGTCAGGATCTCAGGGTCCTGGGATAGGGCCCCGCATCAAGCTCTCTGCTCAGCGGGGAGCCTGCTTCCTCCTCTCTCTGCCTGCCTCTCTGCCTACTTGTGATCTCTGTCTGTAAAATAAATAAATAAAATGTTAAAAAAAGAAAGAAAGTAGACTAATGTTTGCTTAGAGCTGGGGGTTAGAGTACAGGTAGAGGAGATGGAGGAGAGATGGATAACAAGCACAGAGTTTCTTTGCGGGCTGATGAAAATAGTCTAAAATTGATGGTTGCGCAACTCTGTGTATATACCATTGCATCGCATACTTTGACTGAATAGTATGGTCTGTGAATTATATCTTCATAAATCTGTTAAGAGGTCTTTTTTTAAATTTTAAAGATTTTATGTATTCATTTGAGAGACAGAGACAGCACAAGCAGGGCAGGGGCAGAGGGAGAGGGAGAAGCAGACTCCCCACTGAGCTGGGAGCCCACTCTGGGGCATGACATCTCAGAACCTGGAGATCATGACCTGAGCCTAAGGCAGAAGCTTAACCATCTGAGCCACCCAGGGGCCCCATGCTCCCCCTCCCCCCACTTTTTTTAATGTAAAGGAAGTTTACATTACCTCAAGCAAGGGAAGGGAGGAGAAGGGTTGGGAAAGGAGTTCATAGAAGGTTGGTTACTGTCAATGTTTCAGTTCTTGTGTTGGTTGCTGATTTAACTGTTTTCTTTTTTATTTTTTAAAGTTTTTTTTTTAAGATTTTATTTATTTATTTGACAGACAGAGATCACAAGTAGGCAGAGAGGCTGGCAGAGAGAGAGAGAGAGAGGAGGAAGCAGGCTCCCCACTGAGCAGAGAGCCTGATGTGGGGCTCCATCTCAGGACCCTGGGATCATGACCTGAGCAAAGGCAGAGGCTTTAAACCACTGAGCCACTCAGGTGCCCCTGTTTTCTTTTTTGAAGACTTTATTTATGTATTTGAGAGAGGGAACACAAGTGGGGGAGGAGCAGAGGGAGATGGAGAGGGACAAGCAGAGCCCCCATCTAGCAAGTAGCGGGATGAGAGGCAGCTTGGTCCCAGGACCCTGAGATCATGACCTGAGCTGAAGACGGATGCTTAGCCCACTGAGCCACCCAGGGACCCCTTAGTTTTTATTATATTATATATAAATAAATACAAACATAAGGTGAGTTAAATATGGAGAGTGATGAAAATGTGCCACAGACAAGCGATTCTGTGCACCTGAGCTGCAGGAGAATAAGTGGGCTACAACAGAGAGCGGTCAGGGCAGACCACTCCGGAGAATCCACCTAAGCTGAGGCTAGAACGAGATGCGTCAGCCATGTGGGGATGGGGTGAAAAATTTTCCAGGCAAAGGAGATAGCATGTACAAAGTCCCTAAGGTGGGCTCAAGCCTTCTGTGTTTGAGAACATACAGGAGGCCAGTCCCTTGAAACCCTTAGAATAATAGCAGCCACGGAAAGGCCAGAATAAACCTTTGAGAGTTCTTAAGCACTGAAAAAATGGCCATGCCTTCATGTCATTTAGAATAAAACGCCATCTTACATGGAAAAAGTGTAAAAGTGTTAGAAAATTCAAAAAAAACCTTTAATTTTCCCATGATTACTTTGGATACCTTCCTTGAAATAAATACATCCACACCCCGCCATTTTTATTATGTTAGTGTCTCTACGTTGTTAGTGCCCAGAGCCCCAGATAACTAATATTTATTGAACATTTACTGGGTATCAGGGACTTGTTCGCAGCCATTATCCCGTTTAACTTGTACAACAACCATATGAGGGAGAAACCGCTTTTTCCCACTTCAAGAAGGAAAGGGAGGCACTTGGATGCGAATACAGTAATTCTGACTCTGGAGGATTGAACGGGCCAAGCTCCTATTCTGAAGGTTCAAACCCGGGGGATCTCCAAATCTCAGCGTTCAGCACATCTGCGGAAGAACCATTTGGTCCGGAGCAGGGCCTTCCCCCTCCGAGCGCCCTGTGCCTTTAAGAGTCGCCCCCTCCCTCCCGCCACGCTCCAATTTCCCTCCCGGGCACCCAAGAGCATCACCCCGCCCCCCGCGTCTGCAGAGCTTCACCTCAGCCCTTGCTCCCCGCCCCACACCCTCCTGCTGGGCTCTGTCCCCACCCGCCCGGTGGTGGGCGAGTTCTGCCTCGAGGCTTTCACCCTCCACCCTCCACCCTCCGCCCCGCACAGTGCCCACTACACCCCAGCGGAATTCCACTTTAGAGACCCTGATCCCGACCCCTCCCAGCTTCTGATTCCCAGGGGCGAGACCTCAGCGCCCCCTCCCATGGCCCAGGCCCATGGCGCCGTGAAGGTGACCTCCCCCGAGGGCTGCACAGGGCCCGCGGTGCCCGAGCCGGCTCACACGTGGTGAGCGGGGAGCGCGCAACCCCTCCCCGCCACGCGCCTCGAGCATGCGTCGCGGACACGCCCCTTGGCCTGGCTCCGCCCCCGTGCCCGCGCACGCTTCTCCAGACTCCGGAGGGACGTCGCGCCCTAGTCCCTCAACCAGCTGGTCGCGGTGTGGAGTGGGACCTGGGATGGGACACTCCCGCATCCTCGAACCTCTCCTGAGGACTGTGAAAAGCAGAAAGTCAGCCCTCCTCGGGACCCTTGGCTGGTAGGCGAGATGCCCCAGCGAGATGCTCTGAGCTGGGAAGAGAGAGCTGGGACCACGAGCCTGGGATTCGAGCCCTATTCGGCTGCCTTCCTTGTTCGGAATCCGGAAAGTGGGAGTCGTATTCCCTTCTTTCTCAGGACTCTTGTGGCGCCTCAAACGAGACTTAAAAAAATATTCATTGGATTTGAGACAAAAATCATTTGTCGAGCCCCTGTGTGGCTGGACCGTGTGTGTACTAGGCAGGGGCTACATTTATGAAACGAGGAGTCTGTCCCCTTGAAGAGCTTTCCCGATCCTGAGTCCTCTACATTCTGTTCTGGGATGGTCCAGAAAGACGCCTCCAAAAGAGGAGGGCGCGGAGGTCCCACCTGGCAGCAGGTGTCACTGAATAAGCTAAAAATTTCAAAGGCAACGTGGGGCGGAACAAGCTTTCGGAGGCAGATGGGAAGGGCGCTCCGCGTTCTCCCACCCTCCTTCCAGTCCCCAGCCTAAGAAAAGAAACCGACCTCATCCAACACCCTCCAACCCAGCCGCGAGACCGCCCCGCCCCGCCGCCCGAGCCCCGCCCCACCCCGGCAGCCAGCGATTGGGAGATGCAAATACCAGCTTCTCTGCCCAGCAACGGGTGACGCGTCGCCGGAGCGCGAGGCGTGGCCCGGCCGCAGCCCAAGCGGGCACCTCGGTGTTTACACGGGGCGGCCCCGCGCGCGCCGCAGCGGCCCGCAGACGGCGAGGGGGAGGAGTGGCGCGCGCGCCGGCGGGGCCGCGCGGGGAGAAAGACACTGGAAGGCGGCGGGGCGGGGAGCGGCGCGCGCGGGCCGCGGCGGAGCAGGAGGCTGCGAGGAGAGCCCGCGGGGGCCGGAGGGTGCGATTCCTCCGCCCCCGCAAAACAATGTGCAGCGTGCGGCAGGGCGCAACTTGCCGGAGGCGGCGGGGGCGCGCCGAGCCCGCCTGAGACCGCGCCGCTGACCTTCTCCCCCCGCCGTCCGTTGGGCCCGAGCACCCAGCTCCTCGCTCCCCAGCTCGCGGGGGCCGGGCCGAGCTGCGGGGCGGGGCCGCCCCTCCGTCGCTGCTGCCTCCTCCCCCACCCCCAGCCGCGGAGGATGCGGACGGCCCCCGGCGGCGTCTAGCGGCCCCGGGCCCAGGCGCGATGGTGCAGCAACGGGGCGCGAGGGCCAAGCGGGACGGCGGGCCGCCGCCCCCGGGGCCCGGGCCGGCCGAGGAGGGGGCGCGCGAACCCGGCTGGTGCAAGACGCCGAGCGGCCACATTAAGAGACCGATGAACGCGTTCATGGTGTGGTCGCAGCACGAGCGGCGGAAGATCATGGACCAGTGGCCCGACATGCACAACGCCGAGATCTCCAAGCGCCTGGGCCGCCGCTGGCAGCTGCTGCAGGACTCGGAGAAGATCCCGTTTGTGCGGGAGGCGGAGCGGCTGCGCCTCAAGCACATGGCGGATTACCCGGACTACAAGTACCGGCCGCGCAAAAAGAGCAAGGGGGCGCCCGCCAAGGCGCGGCCCCGCCCCCCCGGCGGTGGTGGTGGCGGTGGCGGCAGCCGGCTCAAGCCCGGGCCGCAGCTGCCTGGCCGCGGGGGCCGCCGAGCAGCGGGCGGGCCTTTGGGGGGCAGCGCGGCGGCGCCCGAGGACGACGACGAGGACGACGACGAGGAGCTGCTGGAAGTGCGCCTGGTCGAGACCCCCGGGAGGGAGCTGTGGAGGATGGTCCCGGCGGGGCGGGCTGCCCGGGGACCAGCGGAGCGCGCCCAGGGGCCGTCGGGCGAGGGGGCGGCTGTCACCACCGCCTCCCCCACTCCGTCGGAGGACGAGGAGCCGGAGGAAGAGGAGGAGGAGGCGGCGGCTGCGGAGGAAGGCGAAGAGGAGACGGTGGCGTCGGGGGAGGAGCCGCTGGGCTTTCTGTCCAGACTGCCCCCCGGCCCCGCCGGCCTGGACTGCAGCGCCCTGGACCGCGACCCAGACCTGCCGCCCCCCTCGGGCACGTCGCATTTCGAGTTCCCGGACTACTGCACCCCCGAGGTTACCGAGATGATCGCGGGGGATTGGCGCCCGTCTAGCATCGCCGACCTGGTTTTCACCTACTGAGCCCACCGTCAGCGGGGCGCGCACGCCCCCAAACCAGCTGTTTACATACAGGAATCAGGTATTGGGGCCCCTCGGAGGCCGAGGCTGGCACCCCATCTCCCGCGCAGCCTCCCCCCTCCTAGACGTGCCCATCCCCCTCAAATCCAGACATGCCCCTCCCCCGCAGACACACCCCAAGGCAGCCCCACCCCCCCTCTTTCCCTGTCATCCAAGCCCCGCCCCATCTTGCCCCCTCCCGCACAGCCACCAGCAGCCAGCCCCCCTCCTCTACACCGCGCGTCCACGCCTACAGACCTGCACCCCTCCCCCACCTCGCACACGCCCCTCCTCGTGGCCGGAGGACACGCCCCTGCCCTTGCTCCTGAATCCCTCCGCCTTTGCCTAGCCCGCCTCCTCTCTTGTTTAGGGGGGCGCTGCGGCTGGGCGGCACCGCACGCTCCTCCCATGCCCCCCTCCTCTCCCTCGCCAAGCGCCGGGGCCCGCCCCCTTCTCGCGCATGCTTAATGCTTCTTGGGAGGAGGGGGTCAGTCCCAGTTGAACCGCACGCCTCTGTGGCCCGCTTCGGGAAGAATTGGGGCGGGTATTGAACGATCCTGAGAAATCTTTTGATCCGGGAGCCGCGGCTTCCTTTCAACCCGACGGGGCGTCACTGCCTTAATGGGAGGAGCGCTAAGGAAGGGGGAGAAAGAGACTAGCTGGCCCGGAAGGATTTGGTTTGGAGCTTGGAACTCTCCCTGGTGGCATAGCCCCTTTTCCTTGCGGGGTTGCCCAGACTGAGGTGCACCTCCTCCTCCTCCCTCCCCCCCCCCAATCCCCTGCCCATACACACCGCTAGGCTGCCTCTACAGTCTACCTTGGTTCCAGAAACCTCCCTTTTCTTTACCCCACCTGGGAATTGGGAATAGGGTCTTCATCCGGAACTGGACCACGAGAGGACTGCCCAAGAAAACTCCGAACCAAGGCATTTCAGTCTATCTGGGGACAGGGTTCTTGCTGCTCCCCACTCCACCCCCTCCAAGTGCCCCATCAAGTCAAAGGCACACTCGCAGTCTGGGCTCCTCCCTACGCCGACCACTCCTTTCTATCACTCCGAGTCCTGTGCCCACAGTGACAGTATTCAGTGGGAGAAACTGAGGCACGTTGGTACAGGGTGGGGGGTGTTGAGACTGAGGCATGATAGCAGCCGGCGTGGCAAGAAGACCCCCACTTTTAAACAGCTGGCTTGAG
The DNA here is from genome assembly GCF_002288905.1 of Enhydra lutris kenyoni. NCBI lineage: Eukaryota > Metazoa > Chordata > Mammalia > Carnivora > Mustelidae > Enhydra > Enhydra lutris. The sequence goes on from NW_019154090.1 coordinate 27,063,298, forward strand.
AGAGACTAACGACTGGGCCAGTGAGACTGAAAGGAGGGTCAGAGTAGTAGAGGTCCGCCGTTTGCGCGTGTTTTTCCATGTGAAAACTCGGGATAGCGCTGCTGCCTGAGGAGGTTGTGTTCCGTTCCGTTCCGTTCCGGGGTGCCCTCAATGACCCTACCCCTCTTAGTCCTCAAATCCTGCCCCTCCGGCCTCCCCACGCCCCCTTCAGCCCTCACTACCTGTATCTCACCGGCGTGTGTTCACCCTCTTGGGTGTGCACACACTCTCATTCACACACACACAAATCTCAGGAACAAACGGTCCCAGAGTCCTCTCGGACCCCTGCCCAGGGTCTCCGCAGGTCTCTGCCCCACGCGTTCCCGTCGCTGACAAAGCCACCAGCTGCCTCCTTTAAGCTTGGTGCTCCGGCTCTGGGCCTTTCTCGCGCTCTCTGTCTCTCTCTTTCTTTCTCTCTCTCTCTCTTTCTTTTTTTTTTTTTTAAAGAAAAACAACAACAACAAAAAGACAATGAAAAAAACAGAAAACGTCATGTGAGTGAAGAGATGTCACTGTCTGTGGTCTTGGAGAACTAGTCTAGTAGCCGAGGGGAGGGGTCCCTCTGATCTGGGGCACTGGCACCCACAGCAGGACTCCGCCAGTCTGATGCCAGGACTGAATAAAGTGTATTTGCCCCGACCTTGCCCTGTGGTTCTACATGTCTGTGCCTCTCCTCAACCCTCCCCAGACAGTTTGCCAGAGGGAAGTCCATGTGACTTAGCACCGTGCAGGAAGAGCGGGGGTCCTTTGTCTCCCCCTATTTCAGGACTCCCTGGTCTTCATTAAGGATGACAAACTCATCCCTGCAGGGCCAGGCATGTGACACAAGTGACAGAGTCTGGGTAGACATGGGCTTCCTGACCAACCTCAGCGGGGGGCAGCCACTCATCTCAAGCCAGTCGTGACCTTGTGGGAATGCAGCCCACGGTGGCCAGATTGTTCAAGAGAAGGTAGAAATCTGGATGTTTCTATGAACTTCTCAATTGCAAAATGAAAGCTGACTCATAATATTTTTAAAAACAGGTGTGCAGGCATTACCTGGTCCAAGGGGGGCCAGTTTGACCCTGCCCTTAATGAGAAGTAAGAAGGGTCGGGCCACATTGTCTGGGCTCAAAAGCCCGAGTACCACCACCCCTGAACACCTGTGTGACCTTGAGCAAATTTACTTCACCCTGACTCTTTTCATAGGATTAACATGTAAGAACGTTTAACAGTAGCTGCTTCAGGCTAAAATGAAGTTTGAGGTCAGATGTATTTAATAAGATGCTCCGTAAAGTGTATTACTCCATTGTCCAGAGGAGGAAACAGGCTCAGGGTGGCGAAGCAACCTGTAGGAGGGCCTACCAGCAGCCAAGGTCAGAGTTGGGCCCCACATTTTGGTTCTCTCCTTGTGGGTGCTGCCTCTCCTTCCCTGTCCACAGATGGTGTTAGGCTGTCCTCTGGGAGGGGCCCCAGCGGTGGTGGGGTTGGTCCCAGTATCTGGCACATAATTGGCCCGTGGTGTAATTTTATTAAATAACTAAAGAAGAGCAACGGGAACCACAGTGATTCTTGTCCTTGAGATTCTTACCAGCATGTTTTGGAAACAGAGGAAGGCCTTTTAAAAAACTCTTTGTCGTCCCCCCCACCCCCCAGTTCCTCCACTGCCAGTTCCGGTGAATTCCTAAGGTTGAACAGAGCCTGTTTCCCCAAGGAGGAACCAAGGTCAAGTGTACAGACCTCATCCAGAGAGGGTATTTGGGGACTGGGATACCCATAGACAATTGAAAAGAAGACTATAGCAGGTTTGGGAGCGCCGGGTTCCTATAGAAGGGGGTCTGGTTGAGGGAGGTGAAGCTTCTGATTTAAAGCAAGAAGGAAAAAAAAAAAAATCCTCTAGGATAGAATTGAGAAGGTGAGAAAGACAGAACTAGGTGCCACCAGAACCCCCTAGAGGGAGGGACTTGCCCAGCCATGAGAAGTATGGTCAGTGGATAGCCTCCTGCTGCTGAGAGCCCTTTGACCCAGGGCAGCCTGCATCCGGTGTCCCAGGGAGATCAGGTATCTAGACAAATGCCTGGCCATTTTGGTTCAGCGCTGGGGACTGGACAGACACCGACAGGCAGCGCCAGTGCACAACCTCCCCCTGCGGTCACTCACCCAGGGCAGCCGAGGCTCTGCCAGGCCTGCAGTACAGTTTGACCCCCTGTACCCAATCCTGCTTCCTCTTCTTTTCACAGGTGTTTATACCTAATAAATATCTTGCACCCCAGACCCCGTCTCAGCGTCTGTTTTGGGGGAACTCGGACTGCAAGGGAGGGGGTGAGGGGCCCAACAGAGGGAATTGGGTCACTGGCCCTCTACCTGCAGCTGGGCACTTCTGATGCCCCTGACCTCGGGAGGGGTCTCTTCCCTCCTCCACACAGGCCGGCAGCCCCTGCGTTAGGGCTGCTCCCTCTCCAGTGGGCATCAGTGAGAAACTGCAGCCTCTGTCTATCACTGCAGATCCCTCCCCTGGTCAAAGCTGGAGAGAGGAGGGGGGTCAGTCTTTTGCCCTTCGGAGTGCCGTGGAAGGGTAAAGTACCAGGCCAGAGGTAGTCCTAGATCACGGTGGCATCTTGGGTGGTTTCCCCCATATATAAAGTTTGGGAGGGGAAAGTAGGAACGGAATAGTTGAGAGACCATTTATTGTTACTTGGTTCTTTCCATTTCAGAAGGAAATGGATTCTGACCTGGAAAAGGCGGGGAGAGACTTGCTTATGTGGACTCTGGGGACACCTAGAGGCTGAAAGGAATAGGAAGCATTTGAGGGTAGGGGTGGGGTGTGTCCCATTCCAATCTCACTGGGTTCCCGAGGTCATTGACTCATCCCCGTTGGATCCCAGACATGGGCTATTTTTTTTTTTTTTAAGATTTTATTTATTTATTTGACAGAGAGATTACAAGTAGGCAGAGGCAGGCAGAGAGAGAGGAGGAAGCAGGCTCCCTGCTGAGCAGAGAGCCCCATGCTGGTACTGATCATGACCTGAGAGGAAGGCAGAGGCTTTAACCCACTGAGCCATCCAGGCGCTCCTCAGACCTGGGCTATTTGAACCATCTTGTTTCCAAGGCTTTAAGAACCTACCTGTACACTGAGGTGTTGGTTATCTGTAACCGGTAACAAATTGCCACAAATGTATCAGCCTGAAATAACACACATTTATTGTTTCAGTCTCTGTGCCCTGGAAGCAGGCGTGCCTTAGCTGGGTTCTCTGCTCAGGATCTCCCAGGGCTGCATCAAGGTGTTGGCTGGATAGCATTCCATTCTGGAACTCCGAGTCTTCTCCCAAATTCACCTGGTGGCGGGCAGAATTCAGTTCCTTGGGGTCAAGGAACTGTGTTCTTCCCGGCTGTCAGCTGGTGCCACTCTTGAATCCTGAGGGCCACTATCAGTGTCCTATCTTCCCAGGCTCTCTCACAGAGTGGCACCTTAAGCTCTTATTTACTTATTTATTTACTTAGCAGTTTCTATGCCCAGTATGGGGCTGGAACTCCTGAACCCAAGGTCAAGAGTCACATGCTCTAAGCCAGCCAGGTGCCCCAGGGAAGGCTCTCTTTTTAAAGGGCTCACCTGATTAGATCAGGCCCACCCAGGAGGTTCTCCCTTCTAATAAGCTAAGGCTCAACTAATTTGGGACCTTAATCACGTCTGCAAAATCCCTTCACTTTTGCCATATAATGTAACCTAATCACAAGAATGACATCATCCATCATACTCGCTGGTCTCTCCCACCCAGAGGATAGCAGGTTATGCACACCACGGTGGGAGGGGTCGGGGTGGGGGGGAATCTTGGGGCCATCTTAGAACTCTGCTTAACATAGCTGTGGATTCTCAAGTCCATATCTCCATCCTGAAGTTGCCAGACTCTTCTATCTAGCTGCCTCCTCCTCATCTCCACTGGGATGTCCAACTGGCACCTTAAACTTGGCATGCCTAAATATGAATTCTCGTTTCTGCGGTGCTTCCAAGGCTGTTCCCCACTCCACATCTTCCCATCACATGTGACTTAAAGGCCAACAACCTGTTGGTCATCCTTAGCTCCTCTTTTTCCCCATAGCTTCATATCCCTTGTCCCTGTTGGCTCTACTTTCAAAATGTGTCCTCTGCCCTTATCACTTCTCACCCTTTCAATGGCCACCCTCACAGTCTCCCTCAATCTCTTGCCTGGTATCCTGAACCAGCCTCTCACTGGACTCCTTGCTTTCTCCTTTGCCTCAATCACAGTCTTATTATCCACAGCAGCCAGAGGGATCTGGTTAGACTACAAATCAGACTGTCCCACTTCTCAAAACCTTCCACCGGTGCCCATCTCATTCAGACTAAAAGCCAAAGTCTTCAGCATGGCCTGCAAAATCCTATGTAACCTAGCTTGGGGCCCCCCATGGGATTCATCACCTATTGCTTTTTCCTTCCCTTGCCATACCATAGCCACACTGGCTTCCTTGCTGTTTCCTAAAACTACCAAGCACATGCCCACTTCAGCCCTTCTGAACAGCCAGCCCTTTTCCAGTTCAATTTGCTGGAAGTGCTCTTCTCCCAGATACCCACATGGCTTACTCCCTCACTTCTTCAACACTTGGCTCCAATGTCACTACCTCAAAAAGGTCTTCCCTGATCATTCTTGTAAAGTATTACACATAAACCCTTAGGCTATCCCCTTACTTTGCTTTATTTTTCTTAATAGCATTTATCGCTGTGGTATTTATCATATACAGTTTCAATTTTGTATCTCTCCCTCTAATTAGTATATCAGCTTCACAAGGAAGGAATGGCTTCTGGATTGGACTCCTTGCCTTAGCTCATTCAATCACTCCTTCACTCACCCAGTCAACAAATATTTATTAAGGGTCTGCTTTGCCAGGCTCTGTGCTGGGTGCTGGCGTACAAAGGTGAAAAAGACAGACATGGCCTGTCTTCACTGAACTTAACTCCCAAAGAGGAGAAAGACACATCAACAGAGGGATGGAAATGCACTGATGGAGATGGACAGTGGGGCTGGGGGCACACAGACATGGAGCAGGGCATGGTCAGGTCACTTCATGGAGAAGGTGATGTTTAAGCTGTGACCAAGACCTCAGTAGGTTGTTGTGATTTTAGAACATGGCTACAAGTTCTTTGACATTCTTTCCATAAATTTCCTTCCTCTTGAGTCTGGGCTGCCTTCACAATCCACTCATAACCAATAGAATGTAGCAGAAAGATGCTACAGGTTTCTACACTGAGCCACCAAATAAGAAGTCCAACACCCCTAAGATGGTCATGCAATGAAGAAGCCCAAAACAGGTGCAGAGCCTCCCCCATAGGTGCTTCAGGTGATCCAGATCCCTCCTTGGGTGCTGGACTTGTGAGCAGCGGAGTCTCCAGGTGATCCTAGCCCCCAGTCATTCAAGCAGTGTCTTCCCAGCTGGAGTTGAGCCATCATGGAGCAGAGATAAGCCATCCCCTCTTACCCGGTCTGAATTCCTGACCCATAGAGTCCATGGTTGTCCTGAAATTGAGGTTATTCGCACTACTAAGTTTGGGGGCAGTTGGTTATGCAGTGGTTATCACTAGCACAATAAGACTAAGCAGATTCAGATGAAGGGAAAAGCTTTCCAGACACCAGCAATGGCAAGTGAGAGGACTCCACAAGAGAAGGGGACATGGAAGGGAGTTGGCTGTAGGCTGGCGGGGGTGGTAGGGAGAGAGGAGATAGACTGGCAAGAACAGGAAGGCCTGGAGGGTATTGGGACTTTGTCCTGAGTCTCTGTACTGCAGCCCATGGGCTCCTTTTTTTTTTTTTTTTAAGATTTTATCTATTTATTTGGAGAAAGAGAACACAGCGGGGGGAGTGAGAGAGGGAGAAGCAGGCTTCCCACTGAGCAGAGAGCCCAATGTGGGTCTTGATCCCAGGACCCTGGGATCATGACCTGAGCCAAAGGCTTAATGACTGAGCCACCCAGGTGCCCCTCATGGGCTCATTTTAATGATCTGTTTATTTATTTGAAAGAGAGAGAGAGCATGTGCACATGTATGGGTGCTCGCGTTGTGGGGTGGACAGAGGACGAGGGAAAGAGAAACTCAAGCACACTCGCATCTTGAGCCTGGAGCTGACCCAGGGCTGGATCTCACGACTCTGAAATCAGGACCTGAGCAGAAACCAAGAGTCTGGAGCTTAATGGACTGTGCCACCCAGGTGCCCCCAAACCTGAGGGGTCTTTTGAAAACAAACATGACTGGGGCACCTGGATGGCTCAGTTGGTTAAGTCTCTCACTCTTGGTTTCAGCTCAGGTCATGATCTCAGGGTTGTGAGATCATGCCTCATGGCCAGCTCTGCCCTCAGTGGGGAGTCTGCTTAGGATTCTCTCTCCCTCTCCCTCTGCCCCTCTCCCTGCTCTCTCTCTAAACATAATAAATAAATCTTTTTAAAAAAATAAAAGGAAAGAAAGAAAACAAATGTGACTACCTCTGGAAACATTTCAGTGGCTCCCCATTAACCTCAGGATGAAGGTTAAGATTCTTGGCCTTGGCATTCAAGGCCTTTTGCAGTTGACTTCTTTTTTTTTTTTCTTTTTAAAGATTTTATTTATTTGACAGAGAGAGATCACAAGTGGGCAGAGAGGCAGGCAGAGAGAGAGAGAGAGAAGGAAGCAGGCTCCCTGCAGAGCAGAGAGCCCCATGTGGGACTCAATCCCAGGACCCTGAGATCACGACCCGAGCCGAAGGCAGAGGCCTAAGCACTGAGCCACCCAGGTGCCCCTGCAGTTGACTTCTTTATGGTTTTTACAGTCTCTTCTTCAGCTACCAGCTCTGCCCTAAAGCTCTGCCTCAGTCACGCCACTCCCCAAGACAATGTCCTCCTATGCCATTTGTCTTTGCTCTTGTTGAGAAATTAGAGGGAATCTGGACTAATCATCCTGCCTTTTGAGGCCTGAGTTTCCCCATCTATGCAGTTAGGTGGTTGGACCAGAAGCATTCAAGAGCATGTCCCGTCTGGCATTCAGGGAGCCTCTGTAAAGGAGCGGAAAGCTGCTTGCCGTCAAACCTGCCTCTCTGGCTTCTTTTAGGTTGCCTAGCAATGGATGCCAAACATCTCCCCCGTTCTAGGAGGTTTCTTAGCAACCCAGTTTCTCACCCTCAGTTGTTTTCAGGGTTTTCTGTTAACTAAATGAATGTTAAGTTCTGCTTTTTCTCTTCCAAGAAAATCTGCGGCCAAGGATCTCTTTGGAGTCCTGGATCTCATTGGCCAGAACTAATCACCTGGTTTTGTCTAACTTCAAGGGAACTGAGAAATGTATGTGATGCACATGGAAGTTTGGTGAGCGGTCTATGCCTCTACCAAAGTGTTTAAACAAAGCCTCTTATGAGCAGAGGTCTGAATAAAGCCAGAAGCTAGCCATGCAGATAGCTGGAGAAGGAGCAATAAAGCAGAGAAACAAGTACAAAGGCTCTGACACCCTGAGATAGGGGTTTGCCTGATGGGCTTAGTTTACTCAAGGATGCTGGTGTGGCTGGAGCGGTGAGTGAGGGAATGGAAGAAGAGGAGAACACCGAGGTAAGTAAGGTTGTGGGGAAAGGGCAATCATAGGTCCTAGTAAGAAGTGGTTTGGAGGTGCCTGGGTGGCTCAGTCAGTTAAGCATCTGCCTTCAACTTGGGTCATGATCCCAGTGTCCTGGGATGGAGTCTCACATCGGGCTCCCTGCTCCAGAGGGAACCTGCTTCTCCCTCTCCCTCTGCCTGCAGTTCCGCCTGTTTGTGCTCGCTCGCTCTCTCTCTGTATCTGTCAAACAAAGAAATAAAATCTTAAAAAAAAAAAAAAGAACTGGTTTGGGATAGTCATTGCTGTGTAACACACCATCTTTCAACTTAGCAGCTTAACATTGTTCTATTATCTTTCACGATCCTGTGGGTTTATGGGATTCAGTGGGATAGCTCTTCTGCTCACGTGATGTCATCTGGGGGCTCAAGTGGGTGGACATATCTGAGAGGACTCGCTCACACCATGCCAACTGATACAGCATTTGGTGCTGGCTATGGGCTAGAGGTCTGGCCGGCACTCTCAGCTGGAGCACCAGCATGGGACCTCTCCATGTGGTTTGGGCTTCTTTGGCATGGGGACTGGGGCCCAAGAGGGAGCTTTCCAGAGTGAGTGTTCCGAGAGGAGGGAAGAGGAAGCTGGTCTTCTTGAAAGCTAAGTCCAGAACAGACACAGCATTGCTTTTGCCATGTTTGGTTAGTTGAAGCAATGGCAGGGCCAGCTCAGGTTGAGGAGCAAGAAACTCCACCTTTTGAAGGGCAGAGTGACAAAGAGTTTGTGGCCATCTTTAATCCACCACAGTTTTCTCCTTTTGCCCTGAGTAAGATGAGATGTCATTAGAGGGTTTTGACCAGGGAATGAGACTCCTATATGAGAATCTGACTCTTGCTTTAAGGATCACTGTGGCTACAATGCCACTATGGGGCAGGGCAAAAACACTAGGTAAAAGGGGTTGGGTGATGGGGGTCTGAGATGACAGTCATGCTCAAAGTAGGGCCCTGGCAGCAATATGATGACCATTAGCGGCATGTGGCTATTTTAACTTGAGTTTAAAGTAATTAAGGTCAGGGGGCACCTGGCTAGCTCAGAGGGTAGAGCGTGTGACTCTTGATGTCGGGGCTGTGAGTTCAAGCCCCATGTTGGATGTAGAGCCTACTTAAAAATAAAGAAGTAAATAAAGTAGTTAAGGTTAAATAAAATTTAGAGTTCAATCATCAGCCTCACTAGCCACATTTCAAATGCTTAATAGCCAAATATGGCCAGTGGTTCTGTTCAGAGAGCACAGATCTAGACCATTCCCACCTTTGCAGAAACTTCTGTTGGATAGCACTGGCTTAGTAAACCTTCTCATCTCTTACAGCGTTCTACATCTAAAATGTTTAACTACAACATCCCACACTCTGACCTCAGGCTCCCTTTCTTCCCATATACCTATTTTTGGACTTCATTGAGTTCCTCCGTCTGGAATTCCTACATCTTCTCCAGATCCATCTGCTCTCTTTCTCAGCTGCCTTTGGCATCCTTCCCCACTGAGCCAGGATCCATCCTGAGGTTCATTATGGGATCTGTTTACCCCTCTGCATTCCCATTCAAGCCTCTTTTCTGCCCCACCTGTCCAGGAGAACCCCCTCACCCAAGAACCGGAGTACCAGCAGCCCCCTTCATTTCCATTTACTGCCAGAGAAAGTCACAGCCATGCACGCCATTGCCCCTATAGATCATGGCCTCAGAGCCATCGGAGCAAATTCAGATTCTTCTGCATCGTGACTGAATGACCTCAGGTGGGTGACCTCAGGCAAGTGACCTCATAAGGTTATTGAGAAGATAAATTACGCTGGCACGTAGTAAATGCTCAGTAAGTAACATCTGTTACCACCACCACCATCATCATTATTGATTATTCCAAATCTTGACCACATTTTGAAATGATTGTGGTAAAACTTACATAACATAAAATTGTCATTAGTGATGGTACATTCACAGAATTGTGCACCCATCACCACTATCTAGTCCAGAATATTTCTATCACTCTAAAAGGAAACCCATAGAGCAGTCATTCCTCATTCCTCCCTTTCCCCTAGGAAACACTAATCTGTTTTCTGCCTCTATGGATTTTCTGACTCTGGCTATTTCATCTATATGGAAACATACAACATATGGCCTTTTGTATCTGTCTCATCACCCTTTTTAAGACTCCTGTTGAACTAAAACCTTTCTCTTCTTTTTCTTTTTTAATAATTTACATTTAATTGCTGTACCCAGCCTGGGGCTCAAACTCACAACCCCAAGATCAAGAGTTACATGCTCTACCGACTGAGCTGGCCAGGCACCCCTAAAACCATTCTTTCTTAATAGATGATTCTTCTTGTTTTTCTCCAGAGCATTCAATTTATCAGATGTCTTGTCATTCAACTCCCTGCCCTCCTTACCTATAAATTAATGCACCAATAATAGCAGTAGCAACAACAATCATTTGTTGAGGTCTGACTCTGTGCCAAGGTGCTTCACTAAGGGTCTTCGATGCACATCTCATTTCACTCTTATAAACCCTCTGAGAAGCAACCACTAATCTTATCTCTATTTTGTGGTCAGGGAAACAGAGGCTCAGAGAAGTTAAATCATGCAAACAGTGAGTGGCAGAACCAAGATTCAAACCTGGGTCTGTTTCAGGCAGAGTTCAACACATAACCACCACACTGTATCTCTTCTCAGTGGCCACCTTCCCTCCTTCCCCTAGGTCTCAGAGGTTACTGGATCCTTCCTGGGCTGGCTCAAAGCCTATCCCTCCTGTACACTTGACCTCATCCCTTCCCATCACCTCTGGAACCTCTTCCATCCCCTCTCCCATTATTATCAGAGCTGAACCTGATTCAGACAGTTCCGGACTGGAATCATCTGGTTGCTTCTTCACTTGTCTGATGCCTAAACTGGGACGACTCAAAGGCCAAGCCTAGCTGGGAGAGGCAACTTTATATGGGCTTCTTCTGTAGTTCATTTTACCCCCTAACATCTCCTGGATCCATTCATTTCTCTGCAAGCCCACTAGGCCAAGTCATAGTTATCTCTGATATGGAGGCTCTTCTTGGATCTCTCTGCTTCCTCTCTGAAGCATTCTAGCCTGTTCTCCAGAGGGATCAGCCGCCAGAGGGATCTTTTCAGTGTGCAGTTCAGAACACATCCCTCCTTCCAAAGCTTCCATGGGTCCCCACGACCCTTGGGTTGAACTGCAAACTACTTACCTTGGCTTATGAGGCCCTGAAGGGTCTCATGTGTGCTTGCCTCTCCAGCATCATCTCCTGTCACTGCTCAAGGTCTTTAGTTTTGGGCTCTAGGACTTCTCTCTGTCTCTTTTTCTGTCTGTCTGTGTCTGTTTCACACACACAGTTAAATGAGTAAGTAGTACGTGTAAAGCACTTAGACAAGCCCTTTGCACATAACAAACCATGTATTTATTATTATTACTAGTCTATGTTCAGTTAATATCGATTGAGCTGCCTAGTCAACGCCAAACACGACACAACTCTCTGGGATACAACAGTGAATGAAAAAGATCTGGCCTCATCTTGGAATTCATTCATCTCTGTATCCCCAGCCCCCAGCACGTGGAAAGACAGAATGGTTGCTTAAGGCAACCACTGGGGTGAAGCATGTGTGTGCAATGGGGTTTGATGAAACTCAGAGCAGTGCCGTGACTTTCCTAAGACCACACAGCAAGTGTAAGACAAAATCAAGGCTGTGGGCTCATGACAAGGAATGAAGTAGACACAGTTGTCTGGCAAGGGTTGGTTCTCCAGAGAGAGGGGCCACAAGGCACACACTGCCTGGGGCAGAACTGAGGGTTGGTTAGGAGAGAGAACAAGGGAGGCTATCTCACTTGTTCCTTCCAGAGGGGAAAGGAAGTTTCTCTCCCAATCCCTTCTCCCCAGCCTCAACTTCCTTTTCGAGATAAGAGGAGCTGAGTCTTAGCAAGGGTCAGTGGCTCAAAGAGGGAAAGAGAATGGAGAGAGGATGAGGGATTCGGTGACAGGTGAGGGCCTCAGTAAGAGGTAGGGGGCTCCTGAGAGAGAGAGGGTGAGGGCTGAGAAAGAGAAAGAGAGAGAGACTGGAATCTGTGGAGAAAGTGGGGGGGTGGGCTCAGCAAGATGAGCACTTGTACACTTATGGCGAGGGGCTCCATGAAGGGGATGGAGACCCAGAGAGGATACAATGAGGAAATGACGGCTCGGTGAAGCAAGGGTCTTCAGGGAGAGGGGTGGGAGATTAAGGGAGTGTTGGAGAGTCGGATCAGGAGTTTGAGGGACTGCAAGAGGGGGTGCGTTCTGGGGAGGCGATAGGGTTTCCGCGAGCGGCCTGGGGTCTCAGAGAGAGAAGGGAACTCTGGAAGGAGATAGGGGCTCTCATTCTGAAGGGGTCCACAATCTGCAGAGCCAGCCCTTGGGGCTGGCGGGTGCCCCCCCCCCCCCCCCCCCCCCCCCGTATCCCCCCCGCCCCCCGACTGCGGCGCAGGCGCCGACAGAACCAGCTACTGTTCGGCTCTCGCTCTGGCTCCCGCTCGGCGGAGACAGCAGGCAGAGAGGTGAGCTCAGCCCGGCTCCACGCGCGCGCCCCGACCCCCACCCCTCCTTCTCCCGGGTTCCGGGGAACCCCACCTCAGCCCGCATCCCCAGCCCCGCCACGTCCAACCTCGGACGGGACGGCGGCGCCCAAGCCTTGGTGTGCCTCGAGCTTTGGGAGGTGAGGTCCCAGAAAAGTCGTAGGGGGCAGAGATCTCACCAGCCCCGTCTCCCAGAGATACCTCAATGCTGAGAGGATGGGCAGAGGCTTCGGAGGACAAGACCCCCACCCACCTCTTTATTAAAAACCTATTCCCACCCTTCCGTGCCTCAGTTTCCCCCTTTCCCCTGGGGGAAATGATACGGTTTATCTCGGCCAGGGAAACTGGTGGTCCTATCAGAAACAGCGGTGCGGTAGCGAGAGGGAGGAATTGGCCCGATTTCCCTGGCCTTGCCCCCCAAGAGGGCGCCCCTTCTCCCATCTCCGGCAGCGCGGGACACTGTTGTGGGCAGTGGGGGTCCAGATTGGGGTCTGGAAAGGAGAACTGAATGAGGCCCTTCAGGCAATAGGTTCCAACCATCTTCAGGCCCTTGCGCCTATCACCTTCGCGTACTTCTCCCTCCGCTCGCCTCCGCCGCAGTCTCCCCACTCCGACCCTGTAGCCCCCCTCCTCTTCCCGCTCCTTTCACACTAAGCTCCTTCCCCCTCCCCTCGCCTAGGGACACCTCCCCAGCGGTTCCCATGGCAACCCACGTCCCGGGTACTCGCACGGTGTCCGGAGCATCCTCTCTCTCCCTCCCCCTGACTGCCAGACCATCTTCTAGCAACCTTAACACGGGAGGAGGAGGGGCCAGACTTAGCGGGAGGCTGCGTCAAGGTCACCTTCCTTCTCCAGTACCAGCAAGATTGAGTGATTAGGTATATTTGAGGTTGAGGGACGGTGAATTGCAGGGGAGGAGCTAACGCAGACCTACAATTCCCGTGCCTCTCTTCCCTGCCCCCTCCCCTAGGTCTTTAATTAATAGTTGCAGCTTTGACTCTGACTTCCCCCAAGCCCCCATTCATTCTCCCCACCCAGGCCTCCCGAGGGCCCGGGCCGGGGGCGGTCCCTGCAGTGGCCACACCCCCTCGGGGCCCCGCCCCACCCTCCTCCCAGGGAGATTCCTACTCTCTCGCGGGACCACTTGTCTTCTTCCTTATCTTTCGTTTTTGGTCTGTGTCTTTTTCCATTCTCTGTCCAAAACTTTTTTTTTTTTCCTTGTCTTTTCCTTTTCTTCTCTTTTTCCCTGAGTTATGGGTGACGGTTGTGAAGAACTGCGATTTATAGACAGGTTATAAGAAGAGAACTTCTGGCGCTTGTGTGGATCCGTGGGGGCTCCAAGAATCACCCCAACACACACTTTGGCTCTGTGTGTGTGTGTGTGTGTGTGTGTGTGTGTGTGTATGTATCTATGTGTGAGTTTCTCCGTGGAGTGTCTTTGTGTGTAGTGTGTCTGTGTGTCTGTTTCTCGGTGCTATGTGTGTCTATCTGAATATGTCTCTAGGTAGTATATATGTGCCTGTCTCGGTATGTCTCTGTTATGTTTGTGTATCCATGTTGGTGTGTGTCTCAGGTGTGTGTGTCTGTGCATCAGTCTGTGGTATGTCTCTGTTTGATTTGTGTGTGTGTGTATATATGCCTGCCTCTCTGTGCTATATGGGTATGTGTGTGCTAGTGAGTCTCTCTATGCAGGAGATTGAAAGCTACATCTGATTGGAAATTGGGGGGAGGTCCAGAAATTTGTCTTGTCCTTCAGTGTAAGCACATTGCTTTATTATTATTTTTTAAGATTTTTATGTATTTAGTGAGAGAGAGAGAGCGTGCGCATGAGCAGGGCAAGGGGTAAAGGGAGAGGGAAAGAGAGAATCTCAAGAGACACTGCATGCCGAGCCCGTGGGGGCTTAATCTCATGACCCTTGAGATCATGACCTGAGCTGAAGTCAAGAGTCGGAAGCTCCACCAACTGAGGCCCCCAGGCACCCCGCTCATTGCTTTATTTTGTTTGAAGCTGCTCAGGGGTGCTGATGCAGGACCCCAGTCCTTTCCCAGTATAAACAACTCCCCTCCCCAAACCCACCCTTCTCCTCATCCCCCACTTTGGTTTTAGTCCTCTCCATGTGTAGATACACAAGTACTTTCCATTACCAAGCCCTCAGTGTCTCCATCTGTTAAAAGGGAGATTCTTAAGGTAAGTGGTTGCCAGAGGCAGGGCAAAATGTGTGAAGGGGGTCAAAGGTACAAACTCCATTTACAAAATAAATAAGTCATGAGGATATAATGTGTAGCCTGGTGACTATAGTTAATAATACTGTATTGCATATCTGAACGTTGCCAAGAGAGTAGATCTTAAAGGTTCTCTCACAAGGAAGGACATTTATTGGTAACTAGGTATGGTGACAGAGGTTAACTAGACTTATTATGGTGATCATTACAAATACCCAATCATATTGTATACCTGAAACGAATACGACGTTATATGCCAAGTATACCTCAATAAAAAAGGGTATTATTCTAAAAGGAGGGGTTCTTAGATAGGTTTCCCTAGAAATCTAAACACCCCCCAAGGGATGCCTGGGTGGCTCAGTTGTTAAGCATCTGCCTTCCTTCTGCTCTGGTCATGATCCCACCGTCCTGGGATCAAGCCCTGCATCAGGCTCCCTGCTCAGTGGGGAGCTTGCCTCTCCCTCTCCCACTCCTCCTGCTTGTGAAAAATCCTCAAAAAAAACAAAACAAACAAACAAACAAAAAAAACAAAAAACACCCTGAGACTAAGAGGGACCCTGGCTTTCACCTCCTTTGGAGTCAAGATGATTAGGGGCTTGGAGGCTCTTGCCTTGCGGGGGGCATCCCCGGGTAGGATTTTTTTAGAGGCTTGCACCTTGAGAGCTCAGCCTGATGGGACAAATGTCAGTCATGACAGCTACCCCCAAGAGTACCGGGAAGAGGGGAAGATTTTGAGAGGAGGTGGGGATGAGAACCTCTTACTCCAGATACAGGGCTCAAAAAGTTTAGAATAAAAATAATAAGGAAGAAATTACAGTAATGGTAATGACAACTGGTGCCATTCCTTGGCCTCAGATATAGTAAAGCGGGGGTGATTATTAGCCCTGCTCTACAGGTAAGGAAACCAAGTTTCAGAGAGGTGAAAGCACTTGTCTAAGGTCACACAGCCAGGAAGTGATAGATCTGGGATTCCGATCCAGACCTGGGATTCCGATCCAGACAGTCAGACCCCCAGAACCCACAGTCCCAGCCACTGGGTGGCCTCCAGATTAAACAAGCATATTTACTGGCATCTATAATTGTTAAGCACTGGCCTTAGTGCCCCTATGCACTGGCTCATTCACAGCATACTTAGGGAAAGACAAACCAGTACCTAGAAGGCCAGGCTCCGTTATGAGTGTGGGTTATCTAAAATAGGAGGAAAAGCAGATGACGCACAAAGATTCCGGGGGTGTGGGAGGGTCTCACGGATCTCTCCCCCTGTCTGCACCTTGCTTCCCCCCACAGAGATCCACAATGCCAGGCTGTGACCGTTCCTGCAGCTGTAGCCGTGGCCCCAAGGTGGAAGATGGCAAATGGTATGGGGTCCGCTCCTACCTGCACCTCTTCTACGAAGACTGTGCAGGTGCGGCCCTCAGCGATGACCCTGAGGGGCCTCCCATCCTGTGTCCCCGCCGACCCTGGCCCACACTGTGCTGGAAGGTAAGGCCAGAGGAGGAGCAACTTCTGGGATTTCTCGGGGCTGCAGGGAGGAAATGGGATCAGTGAATGGAAAAAGAGATGGTACAGCAGGTAGAAGCAACAAAAAACCAATTAAGGGACACCTGGCTGACTCAGCTGGTAGAGTGTGCGACTCTTGATCTCACGGTCGTGAGTTCAGTCCCCACATTGGATGTGGAGCCTACTTTTTAAAAAATTGGCAAATGACTACTGTTGATAAGTCATTCAAAACCGTACAAATTTGGGGCACCTGGCTGGCTCGGTTGGTAGAACGTGAGACTCTTGATCTTGGGGTTGTAAGTTTGAGCTCCACACTGGGGATAGAGATTACCTAAAAAGAAAATCTTAAAAAACAAAACAAAACAAAAAACCTCAAGGGGGCTTAAACAAGGAAGGGAAAATACCGCTCACTTTATTGAAAAGACCAGAGATTGAGCAACTTCAGGCAAAGTTCAATCCAGCAGTTCAAGATTTCTCTTAGTCTTCAGGTTCCCCATGGTACCCCTGCCCACGTGGCCCCTTTAGCTTCAGAATCTATGCACATGTTCTCCGAGTAGCTGCTACCATTCTGACTCTCAGCATTTTCACTCCACACCATCCGCGGGAAATCAGAATTTTCCTCCAGTATTTCCTTCAGAAAAGAAACACTGCTTTCCATTTCTAGGAGTCCTGTCAAGCATTGCATTGGCTCTGATTGGATCACTTGCCTGTCTCTAAACTAATTACTATGGCCAGAGGGCACAGTATACACTGACTGTAAGGAAGTGGAGTTCATCTCAGCTAACTCTTCCTGTGGCTTCTCAATGACATATTGGGGCAGTGGAGGAGAGGAACAGTGAGTGTCTCCAACAGCCAGGGAGAGTGGTCAGTGACGGTGCAGAGTGTAGGGAAAGGGGTGGAAGTGGCAGTAAGCTGAGTCCCTACAACGGGCATAGCTCTTTGCTAAATACTATAAGGCGATTGGGGCAAAGAGCCCTTCCCCTTGGCTTTCAAAGGGCTTCACTCTACTGGGGAGGCAGTGTAAAGATCTAGAGACCTCAGGCCAAGTGATCAGAGGGTGCCAGGAAGGGAAATGTTCTCAGGACCTGGGGTGAGCAGGGAAGACTCCCAGGAGAAAGTGAGTACGTATTTTAAAACTTTGAGAATCTTCTAATTGCCAGGCAATGTGCTAGGCTCTTGAGGACAGAGAATTTAAGATGTGGTCCCTCTCCTCTAGGAGCTCCTAGCTGTGGTTCACGTAGTCATTCTGCAAACATCCACTCAGCTACTGCTCTGTACCAGCATCATGCTAGGAAGACACCTAGTGACCCAAAACAGACAGTGTCTGTTCTCATGGCTCTCCAGTCTCTCATTCCAGTGGGACAGGCAGATATCACTTACATAGTAACGAAAGTCCAAGTTCAAGTATGCACCATGGTGAGTGCACTGAGGAAAAAATGTGCACGGTGTTTGTACAAATGCAAAGCAGGGGACCTGACCCAGGCCAGGGGCATTCCAGAAGGCTTCCCTGAGGAGGTGAGTTTGAGATGAGATCTGAGGGATGTGTAGGAGTTATCCCAACTGCAGGAAGGGGGCAGACAGGATACAGAGATGAGATGGGACCCAAATAATGATGGAAAGAAACTCAAGGTACTGGAAAAACCTACTGCTAAGTGGGAGTTGGAAAGACATTGATCTAGGGGTTTCAAGACTCCAAGTAGAACATGACAGTTTGTGCCCCTCATCAGTTCGATCTTAGGAAGTGTATTCTGTGACTCTCCTGTGATTCCCATCTCTTAAGGTTAGACCAAGTTGTTACTGTTAAGTCTAGTTGGGATCACCAGTCAGGCTCACCCTGACTACCTCCCAATCTGTCTGCCTCTCTCCAGATCAGTCTGTCTTCGGGAACCCTGCTTCTGCTGCTGGGTGTGGCGGCCCTGACCACCGGCTATGCAGCGCCCCCCAAGCTGGAGGGCATCGGAGAGGGGGAATTCCTGGTGTTGGATCAGCGAGCAGCTGATTACAACCAGGCCCTGAGCATCTGCCGCTTGGCAGGCACAGCTCTCTGCATGGCGGCTGGGATCCTGCTGGCCATTTGCCTGCTCTGGGCCATGACTGGCTGGCTGAGCCAGGACACCAAGGCAGAACCCTTGGACACCGAAGCTGATAGCCATGTGGAGATCTTCGGGGACGAGCCAGAGCAGCAGCTGTCCCCCATCTTCCGCGATGCCAATGGCCAGTGTTGGTTTTCACCACCTGCCAGCCCCTTTGGGCAATCCTCTGTGCAGACCATCCAGCCCAAGCGGGACTCCTGAGCTGCCCACAAGGCCAGAGGAGGAGCCAGACCTGGGGTCTGGACCATTCCTCTGTCCCACCATACCCGACCCTCCAGTTGTCTCCCTAACTTCTCCCCTTCAGCGGGGCCCCTTCCACCTACCAGAAGACCCAGCTCCAGGTCAAGAGAGTCTGGAGCCCAAATCCCAGTGCCCCTTCCCAGGGATTAGGCCCCAGTTCCTCCAAGATGCCAACTTTCCCCAGGTCCTCCCCAAACTTCCCACCTACCCTTCCTTCCCAAGACCCTTCAGGAGCAGAAAACTTCCCTCTCAAT
The DNA here is from genome assembly GCF_002288905.1 of Enhydra lutris kenyoni. NCBI lineage: Eukaryota > Metazoa > Chordata > Mammalia > Carnivora > Mustelidae > Enhydra > Enhydra lutris. The sequence goes on from NW_019154090.1 coordinate 27,081,778, forward strand.
CTATCCCCACTCTACTCTGTGTGACCCGGGGAAGCCCCTATTCCTTTCAGACCATCAGTTCCTGTCTCCATACTATGATGGGTTTGGATCAGATTCTAGAGTTCCATGACTTTCCTCTCCCCAGATATAAGCATTACCATAGACAAAGTGGGGGGGGTGCGTAGTGGAGTCATTCTCATCCTCTGACCCCTTCCTCTGTCAGCTGATCCAGCATGCCTGCGGATGGGTCAAGAGCGCTCAGTGGGACTTCCCTTCCAGGATGGTGCAGAAGCAGTCACCTCCTACAGAATGTTTTCTGTGCGTTTTGGCCTCAGAGCCCCTGAGTCTGGCCCATGACGGGCTCTTATTAACCTCAGTTTACGGACGAGGTGGCTGAGGAAAGCTGGCAGTCCGCGGGAGTGGGGACCCACATCTTCTGCCTCCTCTTGGGCCAGCTCTTGTTCTATGGCTGGAACAGGGGACCTGCCGGACACTTTCCTGGCTTCCAGGGGACCTCCAGTGGTGGGAGACAGGTGGTCCAGGGAGCCTGGTTGGAGGCCTGATGGTCCTAGGTAGCTCAGAAGAGAATTTGGACATGCATTTAAATGGTCTCTTAGAGCCGAGGGGCAGGAGAACTGGGATGTCTTTGCCCTTCAAAATCCGCCCACTTAGTAACCATCACCCACAGGTACTGACCTTACCCTGTAACATAATGCGTCCTCCTGGGGGCACCAGAACCTTCATCCCGCAGGCTCTCCAGCCAGATGCATCACCTCCGTTCTTACCACTAGAGGGAGCTCCAAGACAGCTGGAGAGAGGAGCCCACGGATCCCGCCCCTACCCTCCCCCTCTCCGTCGCAACTCCATCCTGGAGGGATCTCTTGGGAGTGTCCTCGGTTCTCCCCGACCAGGCAGGCACTACTGCCCCTGTGCCCCACGCCCCTTCCCCACTCGGGACCCCTTCCATCTTACTTTCCCTTTCAATAAAGAGCTGGGACGGATGCTGGCTTGGCTTCTTTTCTCCCTGACCATGGGGCATGGGTAGAGAGGATAAAAGACTGTTAGGAGCTCCTGCTGTGTGCTGGACACTTAAATCCACTATTTCTCATTAGCTCCTCACGATAACTCTTTGGGAAAGGGGACTATCATCTTCATTTCATTTTTAATTAAAAAAAAAGATTTTATTTATTTGACAGAGAGAGATCACAAGTAGGCAGAGAGGCAGGCGTGGGGGGAGGGAGGGAAGCAGGCTCTCTGTTGAGCATAGAGCCGGATGTGGGGCTCCATCCCAGAACCCTGAGATCATGACCTGAACCGAAGGCAGAGGCTTAACCCACTGAGCCACCATCTGAGTGCCCCTCATCTTCATTTTACAGATGAATTAACTAGTGGTCAGAGAAATGGGGCGACTTAAAGGGAGGATTTAAATGCTAACTTGTTGGGGTGCACCTGGGTGGCTCAGTCGGTTAAGGGCTGCCTTCGGCTGGAGTCATGATCCCAGGATCCTGCATGGAGCCCCCCATGGAGCCCCCCATTGAGCCCCGCATGGGCTCCTTGCTCAGTGAAGGGTCGGCTTCTCTCTCTCCTGCTGCCCTCCTTGCTTGTGGTCTCTCTCTCTCTCTGCAAAATAAATAAAATCTTTTTTAATAAATTTAAAAAAAAAAAAGTACTGACTTGTTGGGAAGGAGATTTCTCCAGCGTCTTGACAACCCACTGCCCCCATCCTTGAGGGGGAGGTAAGCTCCTGGAGCCCAGAGCTCTGGGATCTGGAGCTGGCGCGAGCTGGGATCGTTTCCAGGGCAACGCAAACAGCTAACCCCTATGAGCACTTACCAGAGGGCAGACACTGTTCTCAGTGCCTAACAGACACACATTCATTCATTTACCCTCACAACAACCTATGAGGTAAGGACTATTATTCCCAAATCTGGCTCCCAGACAGCAGGTTTGTATTTCCAACCGTGATCACCCGGATGCTGAGTTCCGGCTCAACTATGCCAAACTGCTCCTGTTAACCCTGTCCTTCAGACCCGCCCCTGCGAGTCCCTCCTCCCCCCACTCTCACCCCCCCTTAGAGGGCGGCTCTCCAGCTCCCTGCTGGCTCTAGTCCAACCCTTGGAGCCCTCTTGGCTCCTGTCTTTCCTCACCCTCTAAATCCAACCCAGTGGCTAGCCAACCTTGCAAATACAGCCTGATCCGGCTTCTCTCTGTCCCCACAGCCTGTGGCATTTGTCCCCTCTCAGTATCCTCTACAGCTTACCTATTTGTTATATGTGCCTCTGTTACCTGTCTACTCCCGCCCCAGTGTGATCTCCGCCAAAAGGAGGATCTTCGTTAACTTTGTTTGCTGACATACCCCAAGGGCCTAGAAAACGCCTGGCACAGAGTAGATGCTTGATAAAAATGGCTTGAATAAATCTATCGTAGTTTTATAGGTGAGGACCCGGAGGCTTGGGAATATTGAGTAGCTGCCCCAAGGATGCACAGGTAGCAAGGGGGCAGAGCTGAGGTTCAAAGGTAAGCAGTTGAGCTCCTGAGTCCACAGTCTGGATCATTGCATTGCACTGTCCCTTGGTTTGAAGGTGCAGAGCTGGGAGACGATACTGAGTGCCAACAAACCTATTTAGGAATGTTTGTTGCCCTGTGGAATTGTGAGCTTAGTGTGAACAGATTTTTTTTTTTTTTCCAGAGAAGTTAGAATCCAAATTTGTATATGAGATGTACCCATTTTTAATTTTTTCAAAGATTTTATTTATTTATTTGACAGAGAGACAGCAAGAGAGGGAAACCAAGCAGGGGGAGTGGGAGAGGGAGAAGCAGGCTTCCTGCTGGGCAGGGAGCCTAGCATGGGTTTTGATCCAAGGGCTCTGGGATCATGACCTGAGCCAAAGGCAGACACTTAACTGCCTGAGCCACCCAGGCACCCCAGAGATGTATCCATTTTAAAAACATCAGTATGGGGGTTGCTGGGTGGCTCAGTGGGTTAAGCCTCTGCCTTTGGCTCAGGTTATGATCTCAGGGTCCTGGGATAGAGCCCCACATCGGGCTCTCTGCTCAGAGGGGAGCCTGTATCCGCCCCCCCCCCCCCCGCCTGCCTCTTTGCCTACTTGTGATCTCTCTGTCAAATAAATAAATAATTTTAAAAAAATTTTAAAAGATTTTTATTTATTTATTTGACAGACAAAGATCACAGGTAGGCAGAGAGACAGGCAGTGGGGGTGGGGTGGGGGGTGGGGAGAAGGCTCCTTGCAGAGCAGGGAGCCCCATGCAGGGCCTGATCCCAGGACCCTGAGATCATGACCTGAGCCAAAGGCAGAGGCTTTACCCCACTGAGCCACCCAAGTGCCCCAATAAATAGATATTTTTAAAAAATTATTATCTGGTTCAAAATTTGACTGAGCACTGAGCAAGAGGAAACATTCCCAGGGATAGCTTCAACTCCTGAGAGGCCACGTGTGACCTATGACTTGGATACTCTGAGTTCGTGCCCTCAGCTGGACAGAACCAGGGATGGAATTTCACATTGACAAGATGGCCCCAGAAATGGAAGTAGGCCTCCACCCCCGGAATATCTATGTCTCACTTTAGTTTTCCTTCCCAGCTGCCATGGAGGAAGCCAACCCTGGTCTGTAAGCCCAATAAAACCCAGGCCCCCACAAAGCCCCATCCCCACAGGGAATCTCTTTTCAGAGAAGCAGAATCCAATAACCAAAGTCAATTCGCACCGACACCAACTGTCGCGTGAATCCTTGAAGCATGTTAAAGGGGGCTGGTCCACTGTCCATACTTTGCTAGGGGGAATGTATACTGGGTTCAGTACTGTTTCCCCAAAGTTCACGTCCACCTGGAGTCTGTGAATGTAACTTTATTTAAAAATAGGGTCTTTGCAGATATAATAAAGTTAAGATGTTCCCATTGGATTAAGATGGGCCCTAATCCAATAACTCATCCTAAGAAGAAAAGAAAAGGGAGATTTGGACATGCCAGACACACAGAGGGCCGATGTCCACCTGAAGACGGAGGCAGGGTCTGAAACGATGTGCCTATAAGCCGGGGGATGGCAATGGTCACCTGTAACCACCAGAAACTAGAAGAATCCAAAAAGTCTTCTTCTCTAAAGACTTCAGAAGGAGGGTGGCCTTGCCCACTCCTTGATTTCACACTTCAGCCTCCTGAACTGTGAGGCAATACCTTTATGCTGTTTGAAGCCAGTACTTTGTGATGTACTGGCTTCATCACATGTAGAGCATGTAGAGCAGCCCTAGGAAACTAGCATGGGTGTAGATTGGTGCAGACTCCAAGAAAGACAGTTTGGCAATATCAAAATGGACAATACACGTGCCTTTTGGTCCCCCCCCCCTTATGTGGGCATGTCTGTCGGGTAAATTCCACATGTAGGAAGAACAACGCAGTATTGTTTGTAAGAGAAAACCTTCGGAAACGACCTAAGTGTTCATTGGCAGGGGACTAGTTAACAAAAGCATGGCACATTCATACGCCGCAACACTAGGTTGAAGAGTGAGAACACCTTTATGTACTGATCTGGACTGCCCTCCAAGTTATATTGTTAGTTGAAAAGGCATAGGGTCGGCTCAGGTGGCGATCTTGGGGTCCTGGGATCCCCCCCTGTGTTGGGCTCCCTGCTCAGTGGGAAGTCTGCTTCTCCTTCTCCCTCTACCCTTCCCCACCACTCGTGTGTGCTCTTGCTCTCTCTCAAATAAATAAATAAAATCTTTTTAAAAAATAAAATAAGGGGCACCTGGGTGGCTCAGTGGATTAAGCCTCTGCCTTCGGCTCAGGTCATGATCCCAGGGTCCTGGGATCAAGCCCCGCATAGGCCTCTCTGCTCAGCAGGGAGCCTGCTTCCCCCTCCACCTTTGCCTTCCTCTCTGCCTACTTGTGATCTCTCTCACTCTGTCAAATAAATAAATAAAATCTTTTTAAAAATAAATAAATAAATAAAAATAAAATAAAACGTAAAAAATATAGATAATTGATCGAATACATTTAATAAAGGAGGGAGAAGGGACAAATCTTCCTCACAGGAGAGTTCCAGTCAATAGATAGAGTATTGAGAGAACTAGAAAAATTGCCCCGAGCGCACCACAGTAGTAATAATGGCTGTAGGCCAAACCCACCTATGAACACTCAGGTTAGCAAGTGAAACTTTGAAGTGAAAAGGGATATTTGTGTGGTCTCCAACTCTCTCCCCTGTGAATATGGGCCATTTCTGTGGGAGCTTTAATATGCGTCACCAGGTCCTCTGATGCCCTCCTCCCCAGGTGGCAAAGCTTGGTTCCCCCACCAACCCGGAGCGTGAGCCAGACTTATCTTCCAACAGATAGAATGTGGAAAGGGGAAAAATAGAGACTTGATCGTGGAGGAATCTGTCAGGCACCACCTGAACCAAACCATTAGGTTAGCACCCTCAGTAACAAGCCTCGAGATCACAGGGCCCCCTAACATGATACGACGGGAACCACACTTCACCCTGTGGAGTTCCTCTCCCCAACTTCCATAACTTCAGGCTGACCTTGGGAGAGCCAAACTGAAGGACACTCCAAAATATCCGACCATCCCTCTTCAAAAGTACCAAGGTGACAAAAGACAAGGAAAGACCAGGAAACTGTCGCTGATTGGAGGACAGTGAGCAGACAGGGCTGAAGGGTATTTACGAACTCTATTATCTCTGCAACTCTTCTGCAAATCTAACATTACTTTTTTTTTTTAAGATTTTATTTATTTATTTGACAGAGAGGGAGAGGACACAAGCAAGGGGAGCAGCAGGCAGAGGGAGAAGCAGGCTGCCCACAGAGCAAGGATCCTGACTCGGGGCTCGATCCCAGGACTCTGGAACCATGGCCTGAGCCAAAGGCAAACTCCCAACCCACTGAGCCACCCAAACATTACTTTGGGCGTAGAAGTGAGATGACAGAGGGGACATCATCATTTGGAAAGCATCGAAATAAGATGGCCTGCGTGGCTCTCAGGCGTACCACCTACAGAAGTCGAGCTGGGGCAAATGTGGCTATCTTGCCAAGTGGAAGAGAAGGTATAACTGGGGTGTCAAGGTTAGAAGACAAAATACCATGGGGACCGGGTGAATGAGGCACCTGAAAATTATCTACCAAAGATTCAGGCCTGGATTCTGTGAAGGAACACTGCCTCAGCCCAGGGGGGCCTCTGTTGTAGCCTCCAGTCCATCTGAAGGATTTCAGGGATGAGTCACACAGTAAATGTTCTGGTTTAAAATAAAATAAAATATAAAAAAATAAATTTAAAAAGATGATAATACAATTTTTCTTGTCAAGATGGAGTAACAGGAGGGGCGCCTGGGTGGCTAAGTGGGTTAAGCCTCTGCCTTCAGCTCAGGTCATGATCTCAGGGTCCTGGAATCGAACCCTGCATCGGGCTTTCTGCTCAGTGGGGAGCCTGCTTCCCTCTCTCTCTCTGCCTGCCTCTCCGCCTGCTTGTGATCTCTCTCTGTGAAATAAATAAATAGAATCTTAAAAAAAAAAAGATGGAGTAACAGGAATCAGGTTTACCCTTCCATCTGAAAAAGACCAAGGACGTACCAGGAAACGAGGGAGTGAGGGGAGCCCTACAGGACGCTCAGCTGACTTCCCTGGGACGTTCCAGCCTGTGGTGTGGATTATAATAATAAATGAGGAAACAAATAGACAGACAATCAGTAAGGGTGTCAGTAAGGGGAGATTCAGATGACGTTATCACCCAATCGAGTTGACAGTTGCAGAGTGCTCCACCCTCAGCAGGAGAATTCACAAGGCCTTGGGCCTTGGTGGCTCCTGGAGACCCAAAGGGCACTGGGGGGACTGAACCGAATTGACACAGAGCCCATAGCTGCCGCGGGTGCCCTCTGGTGTTCCTTCGAGGTGATGGCAGCTCAGTCAGCCAACCATTTCCCCTTCCTCAGAGGGAACCCGGTTTCCTGTAGCCTGCATTCCCTGCTCGCTGAGGTGGGGCCCCTGGAAGAGGGAGGGAGGCTGACGGGCTTGGGGCAGGGAAGGTCACCTTCTGCTTTACCCCTTTCTTTCCCAGAGCCTGAGCACCAGAGGCTGCACCTCCCTCCTGTTGGATCTTGTGTCCTCTCTCCCTGTTCCTACGAACCCAGGGGACCAACGAGGTGACTTCTCAAGGCCAGCTTCAGAGGAGGTCCGGCACCTCACCCCCAACTGGATCAAAAAGGCATGAGCTGAGGCCACGGCCTGGCCTCTGGGGGTGCTGTGAAGGGCAGGGAGCTGAGATGGCCCAGGGCGAGACAGGAAGTGAAGCCATATTGGTAGAGGTGGGGAAGGCATTAGTGGGAGGTGCAGATGACCAGCAACATCCACGCCCCGACCCTTGACCCTTCATCCTAAATTGAGAGCAGGCTGAGGAGGGGGGCAGCCTGCCAGGGTTCAAGTCACTCTGTGAGCAGAGGCAGTCCCTAACTCCTCCGAGTCTCAGTTTCTTTCCCTCTAAAATAGGGTGCACCAGAATGGCTGTCTCTTGAGGTAGTTTGAAGACCTATGAGCTGGACAGTGCTTGGCATGTCATAGTGCCTGAAAAGTGCTAGCTGTTGTGACCCCAGAGGCGGAGTCTGAAGTTCAGATGAGCAGGGTATTTATGAGCTCTATTACCTCTGCAACTCTTCTGCAAATGCACAGGTTATAATTGTGGATGACTCAGACGCGGTCCTGCCGTCCGTCATAGTCCGGTGGAAAGGCGGGCCCTGCAGACGGACGATCGGACGACGGCAGCATATCGTAGTCAGGGCTGCGGCTGGAGCACCAGGTAATATCACAGCTCAGAGGACAGACACACAGACACTCAGACAGGAACATACACAGCGCTTGTCTGCTCCATGCTCTGTACTCGGTACCTCACAGAAAAAAACTCTCTTTGTCCTCCCACCTCCGTAGCGTGGTGACCATTCTCTTCACTTCACAGGAAAGGAACCTGAGCACAGTGTGTGAGCCTCTTGCCCAAGGCTTCTCAGGTGACATCTGAGCCCAGACAGCCCAGGTCCAGAGTGCCCCATACCTCTGGCATCTACGGATGCAGAAACACACTCATCCCCCGGATTCTGCCAACTGATCAACCTTCAACCTGAGAAGAAATGAGGTCATACCCACAAACCCTCACGCAGGTCCACACAGACACAAGCAGGAATATGGGTGTTGGGTAAATACTCAGGCATCCCGTTTACCCAGATAAACACACTGCTTTATCCTGCCTATGACAAGTGCTAAGAAAATCCTCTGGAAAACCACCTTGAGAATGGTGTATGTTGTTGGGAAAAAGTAATCAGTGCAAATGAGCTCACAGACACACGCATCCATATGTGAATCAGCAGACCCCCACACAAGGCTTTGGATATGCACATAACATGTGTGGGTGTGTCCCAGTATCCATGTGTGTGCACACAGCAGGTGTGTAAATTATTTTTTTTATTTTTTAAAGATTTTATTTATTTATTTGTCAGAGAGAGTGAGAGTGAGAAAGCGAGCACAGGCAGGCAGAGGGAGAAGCAGGCTACCTGCTGAGCAAGGAGCCCGATGTGGGACTTGATCCCAGGATGCTGGGATCATAACCTGAGCCGAAGGCAGCTGCTCAACCAACTGAGCCACCCAGGCGTCCCAGGTGTGTAAATTATTATAATGGTATGTGTGTAGACATGCTGATACACCCAGTGTGTGTTTGCACTTACACTGCTGCTGATTTTTTTCCCACTGCTACATTTATTGAGCATCTACTATATGTAAGTGAAGAAAAGTCTCAGAGACATGAAGTGGCTTGCTCAAGGTCACAAAGCTAGTAAGTGGCTGGGATTCAGACTCTGGTCCCGTAGTCCTGTCTCCACTATGGAGCAGATGTGTTCAGAAGTGAGTAGTGCCACGGTGGGATTTTCACATGGACACTCCCTATGACCTTGGACACATCGCATCCTGTTACAGGCCATATCCCCACATGTCTGTTCACAAGTGTGTTCCCTTGGCCTGAGTGGTGGTGGGACCCGTGACTCCGGCCCCACTCCAAGTCTCAGCCTGGGCTGGCATCACTAAGGGCTGTGAGCTTCCTGTCCTGGCCTTGCCAAGCCCCAGAGTGCATGACTCAAAGCCAAGCCCTGGACACCGGGCCACCAGAAGCCTGGTGATGGAAGAACCCATGGGATTTCATAAGCATCTGGCCCTGGATGTGCGGTCAAGGCAGGGAGAGGGAGGGAAACAGGATGTCCGCCGGGTGTGTGCCCAGCTTGGCTCCCTGGCTGGGGTTGGCATGGGGAGAGCTGTCACGCTGTGGTATTTGATGCACATTCAGCAGATGCTTGCTGTGTGAGGGAGGGGGAGTGCAGAGGGAGGGGTCAGGGCCTCACCATTGCCTGATCCTCATGGCCCTGAGCAGGGAGGGGAACGAGATCAGGAGGGGTTAATAAATACAAGATGGAAAGAGGAAGGGAAGGAATTTATCTTCTCCCCAGATTTTTTTTTAATTTTTAAATTTTATTTATTTATTTGACAGAGAGGGAGAGAGCACAAGCAGGAGGAGCAGCAGTGGGAGGGAGAGGGAGAAGCAGGGTCCCCACCGAGCAAGGAGCCCGGGATCCCAGGATCCCGGGATCATGACTAGAGCCGAAGACAGACGCCCATCTGACTGAGCCACCCAGGTGCCACGCTTCTCCACGGATCTTGAGTGCCTGCCCGGGCTGGGCACTGTGGGTGCTGGGTGGGTGGGACAGACTGAGCCTGCTGTTGCCAAGCCCAGAGAACTCAAATGGCTCCAGTCAGACCGAGGAACTGGGAGGGCCTTGCCAGTGCGAGCAGTCATCTGTGTGTCTGTGGGGAGAAGAGTGTGTAAGAGGTGCCGTGTGTATGCAGGTGTCCACAAGTGCCTATGTAGCTTGGTGTGTACGTGTGTCCCATAAGCACAAGTGTGGCCTCGTTCCTCCCCTCCTAGGCCTCCACCTGACCCCATCCTGTCCCTTCCAACCACACGACAAAGGCCCCCTCTCAGCGCAGACCCTGGAGCTCAGGGGTATAGGCCTCCTAGCAGACAGACCCCTCGGGCCCCTCACACAGACCCCTCCACAAGGAGCCCTGAGTTGTGAGGAACACGAGCAGCCCTGGGCCTCTACCTGAGTGCCCAGTCTTGGGGGAGGGGGTGTGTGCCCAGGCTTGTGTCCTGCCTTGCGAGCACCAGAAGAACCTCTGGGAAGTCCAACAGGTGCATGATGCCCTTGGCCACTGTGTCCCCACTGTGGGCATAGGCACTGTCTTAAACCTCATGCTTCAGACCAGGTGGGTGACCTTAGGCATGTCAGCCTCTCCGAGCCCTGGCTTCTCATGGACAAAAATGGAGTGGTGATAGCCACTTCCGGTCTTGTTAGAGTAACACAATGCGTCATGATCTCAATAGTCTTATTATTTTCCCAAAGTCTTAGTCTTCCCCTCGATCCTGTCTCTTCCTCAACAGCAGGTCCTGGGTCTCCTACTTCTGTTTTACTCATAACTCTTCATCACACAGGATCAAATAAATACTTGCTATAAGAATTTTTGAGCAAAGCTATGCATTCCCCATAAATAATGACAGCCATTCGCATTTACATAATAAACATACCCGGCAATTCTGAGCTTTTATTATATGTCAGGCATTGTACTGAGCACTTTACATTCATTCTTTTGACAATTCATTGAACACCCAGTAGGGGCCCGGCTCTGTGCTAGACAGAAGGAGGGGGCTTCACTGCCCTCCAGGTTTGTCATTTCTGGTGGGGTTAGGAATGCAGATGATAAATAATTCAATATATAAGTGAGATCATTTCAAACCTTGGCAGGTGCTGTGGATACATTAAGACAGGGCTCTGGGGGCACCTGGGTGGCTCAGTGGGTTAAAGCCTCTGCCTTCGGCTCAGGTCATGATCCCAGGGTCCTGGGATCGAGCCCCACATCGGGCTCTCTGCTCAGCGGGGAGCCTGCTTCTTCCTCTCTCTCTCTCTGCCTGCCTCTTTGCCTACTTGTGATCTCTGTCTGTCAAATAAATAAATAAAATCTTTAAAAAAAAGACAGGGCTCTGGAGTAGAGACAGACCACCGGGACCGGGGTGGGCATGACGCTTCGTGAGTGGTTAGGGAGAGCCTCTCCGAGGAGGTGACATTTGACCTGAGACCTGAAGGAGGAGGAGGAGGAGGAGGAAGCTGGGCAGATGGAACAACAAGGACAAAGGCCCCGAGGCAGGACGAATTTGGTTTGTACAAGGACTAGAAAAGGAAAGGAGCATGGTTGGAGCAGACTGAACGGGGGAGGGGGAGAGGGAGGGTTGGAAGGAGACAGGCAATGCTGGTTGTCATTCCAGGTTTTCAGACCCGGAGCTGATGCTTCTAGAGGGCAAGTAACTGGCCCAAGGTCATACTGCTGGCTAGTGCCTAAATAAGGATTCAAACCTAGGTCTGGCCTGGCTCTAGACCCAGGCCTTTTCTCCTTCACTGCAGGTGGCCAGAGAGACACACATCTGTGCAATACCCAGCAATGTCCGCACATGGGCACACCCGGACACAGGACCCACACTCTGTCTGCTGGCCCACGATGAGGGGGTGTGGCCTTGACAGTCACCAAGTGTCAGTAGCAGAGAGCCTAAGATTCTGATATTCTTCCCTGTCTTGTGGGGCCCAGTAGGAGGGCTGTTTGTCACCTGAGCCCAGCATTCCGGAAGCTCTGGGCCAAGGAAAGGTCAAACGACAGGAAGAGGAAAAGGGCTTCCCAAGGGAGGGGCGGGAACTCTGGGGTGGCCTGTGGGGGTACAGACATGGAAGGAGATGAGAGAGAAGTGACAGCCCAGCCCATGGGCACGCCTGGGAGGAGGAAGGGAGTGAGAATGGAGGAAGCAGAGGGAGCTGAAACCTATCTCAGAAGCATAGTCCCTGCCAGGCCAGCACCTGGCCTCCTCTTACCTCTGCTGGGTCACCTCCCCAGATGGGATGCTCACCACTCACCAAGGCAGCTGGGAGGTGATGACCTTGATTAGCTCCTCTTCCCCATCTGGCTTTGTGACTGTGAAATGTGAAAAGATTCATTTGCCAGAACTAGAGAAACATAGGGAAGCTTCATGAAAACACTTCACATTGGTACAAATCAAAAACTTTGATAAGGCACTGCTGTTGAAGTTGAGGGGAAGCAAGCAGTCATACCCTCTGCTAGTCAGAGGTAGATTGACACAATCTCCATGGATGATCATCCAGAAATTTCCATTAAAAGTGCAAGCACCCAGGGGCGTCTGGGTGGCTCAGTCAGTTAAACATCCGACTCTTGATCTCAGCTCAGGTCTTGATTTCAGCGTTGTGAGTTCAAGCCCCTTGTTGGGCTCCATGTTGAGCGTGAAAACTGCTTTAAAAAAAAAAAGCACAAATGCTCAAATTTTTGACTTAGCAATTCTGTTTCTAGGAAATTAGCTTAGAGTTGCCCATGTATAAACATTAGTATATGCTCCCATCTGTGTATAAAAGAGACGATAGTCATCACTGTGTCTTTAAGGAGATACAAGAACATTGGTTGCCCCCAGAAAGAGGAATTACGGGGCTGGAAACAGGAATGGGAGGGAGACTTCAAGTATTACCCACTGTGCCTTTTGAATTTTGAGCCAAAAATATGAATAAATACAAATATTTAAAAATCTATCCTTGGGGTGCCTGGGTCGCTCAGTGGGTTAAAGCCTCTGCTTTCGGCTCAGGTCATGATCCCAGGGTTCTGGGATCAAGCCCCGCATCGGGCTCTCTGCTCAGCGGGGAGCCTGCTTCCTCCTCTCTCTGCCTGCCTCTCTGCCTACTTGTGATCTCTCTCTGTCAAATAAATAAATAAAATCTTTAAAAGTAAATAAATAAATAAATAAATAAAAATCTATCCTCTCAAAAGTGCCACATTCCTGCATGCTCCTTGCCTCCAGCTGACTTCTGTCACTTTGGACAAAACATCCTGGAAGAAAAAAAAAAAAAAAACAAGAGGCCGGGGTGTGAATCCTGGTTCCATCACTGACCCACAGTGTGACCTCAGGCAAAATGCTTTCCCTCTCTGATTTGCATCATATGACACCCAGATAATGGCCCCCAGCTCTGGCATTCTGTGTCCTCCTACTAGACCAAGCACCTGGAGGGTAGGCACCACTGCTCCTTGCTTCTTAATTCATCTGATCCACCTAAACTGAGTGCCTCCCATGTGCCAGATTCTGGGTTCTCCATTTCTTGCCCAACAAGCCCCAACCCCCAGTGCCGGTATGGCAGTTGGTACATTATAGGAATTCAGGACACACTTCTTAGCTTACAAACGAGAAATGGGTATTCGGGCAGATGCATGGCAAATGGTGGATGGACGGGTAGATAGATGGTAGATGGCAGCTGAATAGAGTCATGGTTGGGTGGTAGGTTAATGGATTCTTAAAACAACAGCTTTCACTTGACCTTGTAGCTCTCCCCACAGTTACCATCTGTGGTTTTGGTTTTTGCTCCCTTTTTGCAGCAAAAGACTTTGAAAAAGTGCCTATACTCATTGTAATTCCTCTTCTCTCTTAAAACTAGTCCAGTCCCGGGGCACCTGGGTGGCTCAGTGGGTTAAGCCTCTGCCTTGGGCTCAGGTCATGATCTCAGGGTCCTGGGATCAAGCCCCACATCAGGCTCTCTGCTCAGCGGGGAGCCTGCTTCCCCCTTTCTCTCTGCCTGCTTCTCTGCCTACTTATGATTTCTTTCTCTGCCAAACAAACAAAATCTTTAAAACAAACAAACAAACAAACAAACAGTCCAGTCCCGCTTCTATCAGTTCACCCCATCCCACACCCACTGAAACTGTAATTGTCAAGGGCATCGTGTCTCAAAATTCAACACTCAATTCTCGGTCTTCATCTATCAACTGATCAGCAGCTTTTGACACAGTTGACCCTCTGCTCTGAGCCTCCGGAGCTTCCTAGCAGAATTCTGGCAAGAGCTGCTCATTTCTCCCCAGAGTCTTTTCAAAGGTCTTCGAAGCTCCAGATGCTCTGAGTCTCTAAGAACTCTCAGACCTCATCCACCACCACCTCCCCTCACCTGTTCCTCTCCAGCCACATCGACCCCCTTTGCCCCAGCACAGCAGTCAAGCTTCCCCTTGGAGCCTTTGCATAAGCCATTCCCTGGCCTGAGTAACTTGCTTCCAGGCATTCTCATGGCGTCCACTGGACCAGCTTACTCACTATGGCCACTGTCTGCCTCTACCCTATCCCCTGGGTCTTCTTTGCCCACTCTCCTGGCACTTTTTTTTTTTTTTTAAGATTTTATTTATTTATTTAACACAGAGAGAGATCACAGGTAGGCAGAGAGGCAGGCAGAGAGAGAGAGGGGGAAGCAGGCTTCTTGCTGAGCAGAAAGCCTGATGCGGGGCTCGATCCCCGGACCCTGAGATCATGACCTGAGCTGAAGGCAGAGGCTTAACCCACTGAGCCACCCAGGCGCCCCTCCTGGCACTTTCTAACATGCTCTACTATTTAGGTATTTTTATGTTAATTATTTCTTGCCTGTTTTCTTCCTACTGGGATATAAGCACCATTTTTGTCTGTTATCTTCACTTCAATATCCCCACGCTTTAGAACAGTGCCTGACATATAGGTGGGTATGCAACACATATTTTTTTGAATGAATGAATATATGAATTATTTGATTGACGTTGGAAAGATATATAGGTGATGGATAGATGGATGGATGGATGATGATTGGAGGGTAGATGGGAAAATAGAGAGATAGTAGTAGAAATTTGAAGGCGGGAAATGAGTTATGAGTGAACAGTAGATGGATGGGTGAGGGAGGAACACACCAGTGGTGAGATTTAATCCATTCAGCTGCTACTCACTGAGCACTTACCATACACCGGTGAGCCAAACCAACCGTGTCTGCCCTAAAGGAACGTATAGTTTCATGGGAGAGACAGACATAGATATGTACTATATATAATTAATATACTTATTAATTATATTAATGTGTTGTTTTATTAATTTATTAATATTTGATTACATATAATTAAATGGATATGTAATTCCAAATTATAGCTCCAAATTATAATGTGTGCTACGAAAGGAAAAAGGGTGCTCTGAGAGAATGATATGGATGAGGGAGAGAAAAATGGGTAACAAATGGGTAGATGGTGATGGCTAGGACTCGGGCTGGGCTGCATTGCTTCAGTGGTCCTGGCCGGCCATATGCACCATCCATTTCCAGAACCAGGGTCTCCCCACACCCCACTTATATGTCTAACCTCAAAGAGACCATCCTCTCCCTCTCTCCAGTGACACAGTCCCTGCTCTAGCCCATCCCCAGTGGCCCTGCCTGACTCTGTGTCCTGCCGCCACCCTGCTGAGTCACACAGTCTTGGGCTACTCAGAGGACGGCTCCATGGGGTTTCTGGTTCAATCCAGCCCTTTGGCCATCTTCTGCCTGGAAGGGGTAAGACTGCCAGAAGGGAAACCAGCAAGTGCCAAGCTCTTGATGTCTGTTCTTGAGCACAGCTCTCTGTTCTTGATGGACCAGACCTAGGGCTCCAGCTGGAGTTTATCGGGGGGCTGGAATCAGGAGTAAAAGAGTAGAGCTAGGTCTGCCTGCAGCATTATAACTTAATCATGAGCTGGAATTGGAATTTAGGTCAAGGGCCAGTGCTATAGAAAAGACATTAGGGCTTGAAGCCGACAGCCAAGAAAGAATTCTTGAGACGTCTTTGGTGCAAAAGGTGATTTTATTAAAGCAGAAAGAGCTGCACTGGGTCATGAGGAGTGGCCCATTTTATATTTTCAAGTTGGGAGGGGGTTAGGGATAGCCTAAGTCTCTAAGGAATTTTGGAAGCAAGGTTTCCAGGACCTGGAGGGGGCTAGTTATTGTTGGGAAAAGGTCATTTATTACCCTCTAATAAAACTTCAGTCATGAGACCCTTCAGATGTATATCAGTGGGCCATATGCTTGGGGGATGATTACTAACATGTATCTTGGAGGGGGGGATTAGAGATAAAGGAAGTTTCCAAGGGAATTTTTATATGTTAAAGTAGACTTACAGGATCCTTGGGGCTGGGGTGGGGGAGGGGTGATGCGGTGTCCGAGGTAGGATTGCCTTTGCCCTCAGCAAAGTATTAACATCGAGGCAGTTGAGTCCCTAGAGGAATGTCACTCTGCCTGTTTCGAACCTGTCAATGGGCTGTAGGTAGTAGGGAAATTTAATAATTTTTCTTCTGCCTTTGTTTCCCACATCAGTCAGGATGGGAAAAGGTGGGTACCTAGATGGTGACCAAGTCAGTGCTTGGTTTGGGCCAGGGTCAGGATTTAGCTGTGGCTGTGAGCAGCGATGGGGGCTCAGGCTCTGTCCAAGTTTTCCTCAGGGTTCAGTAAGAGTCCAAAGTCTAGAATAGGGCTTAATTTATGCCCAGAGTCAAGGATCAGGGCTCAGTCAGTGTCCAGGGCACCTGCCTAGTCTTGTCTTTCTCCAGGGACGGACAGAGTGAGCAGATTAGCTCTGGACTCCTTTCTGCCTAGAGTTCCATCATCCACATGGATGAGCGGCACCTGCCCAAACCCTCTCCTCCTTTCCGTCGCCCTCCCTGGGTCACTCCCTGAGGCCCGGGCCTGGCTCAGTATCCCCCGTGCAGCCTAGCAGTCCTCATTCTGGTGCCCAGGGGACCAGAGTGGGGGTAAGGGCTATGGCCCAGGGCTCTGTGCCTGACCCAGGAGGGCACCTTGCGTAAGTTTTTCTGATGCAACTGGCTGCTGGCTGGACACTTCAGTACCCACTCCTACTCCTCAAGCTTTTCCCAGAAACAGGAGGGCTGGGTAGTGGCCAGAATCAAATACACATAATCCCTTTCCTTCCCTTTTTTTCCTGGGCCCCCGATGGCTTCAGGACCAGCAGGAGGCAGGCAGGCAGGGATCCGATGACTCAGCAACATCTCCAGTATTGGGAGCAGGAGGATCTAGGGTTTCCCCCTCCTCCCAGTGGGAAGACAAGGGAGAGAATCAGGATCCCTGGAAGTGGGCAGAGCCCCACCTCCAACACACAAAGCCGTAATTATGTGGCTGAGCCCAGAGGACTGGTGGCTACCCAAGGTCACCCAACTGTCGGCGGCAACTTCAGAGCTGGAACCAGCTTTCCTCCTGCTGTCTCTGGCTCCTCCCGCTACAGGTCGAGGATAGGATCCCTCGCCCTTGAGGAGGACATGGGACTTCCCCAGGAACTTCCTATCAGTCTAGTGGAGGATTCTGGAACAGCCAATGACATGGGCTTTGGAACTACACATGCCTGGGTGCAAACCCCTTGGGTTTGCTGTGTGATCCTGGGCAGGTTTCTCCTCCTCTCTGATACCTGATTTTCTGATGGGTGAAAAGAGCATGAAATTCACCCTTAGCTCACAGGGTTGTGGACAGGGTTGCATGAGGAAGCAGCTGAAAGAAACAGCCCAGACCTGCTATATGGGGGATGCACAGGAAATGTCCTCTTACCTTTCCAGCCTTGGCTCTCAAAGCATCTGTGTTGCAGGGGAAAGGGTGGGGGAGGGGGAAGGGTTGAGAGGATCCTGGACCCCCAATCCTGTCTGGAGGCTCTACTAGGTCAATTCTGGTTGTTTTTTTTTTTAAGATTTTATTTATTTATTTGACAGATAGAGATCACATGTAGGCAGAGAGGCAGGCAGAGAGAGAGGAGGAAGCAGGCTCCCCGCCGAGCAGAGAGTCTGATGTGGGGCTCGATCCCAGGACCCTGGGACCATGACCTGAGCCGAAGGCAGAGGCTTTAACCCACTGAGCCACCCAGGCGCCCCTTAATTCCATTTTATAGATGAAGGCTCTGGGTCTCAGAGCAGCTAAATGACTCGCCCAGTGTCCCACAGCCAGTATAGGCCAAGGAGGTGGCACAAATCTATAGACAAAGACCATCCAGATTTTGAGCCAGACTGGCGGCTTCCTAATCTCACTGTCCCTACTTACTCCCTAGGCCAGTGACGTCACTCTCTGAACTCTGGTTCCCTCATCTGTCTCCAGGTGTGAAAACAGGACCTTGGTGGGGACGTCTGGGGGTGCAGTAACATGATATAAGGGAAGCACCCGCATGGGGCCATGCTCCATCCAGGGGCAAAGAGACACATTCCCACACTCGGTGGACGGAGCTGGATCACCCAGCAGGACTGCCCACTACTGGGCTGATGTGCCCGGCACTGGTCTCCCTGCCTTTCCCCAAGAGGAGCCCAAGCTGAGGGCTGCAACTCTCGAATCACCCACTGTCAGTCCCAGATCCACTGGCCCAAATCTGTTTATCCATTTGTACTAGTAGTTCTGTAGTTTTTCTTTCAGTCAGCTCGTTTTTAAAAACGTAGGGAAGGGACACCTGGGTGGCTCAGTTGGTTAAGCAGCTGCCTTCGGCTCAGGTCATGATCCCAGCGTCCTGGGATCGAGTCCCACATCGGGCTCCTTGCTCAGCAGGGAGCCTGCTTCTCTCTCTGCCTCTGCCTGCCTCTCTGTCTGCCTGTGCTCGCTCACTCTCCCTCTGTCTCTGACAAATAAATAAATAAAATCTTTAAAAAAAAATAAAAAATAAATAAAAACGTAGGGAAATTTAGTTAAAATGGAAAAGTTAAATTACTGGCTTAAAATAGAAAGCCATCATTTTCCATAAAGAGGAAGTGACCCTAAAATTGAATGCAAGGAGGCGCCTGGGTGGCTCAGTCATTTGACTGACTCTTGATTTTGGCTCAGATCATGATCTCGGGGTCCTGAGATGGAGCCTCATATTGGGCTCTACGTGGAGCATGGAGCCTACTGGAGACGCTCTCCCTCCCTCTCTGTCCCTCCCCCTCCTCTCTCTCTCAAAAATAAATAAATAAGTAAATAAATAAATAAAATAATAGAATGCAAGAACAGCAAAACAAGATTCTTTTTTTTTTTTTTAAGATTTTATTTATTTATTTGACAGAGATCACAAGTAGTCAGGGAGGCAGGCAGGGAGAGAAGGAAGCAGGGTCTCTGCGGAGTAGAGAGCCCGACGTGGGGCTCGATCCCAGAACCCTGGGATCATGACCGGAGCTGAAGGCTGAGGTTTTAACCCACTGAGCCACCCAGGCACCTCCAAAACAAGATTCTTAGATTTTAGTTAAATCCTGTCACTTGCTGAAGGCTCTGACCCTGCTCTCTCTCCCTGGAGAGATGTGTCTTCTATGTGTCTTTAACACATAGAAGCTGGGGCCCCTGGGTTGAATGCCCCTTGTTTTCAGCTCAGGTGGAGAGCTCAGGGTCCCGATCTCGGGGCTGTGAGATTCAGCCCCGCATTGGGCTCCCGGCTCACCACGGAGTCTGCTTGGGACTCTCTCTCCCTTTCTCTCTGCCCCTACTCCCACCCTCAAATAAATAAATACATCTTAAAAAAAAAAAAAAGACATAGGAGCTGTTAAATGAGACTTTCTCCTCAGTAACTGGAAGAACAGGAAGAAAATCAGAAGGAAATACCCGTATCACAATCTGATGCAATGTTATTTAATAGTCTTGAGACCCTAATACTACCTGGCGTCCTACTATTGGTGTACATTGTATATTTTGGAAAACACTGACTTAATCCAACTCTTTGTTCCTATTTTACAGGGGAGAACAGTAGGGCTCCCAAAGGGGAGATGACCTGCCCACCATCTCACAGGACCCATGGCTTTAGCCAGACCCGGAATCCAACCACAGTTCCTTCCAAGGAATTGTTCAACTTCTGTTGGGAAAGAGGATCCCTCGCCCTTGGCGGGGGCGGGGTGTGTGTGTGTGTGTGTGTGGAAAACTTATACAGATGAAGGACATGAATGGTGGAATCTCAGGCGTGTGGCAGGTACCAGCCAGGCCAGGTGCAAAGGAAGGAGGCGAGCAGTTGCTTCCAACCTCCATGCTTCTCCTCCCTCGGAGCACAGCCCGAGTCTCTTCCTGCAGTGCTGAGAGCTGGCAGAACCCTAGCCAATAGAAACGCAGCCTGTTGGGCTCAGAAACCAGGGTAGTGCCTTGTCTAAGCCTGGAGAGAAGGAAATTCATAAAAGCCAAATTCTCTCTCCAGGAAAGTGCACATTTTTCTATTCAATTGGGGAGGGGAGTTGGTCACCATTTCTTTTCTTACTTTTTTTTTTTAAGATTTTATTTATTTATTTGACAGAGATCACAAGTAGGCAGAGAGGCAGGCAGAGAGAGAGGAAGGGAAGCAGGCTCCCTGCTGAGCAGAGAGCCCGATGTGGGGCTCGATCCCAGGACCCTGGGATGATGACCTGAGCTGAAGGCAGAGGCTTTAACCCACTGAGCCACCCAGGCGCCCCTCTTTTCTTACTTTTTTAACAAATATTTATGTAGCATTTATATTCCAGGCACTTCATAATATGAAGTCATTTGATCCTCACGACAAACCATTGAACTAAGTACTATTATTATCTCCATTTTACAGAGGAGGAAACTGAGGTGTAGAGAACTTGAGGAATTTACATCACTGGGAAGTGGTAAGATTTGAACCCAGGAACTGTGATCTGACTCGACGATGCCTTAATGCATTTAATCCTTAGGACAACAATGCAAGGAAGGGTATAATTAATCCCATTTTATAGATGCATAAAACTGAAGCTCAAGGCTATTTAGCATCTATGCTATAAACCCAACAGGTCTTTCACTTTTTTGCTACCCTCCCTGGATCGTGTGCCAGGAATTCTTGGCCTAGGGCTGTGCTATTCAATTTGGTAGCCATTTACTACATAGAGTTATGGAGCATTTAAAATATGGTAGTGTGACTAAGAAACTGAATTTTTTCATGTGATTGAACTTTTAATTTTAAATCAGGTGAAACATTTTTTCCATTAAACACAATTTAATTGTTTTGGTGGAACAACATTTCACTTTAAGCACTGACAGTTTAGCTCCCATGCTGAATTCTTTCTGAACTAAGTATAAAATACCAGATTTTGAAAACATTAGTAAGAAAAAAAATTAGAATATCTCATTCATAATTTTTTTTATTATTTGTTGAAATGATAGTATGCTAGATATATTGGATTAAATAGAATACATTACTAAAATTAATTTCACCCAACGTGCCTGGGTAGCTCAGTTGGTTGAATGTCCCATGATTGATTTCAGATCAGGTCATGATCTCAGGGTTGTGAGATCGAGCTCCCTGTCAGGCTCTACACTTAGCGGGGAGTCGGCCTGAGATTCTCTCGTTCTCTCGCTCCTTCTCCCTCTGCCCCTCCCCGCCTTGTGTGCATGCATGCTGTGTGTCTCTCTCTCAAATAAATAAATACATCTTTAAAAAATTAATTTCTTTTTGTTCTTCTTTAATGCATGACTAGAAAATTTGAAACTACATGTGCGGCTTGTATTTTATGTTCTGTTGGTCTAGAGAACTGGGATTTGACACCCTCAACTGTGACAAAGCCCACCCCCAATCCCGGAGGGCTATACCCTAGGTACAGTTCCAGAAGCCTCATCCACCAGTGCAGGTGAAGGCAGCTGGGTTGCAAAAGTTGTAAAATGTCCCTGGACAGTGTGGCCACTAGAGTTAGCTGCCCCAGCAAATCTCAAATCTGCTTCATACTACAAGCTGGGTGCTCTTGGGTAAGCCCTTTACTTTCACTCATCTGTAGAATAGAGGTCATAGTGCCTATCTCATGGTTCCTTAAGTGCCTCAGGGTCTTTGCACTTACTTTTCCTGTGTCCCCTCAGATCTTTGCACGTCTCACCTGTCTCTTCCTTAAGATCTTAGTGTAAACATCACCTTCTGGATAAGCCCTCATGAAAATAGACACTCCTCGGTCATATCTGATAGAGGACAAATCTATCCTATTCAAATCGATCCTATCTCTTTATTCAAGAAAATACATGACATTAGTTTTATTTTTTTTAAGATTTTATTTATTTACTTGACAGAGATCACAGTTAGGCAGAGAGACAGACAGAGGGGGAAGCAGGTTCCCCGCTGAGCAGAGAGCCTGACCTGGGGCTGGATCCCAGGACCCTGGGATCATGACCTGAGCCAAAGGCAGAGGCTTTAACCCACTGAGTCACCAGGCGCCCCATGACATCAGTTTTAAATGATCTTGGTTATTGATTTTCTTTTTTTTTTTTTTTAAGATTTTATTTATTTATTTGACAGGTAGAGATCACAAGTAGGCAGAGAGGCAGGCAGAGAGAGAGAGAGGGAAGCAGGCTCCCTGCTTAGCAGAGAGCCCAATGCGGGACTCGATCCCAGGACCCTGAGATCATGACCTGAGCCGAAGGCAGCGGCTTAACCCACTGAGCCACCCAGGTCCCCTGATTTTATTTTCTTGATAATGGTCTGTCTTCCCACTGATTTATGAGACCTAAGAGGGCAGGGATGGGTCAATCTTGTCACTGCCGAGTCCCCAGCATTCAGAACATGGTCTGACACAGCATGAACCAAGTTAGAAATGTCTGAGCAAACCCAACACAGTGCTGGTTTCATAGAGAAGTTCAGAAAACAACCAACCCCACCTTTCTTTGTCCCTTATCGCTGTGGGATTTTCCACTTGAGTCTAGATGTCCTGGTGTAGAAAATGAGTTCATTAGTCCCTCCCTGGCAGGGGAGTCTCCAGGGCTAAATGAGATCCCAGAACACCTTGGTGAGCCCTGAAGGTCCTGAATACAGGTGAGCTGGTCCCTGGGGCCCCAGAACCTGAGAAACAAAGGTAACCACCTACGGCTCATCCAACCTCTGCCTGAAGGAGTTATTTCTGGCTCTGGTGCCTTCAGACAGGAAGACCTAAAAGGGATTTCCCAGGAAGGTGCCGGACCCCTAGGGCTGCATAGGGATGCTTCACCAAATAGCAAGTGGCCCCAGGGCCTCCTAGGCTTGGGGTAAAATCCCTGTTTTGGGTGCCTTCCCCTCTCCGAGCCTCCATTCTATTTACTGAGCACTTAGGATGTCCACATAGTTCTAAGCATTTTGTCCCAGCAAACCTCTTACGAAGTCCTATAAGCCCATTTTACACAGCAGGACCTTTAGCTCCAGGAGACTTTGAAGTAGCTTTCCTGAGGTTGCCCACTGCGTCTGTGCAAAGGTGGGAGGCTGCACTGCCTCTATCCAATGAACACTTTGAAGTCTGCCCGACCTCAGGCCTCCCCAGGCGACCATGCCAGCTCTTTGGCGCTGGAGTCAGCTCCTAAGTCTGCAGTCTTTGCAGAGCTCCTGGGCTGCTTTCCCAGTGTTCGGCCTCAGGCTACCCCTTAGTAGGACTGGTGAGCCGAGCTTCCTGATAGCCCAGGGTCCTCCTAAAGTTCATAAGGCAACGGTTTATAAACAGTAAAGCACCCGGAAACTGTCACGGTTTGCTCTTTTTCTCCCCTGCATCCTCGGAGGGAAGGCTATTCTTCCCATTTCACATACGGGGAAACTGAGGCTCAGAAAAGTAAACTGCTCTTTCCAGGGTGATCGGGAGAGGCAGTAGGGGGTGTCTGCGCGGAGCTGGTGAGGGAGGAGGTTGAGCCCAGGCACCGCTGGAAGACCCCAGAGGCGAGAGGGGCGGGGCGGGGCGCGCTGGGGCGGTGACCCCAGGGGCGGAGCCCGGGGGATGGTGCAATCCTTGGCCGGAGCGCATCAGGCAGCCGCAGATTAGCACAGGTTTGCATCACCCGGGCCGGGACCCGGGCCGGGACCCGAGCCGGCGCTGGCGCCCGGAGACACTCGCCGCGGAAGCGCCGGCGGCTCCACACGTGTCCGGCTGCCGAGGGCCGGGGTCCCGAGCTCGGTCGCTTCGCAGCGGGCTCTCGACCACGTGGGAGTGTCCCGGCGACTCTGGACCCTGCCGCACGCCCCGGGCAAGGTATCCAGCGGAGCCCGAGAGGGGCCGGGGCAGGGAGCTGGTGGGTGGGAGGGTGAGCCCTGGCGAAGGTGGCGGCGGTATCCGAGGGGCGGAAGGAGGCGGGGACAGAGGTGTGGGAGTGTCGCCCCGAGCAGTGAGTGTGGGGCGGGGGACGCGTGTGTGCGGGGGGCCGGGGGGGGGGGGGTGCTGGGGACTCTGTAGGGTCTGTGTCGCTGTAGGCTGAGCCTGCGGGGCTGGGTTGGGGGGGATGTGTGTCGGCAGGCGGTGCGAGCTGTGGGGAGCGCTGCGTACTTGGTGGCAGGTGCCGGCCGAGCGGGGGACACGGCTGGGCCGGGCTGGGGTGCCCCGGGGGCGGTTCGGGGCGAGTGGAAACGAGGATGCCCCGCGCGAGGTGTTGGCCCCCGGAGCGCACGGAGCGCCGGCCGCAGGTGTGCACCTGGCGCTGTGGCTTCGGGTCTCAGGTTGTACTGTGCGCGCGTGTGTTTTCTCCCTGCGGACCCTGGGGTGTGCGGGGCGGGGGCCCACACCCGCCCCTTCTCGCAGCCCTGCGACCCAGCCTCCTTCCCTTGCTTCTCCCCCTCCCGCCGCTCCGTTTCCGCTGAATCCTCTGCCTCCAGGCACGCGCCGCCCGCCTCCCGCCGCTTCCGCTCCCAAGGGAGGAGCCTGGCTGGGGGAGGCGGGGCGAAGCCGCCGAGGGGTATGGGGCACGTGTCACACCGTGCCGGTGACCTTACTGTTATCAGTCATGCAGTGGGGTGCTTAATCGTTGGGAGAGCAATGTGTGTGGATGCCTGGCACACTTGCCCACGGAGGATGAGGTGTGTGTCACTTGATGAAGGCCGTGCCCATCTCTGCCCTTGAGGTTGGTGTCTCAGCTAGCTGGCTGGGACAAACTGGGGTTTTGAGGGGTGTGTGCGCACCTGTCTGCTCTGGGTTCTGTGAGTGTGTGTTTGGTATGACCTGCCTGTTCCCCCAGAGGTGTCGGGAAAGGGCGAGAAGTAGATAGGAGGGGCTACCTCCAACCTACAGCGGAGATTCTAGTCCCCGCAGTGTGGCCTGCGAAGTCCCTTGCTCAGTTAGTCCACCTGCCGCTGGAGCTTATTCCAGGCCCTACCAGCCTCTGAGACCTGGATACAAAAGTAGCCTGGAGTGCTGCCATGGCCGGGGGAGAGCCACCCCAGGGACAGTCCCCAGAAGAGCACTGCAGCACCTTTGGCTGTGAATAGTGGTAGCAATGGACCAACAGTGGTGACCATTTTCGGACCCCACCCCCCCACAACAGGGTCACTCTGAATTATTTGTGTTTTCGTTTCATTGTTGTAAAAATCCTATGGGCTTGGCATGCTGCTCCCATTTGACGGATTAGGGGCTGAGACTGGGGGAGACTGCAGGACTTGCCCAGGGCTACCCAGCCAGGAAAGGTGTGAGCCAGGACTAGAACCCAGGCATATCTGTCTACAGCCACCTGCTGTTGCATCCTTACTGCACTGGGATTATGGCCTTTCATTCAGTGTGGGGGTCTCCCTCCTGAGGCAGCCCATGTGCGGTAGTCCATGATGTTTAACCAGCCCCCTGCTGCTGGCTATTTGGGGGGTGTTTCCTGCCTTTTGCTATTAGATACAAGGCTCTCCTGAACAGCCCTTCATGTGTTTAAGATTTTGGTGAGCATTTTAATGGGAGGAGAAATTCCCAGAAGTGGGACATCCAGTTAAGGGTACGTACATTTGTCAGTTCAGTGCAGACTGCCAAGTCCCCCTCTGTGACAGCGAGGGAAGAGGGGGGCCACTGAACAGCCTCCCTTCAGTGCTTTTTCCCCTTCTTTGTAGATGCTAGCCACCCCTCTGGCAGCTCCTGCGGGCGCCCCCTCCAGGAGAAAGCGGTTGGAGTTGGACAATGACCCAGGCACAGAGAGTCCCACCCGCAAACAAGCTCGAAGGGGGCCCCAGCCCTGGCTGCCTCCCTGCCTGCTGCCTCTGAGCCCACCCCCTGCTCCAGCCCAAGGTCTCGCTGTGACCACTGCCTCCCGGCTTGGGCCCTATGTCCTCCTGGAGCCCGAGGAAGGCGGCCGGGCCTACCGGGCCCTGCACTGCCCCACTGGCACTGAGTACACCTGCAAGGTAGGTCTTCTGGGGTCACTCCCCACCCCACCCCCGGCATCACAGGGGCCTAGAAAGGGCCTTTGCTCCAGAGGATTATCAGGGAGGAGGCGTCCTTTGGGTTACATTGTTCCTGTGTTTATTGGGGAAGCAGCCAGTGAGCCCCAGCCCTGTGTCAGGCCTGGCCTGGGCTGAGACCAGAGGGCTAAACCTGACATGCCCAGCCCTGGGGAATGCACAGTATAGGCCCATAGTATGATACATGCCAGAGGGGTGGAGTTTAGGGGTTGTGGGAGCACAGAGCGGGAGCCTCCAGTGTGTTCGAGGGGGATGTCAGAAAAGGCTGAGCAGGGGCGCCTGGGTGGCTCAGTGGGTTGAGCCGCTGCCTTCGGCTCAGGTCATGATCTCAGGGTCCTGGGATCCAGCCCCGCATTGGGCTTTCTGCTCAGCGGGGAGCCTGCTTCCCTTCCTCTCTCTCTGCCTGCCTCTCTGCCTACTTGTGATCTCTCTGTCAAATAAATAAATAAAATCTTTAAAAAAAAAAAAAAGAAGAAGTGAGAGAATGGAGATCCATGCAGGGGCCTAGAGGAGGAGGAGCAAGCGAGCCATCGGGGAGTTCAAAGGACTTCACCATGGCCAGAGTGGAGAGGGACAGGAGATGAGGGCTGCCGGCCACAGGTTGTGAAAGCATAAGAAAGGAGCTCACAGTGGGCTGGGGGGGAGGTTGGGGGGGGTGCTGAAGATATTTGCACATGGGAAGGATAAGGTAGGTAGACATCAGAACTCCTTCCCAAGAGGGAAGGACCTGGAGGTCATTGGGCCTAGCCTGTGACCATTTCATAGATGGGAAGACTGGGGTCAAGAAGGAAGGGCCAAGCAGGAAAACTCATTGTATTGGGCCTGGCTCCTAGGGTGAAGGCCAGGGTTCTTGGCAGAAATCAGGGAATGGGCAGGGTCAGGCCCACGGGACATTGGCAGGTCGTAGCCTAAAAAGACAGTAGTGAAGAACTACAATGATAGGTATTCACTGTGCACTGGGTACTACGTTGATGGCTTAGTGTGTGTAATCTCTTCCAATCTTCACACAGTCCATGAGGTAGTTACTATTGTTGGCCCATTTTGCAGATAGAGGATACTGAGGCTCATAAAACTGTGGTCACAGAGTCAGGGGGTGTCAGAGGTGAGACTGAGCCCAGGGCTGTGGCCCCATGCTAGGACATGGGTTTCAGACACAGCAGGGTGGCTTTGCTCCTGGTGGGCAGGGTAAGGAAGATACAGGAGACCCAGCTACACAGGAGACGGGAAGAAGAGGGCCCAGGTCCCTTTAGGAATGCACAGAGAAGCAGGTGGACCGAAGCCTCCTCCCGGGAGCAGTGGCAACTGGCTTCTGCTGGGTAGGAGGGGTGCAGTGGGCAGGGGGGTTGAGGCAGACCTATGGTCCAGCCATCGGCTTTACCTGGGCTCTGGGCTGCCCCCTGCAGGTACCCAGTGCTCTGCCCCAGGTACTTTAAGGAACCCCTGAACTCTGGCTCCTTTTCCTGCAATGTTACAGTTTTCTTCTGTTCCTACTGGGTAGGGGAATCCATGACCAAAACAGGCTCAAGCCGGAAGCACCATGCTTTCTCATGGCCCCAGTTACTCAGAAACATTTAGGGGGGTGTCTCCTGGCACGTGCTTATCCCCATGCTAGCGGGAGCCTTGGGGCTGCCATTTTCACATTGCCTTCTCTGCTCAGTGCGTAGAAGGATCACCATCCTGTCTGTAGATTATCACCTATTCATTCATTCATTCAGCAAACGTTCACTGAGCACCCTACGTGCCGTACACCAGGCTGTGGTTCCAAGATAGAGTTCTGTTGTCATCAGGCTGATGCTCTAGTGGAGGACATGGGCAGGAAACAAGGGAATAAGTAAAATACAGCACAAGGGAAGGCTGATCCTGAGCCAGGTGATCCTAAAAAAGGGAAAACCAGGAGCTGGGAGAGAGGGGGACAGGGACCATGGGGGAGCAGGTGAGCAGCAGAGCCCAGGAAGGACTCTCCAAGGAGGTGACATATGAGCAGTGACTTGTGTGAGCTGGGGGAGTCAGCCCTGTGGGTATCTAGGCAAGAGCATCCAGGAAGCAGGAAAGGCAAGTGCAGATGTACAGAGGCAGGAACGTGCTTGTCCTAACTTAAAAAAAAAAGTAGTCTTTGTTTTTTGGATTCTTTCTTCCATGCCACCTAACTGTGTGTTAAAACATGCTTACATGTTTTTCCATGAATTAAACATGTATGTGCTTTATTGGTTTATTTTCTGTGTGGCAGAGCCAACATAACATGGGAAGGGTTAAAGGCAGACAGACTGAGTGAGTATTTCAGCTCTGCCTCTGTTCAGCTGTATTGGCTCCAAGTGCCCTTGCTTCTCTGAACAGCAGTCTGAACCAGCAGAAAAACAGAACACAGTTTTCAGGGCTGCCGCGAGGCTCCCGTCTGATGTCCATACAGCCCCTAGCACATTTTCCGACAACCTCGCCACTGGCACCACTGCCCCTCTTCCCCCCCTGCTCCAGCTGAACTGATCTGGGGCTGGTTTTTTCTCGAGCAATTCAAGCTCTTTCTTGCCTCAGCGCCTTTGCACTGCCTCTGTCCCCCACCTGGAAAGCTTACCCCATGGACGTCTCTGAATCATTCAGGTCACTTTCCCAGTATGGAGTTTAGACCTTTTTCAACTAGGTGCCCCCTTCCTTTTTTTTTTTTTTTTTTTCCCCCAAGATTTTATTTATTTATTTGACAGAGAGAGAAAGAGAGGGAGAGAGGGAACACAAGCAGGGGGAGTGGGAGAGGGAGAAGCAGGCTTCCTGCTGAACAGGGAACCCTACATGCGGCTCCAACCCAGGATGCTGGGATTGTGACCTGGGCCAAAGGCAGACGTCCAACGACTGATCCGCCGGGGTAGGGGGCGTGGTGGGGGGGGAGGCTGCTTGCTGCTGGAGCACCCAGCCCAGCGCCTAGCACACAGTACTGCCTAAACGCTTGACTCTGGCTGTTTCCCAGGCCGGCCAGCACCCCCCACCGCCACCCCCGTTGGCACCTGTGCTCATGCCAAGCCCCCCCAACAGGTGTACCCGGTCCGCGAGGCCACGGCGGTGCTGGAGCCCTACTGGCGGCTGCCCCCGCGAGGACACGTGGCCCGGCCCACCGACGTCCTGGCAGGCCCCCGCCACTTGTACACCTTCTTCCGGCGGTCCCACGGGGACATGCACAGCCTGGTGTGCCGCCGCCACCGCCTCCTGGAGCCCGAAGCGGCCACGCTCTTCCGCCAGATGGCCGCCGCCCTGGCTCACTGTCACCAGCACAGGCTGGTCCTGCGCGATCTCAAGCTGCGGCGCTTTGTCTTCACCGACCACGAGAGGTGAGTGTGATCCCGGAGACCCTCCTCACGGATGTACCTAAGAGATGGGCCATGATGGGGAAAGTGAGGCCCACGAAGTCAAAGGAACTTACACAAAGAAATGGAGAAGCCCCGACTGGCTCCTGGGCCTGGTTCCCGGGAAAAGCTTGGCTCAGGGCGAATGAAAGCCCCCTGGGCTGCGGCACTGCGTCTGTGACAGTCATAATAAACAACAGTGATGAAGAGCTTGGCTGTGCTGTCTGACTCCATGGGGGGCTTACAAAGAGGAGGTGGGCACTGTGCTTGTTCCCATAGGCAGGGGGGAGGAAACAGGCCCAGAAAAGTCAAGTTACCCGCAAGATTCTATAGTGAAATCGATAGTACAGCTGGGACTCGAATCCAGATGTGACCTTGAGCTTGAGAGGCAGGAGGCCTGACTGCCCATAGCTGCTGACTCTGTGTGATTCAGGGTCTCTGGACCTCAGTTTTCCCACTGGTGGGGGAAAGGCCTGGACTGTGATGATGTTTCCAGGAAACCAGGGCCACAGACAACAAGCCATAAGGAGCCCTGAGGTTCCTCACATGAGAACTTGCCTGTGAAACGGAATCCGTGATCTGGGAGGGAGGGAACAGAGGGGGACCTGGCATGCTTTCTCCTCCTCCATACTCCTGGGGGGTGAGCATAGTGTGTCGGGGAGCACGGCAAGCCAGTCAGGTCCACATGAACAGCCATCAGGGGCATGGATTACGTGGCATGATGCGTGTGTGTGTGTGTGTGTGTGTGTGTTGGGAGAAGGAGGGCGATCTCATTGCACATATTGTTTTGTTTTTTTGTTGTTTTTTTTTTTTAAAGATTTTATTTATTTATTTGAAACAGAGAGAGAGAGATCACAAGTATGCAGAGAGGCAGGCATAGAGAGAGAGAGGAGAAAGCAGGCTCCCCGCTGAGCAGAGAGCCCGATGCGGGCCTCGATCCCAGGACCCTGAGATCATGACCTGAGCCCAAGGCAGAGGCTTAACCCACTGAGCCACCCAGGCGCCCTGTTTTGTTTTGTTTTTAAAGCTTTTTTTATTTGTTTATTTGACAGAGATCACAAGTAGGCAGAGAGGCAGGCAGAGAGAGAGGGAGAGGGAAGCAGGCTCCCCGCTGAGCTGAGAGCCCGATGTGGGGCTCAATCCCAGGACCCTGAGATCATGACCTGAGCCGAAGGCAGCGGCTTAACCCACTGAGCCACCCAGGCGCCCTGCACATATTGTTTTATTATTTTTTAAAATAATCTCTACACCCAACATGGGGAATCAAACTCATGACCCCAAGATCAAGAGTCTCATGCTTTTCCAACTGAGCCAGACAGGTGCCCACCTCCCACTGCGCATCTTAAACTTTTTGAAATACTTTTAGATTTTCAGAAAAGTTCCAAAAATTGGCGCCTGGGTAGCTCAGTGGGTGAAGCCTCTGCCTTCAGCTCAGGTCGCGATCTCAGGGTCCTGGGATTGAGCCCCACATCAGGTTTCTCTGTTCAGCAGAGAGCCTGCTTCCCCTTTTTTCTCTGCCTACCTCTCTGCCTACTTGTGATCTCTCTCTCTCTCTCTGTCAAATAAATAAATAAATAATCCTTAAAAAAAAAAGAGAACTTCCAAGAATAGGGCAGGTTACCATATCTCTTTCACTTACTTCCCTTACTGTTAACTTCTCACATAGGCACAGAACAAGTATCAAAACTAAAAAACCAGGGCTCCTAGGTGGCTCAGTCCGTTAAGCGTCCGACTCTTGGTTTCTCAGGTCATGATCTCAGGGTCGTGAGATGGAGCCCTGCGTGGGGCAGGGTGTGAAGCCTGCTTAAGATTTTTTCTCCTCTCGCTTTCTCTCTCTCTCTTTCTCTCCCTCCCTCCCTCCCTCCCTCTTTTTTTCTCTCAAAACAAAACAAAACACCAAAAAACTAAGAAATTAATCTTGGTCCAGTACTATTCACTAAATCATGGATTGATTCCGATTTCACTAGCTTCCCACTAATACCAGTTTTCTCGCCAGGATCCAATCTAGGACCCCGGCCTATGTTCAGTTGTCCCGTCTCCTTAGTCTCCTCCAGTCTGAAACCTTCCCTTAGTCTTTCCTTGTCCTCCTTGACCTTGACACTTTGGAAGAGCACCAGTCAGTTATTTTAGACATTGCCCCTCAACTTGGATGTGATGGATGTTTTTCTCATGGTGAGATTGATGTGCATTTTGGGCAATAGTATTATCAGGAAGGCTGTCTGGGTGACTCAGTCAGTTGGGTGTCTGACTCTTGGTTTTGGCTCGGGTCCTGATCTTGGGGTCTTGAGATGGAGCCGTGCGTGGAGCCCCATGTAGGGCTCTGCATGCAGTGCTGAGTCTACTTGAGATTCTCTCTCCCTCTCTCCCAACTCACACACACATGTGCACCCTCTGTCTCTCAAAAAAAAAAAAAAAAAAAAAGAGTACCACAAGAATGATAGGCTCTTCTCAGCACACCGTGTCAGGAGACACGTGATGTTAACCCCAGTTATTTGGTTAAGATGGTGTCTGCCAAGTTTCTCCACGATTCCTAATTTACCCTTTCTAGTTAATAAATACCTTGTGTGTGTTGGTGGGGGGGGCAGCACCTGGGTGGCTCAGTCGGTTAAGCCTCCAACTCTCGATTTCTGCTCAGGTCATGATCTAGGGTGATGAGATTGAACCCCGTGTCAGGCTCCGCATTCAGCGGGGTGTCTGCTTCTCTCCCCCTCCTGTGCCCCTCTCCCTGCTAGTGCTCCTTCTAAAATAAAAATAAAATAAAGTCTTTAAACACACATACATATATATGTACTTCGAGGCTATGCGTGAAAATACGGTTTCTCCTCAAACTTGCCCGAGCATTTTCGCTGGGCCTTTGCCTTGCCCCTAGCAGTTACTATTGTGATGCTGACCTCAGAGTGATTTTTCTAGTTCCTTCTCTCCTTCTACATTTTATTTGAAAATGAACATGCCTTTAGTAAGAAGTAGAATATAAATTTTATAATGATGTTTAAGCTAATATGCAGCTTCAAATAATTTTTTTAAAAAGATTTTATTTATTTATTCGACAGACAGAGATTACAAGTAGACAGAGAGGCAGGCAGAGAGAGAGGAAGGGAAGCAGGCTCCCCACTGAGCAGAGAGCCCGATGCGGGGCTTGATCCCAGGACCCTGGGATCATGACCCGAGCCGAAGGCAGAGGCTTTAACCGACTGAGCCACCCAGGTGCCCCTTCAAATAATTTTTTTACCTAGGCTGAGTAGCATCACCCACAGACCTCCCAAGGTGAGAAAGTGCTTCCTTGTCTTTTTAAAGCAGTTTGAGAAGCACTCGTTGTAGAATGTTTGTAGAAGAGGGCTGGTGGAGACAGACCTGGCTTCGAATCTTGGTTCTTCTTACTACCTTCTCTTTGGCCTTGATCAATGTCTTTACCTGCCTGAACCTTGATTTTTTTCAAATGCCAGCAGGCAACCAGGAAGTGGTGTCATAGGATAATCTTAATAGCAGCGGTAAAAAAAAAAAAAAAAAAAAAAAAGACATTGGTAGCAGAATGGTTATACTTGAGTAACATAGAATGTTCTGTGGGAATTGTTTAAGGTGGAAGTTGCAAATGGCTGGCTACACACACTTTTTTTTTCTTTGCACCACGTACATGTTCATTTTTTTTTTTAAAAGATTTTATTTATTTATTTGAGAGAGAGACAGTGAGAGAGAGCATGAGCAAGGAGAAGGTCAGAGGGAGAAGCAGACTCCCCTTGGAGCTGGGAGCCCGATGCAGGACTCGATCCCGGAACTCCAGGATCATGACCGGAGCCGAAGGCAGTCGTCCAACCAACTGAGCCACCCAGGCGTCCCTGTTCATTTGTTTTTAATTGAGATTGGCTGCCGACATTTCAAAAATTGGGATTTTTCATTGACATGATTTCTGGCTCCTCTTGGGGAAAAATGGGAACACGGGGCCCCCTTGGGAATCGTGAGTGGTTCATAGCAGTGGCTCTGGGTGGGTGAGAGCTGGGGTTCACATTTCCAGCCCTGTGCCCCGTGGCTCTAAATGGTGTCTTCCTCACAGGTTGTGTGAGGATGAAATGAGATGGACCAGGTAATGAGCTTAGCTCTGGGTCAGGTTCCCCATGAACACTCCAGAACATTGACGGTAATGTTGTTAGTGGTGCCTTTTTTAGACAGGGTTTGTGCTGAGGTGTTTGGCGTGGTCCCCACTTCTGATTTCTCTCACTTTATTACCTGCCTGGACCCTAAGTTTGCCTCTGGTTTAAGAGAGGCTCAGTGGCCTCGGCCCCCTCAGCCCCCTCCCCGAGGGGCTGTTGGGAAATGTGCTCTTCTCAAAATCCTAGTTCACACTCAATTGCTCTGTGGCCTTGAGAAATGACTCAACATCTCTGAACCTGGGCCTCCTCGTGTGTAAAATGCCATCAACCAACCAGTCTCACAGGACAGGCTCAAGTCTGCCAAATGCGGCAGGCTCTCAGGAAGTGGGTGCCATTAAGGGTGAGAGTGTGCAGGGGTGGCATGGGGTTCCCCATGGGAGCTAACCCCTCTGTCTCTCTCCCCCTGCCACAGGACAAAGCTGGTGCTGGAGAACCTGGAGGACGCCTGTGTGCTGACCGGACCCGACGACTCCCTATGGGACAAGCACGCGTGTCCGGCCTACGTGGGACCGGAGATCCTCAGCTCCAAGTCCTGCTACTCGGGCAAGGCCGCCGACGTGTGGAGCCTGGGCGTGGCGCTCTTCACCATGCTGGCTGGCCACTACCCCTTCCAGGACTCAGAGCCTGTCCTGCTCTTTGGCAAGATCCGCCGCGGTGCCTTTGCCCTGCCGCAGGGCCTCTCGGCTGCTGCCCGCTGCCTGGTCCGCTGCCTCCTTCGACGGGAGCCAGCGGAGCGGCTCACAGCCACGGGCATCCTGCTGCACCCCTGGCTGCGGGAGAACCCGATCCCCTTAGCTCCATCCCGATCCCGCTTCTGGGAGGCTGACCAGGTGGTCCCCGAAGGGCCAGGGTTGGAGGAGGCTGAGGAAGAGGAGGGAGGAGGAGAAGTGGGTCTGTATGGCTAGGTAGCCTTAGACTCTCAGCCGCAAACAATGGACCGAGTTTGGAGTGTCTCCAAGCTCTCTCCTGCTTTTTTTGCACTGAGCCAAACCTTAGTGCCTTCTAGAAGAGAGAAGGGAAGAGGCGTGTGTGGACTGTGCTGTACGCACACCTGTGTGCTTCCTCATACCTGTGCACAAAGGCCCGTGCATTTAACACATCATTCTTGGGAGTTCACTATGTGCCAAACCCTGTTCTGGGTGCTGGGAACACAGCAGTGAACGAAAGGCAAACTCTTGCTCCCAGAGCTCCCCACACTTCTCCACGCCCACAGGTCAGTGTCCACACGGGGCCCTCTCCGTACAGGTGTCAGCACCCACTTGAGCTGGTGCCTAGGCCCTTCTGACCTGGGACAGTCCCTCTCACAAATTGCTGTGCCAAAGGCTCCTGGCCTCTCCCTCACAACTCAGGACTCCAGACCCCAAGCCATGGTGGGATCTGTGCTCCCAGCAGCTCTGCCTTCTCCATGCAGGCCCGAGCCCAGGATTCGGGCTGGAGGCTCACTAGTTCAAACTGTGAGGCTGGTCCTCATCTAACTCAAGGAGTGCTTTGGAATGAGGGTCCATGTCTGTCCACCTCTGGCCGAGCACCAGAGTTTGGGGTCAGAGGAGGCAGGGTCTTCCTCCTGGCAAGTCTCAAGCCCTATTCTGGGTTTTGGATCAACACTATGGGTTTTGGATGCCATAAGAATATATTTTTACCTTTTGCCTAATAAAGGAGTTATGAGATATTTTAATGTCTGCTGGACATTTGTTTGAGCCTCTCCTCCCCATCTCTTACCAGTTTTCCTTACCCCGCGGTGAGGCCAGAGGCTTGTGGTGTGTGAGAACAGATTTCCTGCAGCCCAGCGGGTTTTGTGCATGCCCTCTGTTCCTTCTGCAGGCACTGGTGTCTCTGTTAGGGTACTTTTTGGCTGCAAGTAACTGAAACCCTGGGCCAGAGTGGAAAGAAGGAAATTTCACACAAAGCAAGAAGTCAAGAGGGGCTGGCTGATTCAGCTCTCAGAGCTGTCAGCAAGGACTGGCTCCCCAGGCTCATTCTTTCTCTGCTGTTGTCCCTGGTGACTATGGACACAATGGCTACAGCTGTCCCGTGACCAGAGAAAGCGGCGGGGGGAGGGGTGGGGAAGGGGTGGACATTGTAGCCCTGGAGGACTCAGTCCTCTGGAGTCAGGCTGCCTGGAATTAAGTCCACTCACTAGCTGACCCTCAAGTGTCTTAACTGCTCTGTTGTATACCTCAGCTTACCCTTCTGTATAATGAGGGCAACAGTGCCCACCAACTCACGAGAGCTGAATGAGTTATTTCCTGGAAAGCACTTAAACCCTCAATAAAGGTTAACTGTTACTATCACCCCCAGAACTCTTTCTTGGGATGGGGAAAAGTTTCCCAGAAGCCCTCCTAGCAGACATTTGCACAGATTTCCTTGGCCAGGGCTGAGTCACATGTCCTTTCTTGACCAATCAACAGCAGGGAAATGAGGGTACCCGAATTAACCATGAGTGGGTACAGCCTCCCTGAGGCTCCTGCTTCATGTGGGAGGGGGAGTGTCACCTTAGCAAAGTCAAATTCTGGGAGGAGGTAATGGCAGAAAGCACGAGGAGAACCGAGGTGTGCCGGATAAGGTTATGGCTGGCTGCAGACAGATGAGGGAGACTGTCCAAGATCATCCAGCCACCAGCCTGCAAATGGACGGATCAGTCAGGCTGGCCGAGACCAGAAACTTGCCACAGGTTTGTGAACTAAATAAAGAGATCTTTTTTTTTTTTTTTTAAGATTTTATTTATTTATTTGACAGACAGATCACAAGTAGGCAGAGAGGCAGGCAGAGAGAGAGAGGAGGAAGCAGGCTCCCTGCTGAGCAGAGAGCCCGATGCGGGGCTCGATCCCAGGACCCTGGGATCATGACCTGAGCTGAAGGCAGAGGCTTTAACCCACTGAGCCACCCAGGCACCCCAAGAGATCTTTGTTTTAAGCCACTGAGTTTTAGGGTGTTTTGTTACACAGCAAAAGCTAACTGATAGACGGACAAGTCAGCTTCCTCTCTCTGCAGCCAGGATTGCCGTGGACAGGGTCCCAAGCTTGCTTCTTTCCTGGCTTCCAAAGGACAGTTGGAACCACACAAATGAACAGTCCCAGTTCCCTCACTGAGTGTCCTCTCTGGTACCAGTGTAGTGAGGGGAAGGGACACAAACTCATATAAAATGGGGGTGCCCAGTGGCAGGTACTCTGCTAACTTTTTATCTACATTACATGGCGGGACTTGTTTGATTCTCACGCAACTCTTTAAGAGGAATGTGCTTGAGGTAAGAAAAATGTGGTTTAGATTAGAGAGCAGAAGACTCAGCCAAGACCACACAACAAAGAAAAAGACTCACCCAGTTTTGCCTTGAAGCAGGAACTTTTTTTTTTTTTAAAGATTTTATTTATTTATTTGAGAGAGAGTGAGAGAGCACAAGCAGAGGGGTAGAGGGAGAGGGAGAAATAGACTCCCCGCTGAGCAGGGAGCCTGATGCAGGGCTCAATCCCAGGACCCTGAGATGGTGACCTGAGCCGAAGGCAGACGATTAACCGACTGAGTCACCCAGGGACCCCGTGAAGCAGGAACATTTGACAATGTGGCTCAGAGGCAGCCGCGTGAGAACTGGCACAGAAAAATGCAAAATCCACTCCCACCAAGTAATGCATGTGGCCACACCCTGGATGCAATCAGTGAGGACTTTCATGTTCTGTTTATATTCATATAATGATCATTGTAAATGTTTTACAATATCAACTGGGGTACATGTATATTATTGCAAATGAGGGACTATAGGAAAAAAAATTTTTTTAATTGTATTTATTTATTTGACACAGAGAGCGAGATCACAAGTAGGCAGAGAGGCAGGCGGGGGCTGAGTGGGGCAGGAGGGAGGGGGAGCAAGCTCTTGGCTGAGCAGTGAGCCCGGTGCAGAGCTCTATTCCAGGACCCTGAGACCATGACCTGAGCCAGGCAGAGGCTTAACCCACTGAGCCACCCAGACGTCCGGGACCATTACAAATTTAATTGAGGTTTTTCTCTGTAACTGGGAGCTAAATACAAAAGATAATATTGTGGCCTGCCCCATTATTATTCGCTTTTGCAATTCAACCACTACTATGAACGGAGGCTATTGGCCAAGCATGGAGCCAGATGGACGCAAACGTGGTCCCTCCGCTCAAGGACTCAGCCTGATAGAGAAGCCAGATGTTAAACAGGTAAGCACCCATTAAGAAGCTAATAACCAGGGGTACCTGGGTGGCTCAGTTGGTTAAGCGGCTACACTCTGCTCAGGTCACGATCTCAGTCGTGGGATCCTGTCCCAAGTGGTCCGGTCCGGCTCACTGCTCAACAGGGTGTCTGCTTCTCCCTCTCTCTCTCCGCCCCCCTTACCCCATGCTCCGTCTCTCAATGAAATAAATAAAATCTCGAAAAAAGAGAGAGAGAGAGAGAGAGAAAAACTAATTACCTCTGTGGTAACTAAGTTCTTTGTTGCTAAGGTGGGAGTCATCAAATATTCCAGGTGCTCCCCTACTGGCCCCCCAGTCACGTGATCAGTTCCGACCAATGAATAGTGTGTGTGCGTAGCCCTTCAGGGCTGAGGCCATTGAGAGCTGGTGAACTTACACCCCTCTCGCAGGCACCTTGAGGCCACAGTTCCCCTGGCTACAAGACGGAGGAGGAGGACCGCCAGATCCACACTGGATTTTACTGAGCAAGACACGAAGCTTCCTGGGTGATGTCTTTGTGAGTCGAGGTGTGTCTGTTGGGCCGTTAGGTTTAATGACCACGATTAAGGAAAATTTGCCCCAGAGGAGGGGAGGAAATTTCTCTCCATCAGGAACTAGGCTGTAGCAGTCTTTGCTGCATTACTAACAAAAACTCAGTGGTCCCTGCTTCTGTGGGTCAGCAGTGTGAGCTGGGCTCGGGCTGGGCTGGCTCACTCAAGGGTGGCGGGCAGCCCCACTAGAAGGGCCCCCAGGCTCACTCCCAGCTGTGTGTGCTGCTCTGTCATCGTCAGTCAGCAGGCTCCAAGGAGGCAGGGCTGGGTGGCTCCCCTCTGTTCCACCAGGTCTCTCTCCATCAGGCTTAGCCGCAGCCCCCTCACCTGGTGGTCTTGGGTTTCAGAAAGCAGCAAGAGAGGACAGATGCGAATGTGGAGCTATGCTGGTGTCACACCTGCAAAAGTCCCATTGGCCAAAACATGTCACACAGCCAGATTTGGGAGGTGGGAAAAAAGATTCTCCCTCTGGGTGAGAGGAGCTGAAAATGATTTATGGCTTTTTTCTTTTTAAAGATTTTATTTATTTGATAGAGGTCACAAGGAGACAGAGAGGCAGGCAGAGAGAGAGGGGGAAGCAGGCACCCCGTCGAGCAGAGAGCCTGATGTGGGGCTCGATCCCAGGACCCTGGGATCATGACCCGAGCCGAAGGCAGAGGCTTTAACCCACTGAGCCACCCAGGTGCCCCTATACTTATTTATTTTAACGGCAGCACGAGATCTACTTGATCAAAGATGTTGACCACTGTGTACCCAAAACTGACCCTGTGGGCTGTGGTCCCTGAACAAATTGCTGGGTGTCTCTGCGTCTCCCCCTGTTCCCCTGCTCTCTGCTTGGCTAAGCCCCATCTGGCCTTTGAGGCTGGACCTGGAGACTCTGTGAGAGTGGGCCAGCCCTCCCCTGCGCCTGTGGTGGGTCGGCCCCCTGGGTGTTTGTTTACAAAGCTGATCCTGACCTCTCCTCACCTGTGAGTCAGACTTTGTGCAGTCGTGCATCTTAGCAAGCTCCCTGGGAGATGCTTCCGAGCATCTGATTTGGAGAAACTCTGTATTCTGGAAAAATCCTGACTCCTTGGGGGAACTCAGAGCTCACTTCAGCTCTTCGCTGAGCTTGCTTGACCCTAGCCCAGGTATAAAATGGGTAGAAGTTCCACCTGACCAGGATGCCACGATGGGCTCAGAGGTCTGAGAGGTCTCTATCAGGGGTCAGATCTGAGCCACCATGCCTGTTGTACCGACTTTACCTCTCCCCTCACCTGGCTCTGTGGTTCTTCTTACCGCTTAGCCCCACCTGGCAGGACATTCTATCTCTGTTGTTTGCGGGAGTTACGGAAGGCCAGGGACTATGTTTTGTTCATAACAGTCTCCCCCTAGAACAGTGCCTGGCACCCAGAGCTGCTCCATTAAATGTTTGTTGAATGACTAAATGAAAGCGGTTGCTATGCAGACCCTACATGGCTAGAACAAAGCAGGACACTTGTTAGGGCAGGTTAATGTTTACTGAGCATACATCACATGCCAGGCATGGTTCTCAGCACTTTGTCTGCGCTATCTCATTTGACATGTGTTAGCCAGCCTCTACCATGGCCCCCATGATCCTTGACACATGGGATTCATGCCCTTGTGTAGTTCCCTCCTACCCTGAGCTGGGTTACTGGGGGTAACAAATACAATGCTGTGAAAATGAAGAAGTATGACTTTTTTTTTGGTAGCAGTCCTTAAGTAGTGTATTATGTCTTCAAGACACAACAATGTCAACTCTTATCTTAGAGAAGAATCTTTCAGACCAAGGAACCATCACCCTGATGAGTGGCCCATTTGTCATTTTCTTTTCCTTCTTTTTTAAAGATTATATATATTTATTTATTTGACAGAGAGAGAGAGACAATGAGAGCAGGAACACAGGCAGGGGGAGTGAAGGGGGGGAGAAGCAGGTTTCTGGCTGAGCAGGGAGCCCGATGTGGGGCTCGATTCCAGGACCCCGGGATCATGACCTGAGCTGAAGGCAGACGTTTAACGCTGAGCCACCCAGGCACCCCACTTTTGTCATTTTCATAAGCAGCTGAATTCTTCCCCTTGGATTTCTCAAACTGTGGGTAGCTAAAACAAAACCCTACAAATGGTGGCCCAGTGCCAAGGGTGGATGTCCGAGTGTGGTGCCGCACACTGGAGCTGCCCTCACCGAAGTGTGTGGGAAGGTGCGATGCTCGAAGGACTACAAAACTATGTGTGGTCCCATGTTGCATCCATGTTAGATTCCCAAACTCGTGGGCTAGGGTTGCGGCGATGCCTCACTCCCACACAGGGATCCCCTCGCCCTCCCCAGTCGTGGGGAATCACTGTCTGACTGAAGGAGTAAGGCTCCACCATAAAATATATCATGGCTCCTGCCTCACTCTCCCAGATCATCTGCTCTTGGGAAAGCCGCTGCCATGTTT
The DNA here is from genome assembly GCF_002288905.1 of Enhydra lutris kenyoni. Classification (NCBI taxonomy): domain Eukaryota; kingdom Metazoa; phylum Chordata; class Mammalia; order Carnivora; family Mustelidae; genus Enhydra; species Enhydra lutris. Next base: position 27,122,407 of record NW_019154090.1, read on the forward strand.
CAAGGACACTCAGATAGACCTATGGAGAGGCACGAGTGACAAGAAACTGAGACGTCCTGCAAACCAGCACCAGCCAGGTGTAGAAGCAGCTTTCCTGAAAGCAGCTCCTCCACCCCAGTCAAGACTTCAGATGACTGAAGCCTCCGCCATCTTTGCGACAACCTCTGAGAGACTTTGAGCCAAAACCAACTAAGAAGGTGCTCCTGGATTCCTAACCCCCAGAGACTATGTGAGGGCTACATGTTTACTGTTGTTCTAAGCCACTAAGTTTTGGGGTAGCTCATTAGATATCACTGAGCAATAACTGACCAGATCCTCAAGACAGCCCTATGCAGGAGGGGCCATCGTGATTACCATTGTACGGGGTGGGGGGAGGCCAAGGGCCAGAGAGGGGGCATCTTGTCCCGCACGCACAAATCGTGAGCAATGGGACTGAGCCCAGGTTTGAAGGACTGAAGAGCCTACCCTCTGGGATGAAGGATATCCGAAGTGAATGCCAGCTCTGCCCTTGAAGCCCCAGGCGAGGACCAGAACAGCCAAAAGAAAATACCTGCCCCCACTGTAGATTTGTGTAGGTGACCTCAGGGCTGAAGGGGCCATGACTATCACAAACCGGCATGACTATCACAAACCGGCAGGGTCACCAGAGGAAAACAAGGCACTGGAAGTGAAAACCAGCAGAAACAGACACTCAGAGTTCAGTTCAGCAATATTATCAGATATAGATTATAAAAGAAAAAAATGTGCACCACCCTGAAATTAATAACAAGCTTGAAACTATGGCCAAAGTGTAGGAACTTATATCAAGTGAAACAGATTTGAAAACCTAATAGAGGGGCACCTGGGTGGCTCAGTTGGTTAAATGTCTGCCTTTGGCTCAGGTCTTAATCCCAGGGTCCTCGGGTCGAGCCCCTCGTGGGCCTTCCTGCTCAGCTGGGAGCCTTCTCCCTCTCCTTCTCCCTCTCCCTCTGCCCCTCGCCCCTGCTCATTCTCTCTCTCTCTGTCTTTCAAATAAATAAATAAATAAATAAATAAATAAATAACATCTTTAAACAGAAAAAAAAAAAAAAAGAAAACCTAACAGAACTTCTAAAATAAAAATACAATAACCAAAATAAAAAATTCAAAAGCTGGGGGGGGGCGCCTGAGTGGCTCAGTTGGTTAAGTATCTGCCTTCGGTTCAGGTAACAATCTCAGAGTGGTGGGAGTGAGGCCCACATTGGGCTCTCTGTTCAGCGGGGAGTCTGCTTCTCCCTCTCCTTCTGTGTTCTCTCTTGCTCTCACTCTCTTTCAAATACGTAAGTGAAATTTTTAAAAATAAAAACCATTCAAAATCTGGGTTAAACCACAGAGCTCTACAGGCGGTTCAAATGTACAGCCCAGGTTGAGAACCTCTGTGTTAAGAGAGGCATTTCAGGGGAAAGATAAGTGACCCTAGATGAAAGTCAGAGATTCCTTCATTCGTTTAAGATATAATCCTTGAGCACCTATTACGTTAGGAACTGTCCCAGACACCAGGAGCAGTGAGCAAAATAGATAAGAGTGTTGGCCTCTAGAAGAGGGAAACAGACCAAACCAAACAAAACAAAATAAAAACTCCAACCAAGATATGTAAGTAAAATATGTCATTAGATAGTAATATATGCTTTAGAAAAAAGAAAAAATAAAGCCAGGAAGGAGGGTATGAAATGATGGATGTATATGGCTGTGTGAAGTTTCAGACAGAGTGGATGGGGAAGACTCTTGGGTAAAGACCAAACTAAAGGGAGAGAGCAAGCTATAAAGATATTTGGGTTATGGCATACGCAAAGGCCCTGAGGTGGAGTGTGTTTGCCTTGTGCAGGAGCTAAGAGGCCAATGGGCTTGAGTGGAGTGAACCAAGGAATCGAGGGAGACCTCATTAAAATGGAGGGGAGGCCAGAAAGGGGAGCTCTGACAGGTAGTCTTGGAGGTCCCTTACAGGAGGAATTGTCAATTACACATCCCAACAAAGAGTCCTCAACAGGAAAGAATAAACTACAGGCCCCAAGAGGGAAAGATGTGCATTGCATCTCCCACAAGAAATCCACTACCTCTGTAACTCCGCCAATGAGAAACTGCCATCACCCTGAGCTCTTGCTTTTCTCCAGCAGACTTGGTTCAAAGCACCAATTTCCTCCTCCTCAGTAAAATAATATCACTTTGCTTTGTTAGACTTGCCCGTTGTTTTTCATAGCTCGAATGTCCCAAATCGCAATTCTTGGCTCTTCCTGAATAAACCCATTTTGCTGGGAAAATAACGGGCTGTTTTATTTTTTAGGTTTAACAGTAGAACGAGAAGGGGAAGCAATCTGCAGTCCGTGGGGAGGACCTCGGCTTTTACTTTGCCATGAGAGTGTTGGGAACTACTGGGAGTGTTTTGAGGAGTGACGTGGTTTGATTTACATTCTAGGGACCCTCTGGCAGCAGGTGGAAAATGGACTGCTGCGGCCAAAAGGAGAAGCAAGGAGCCAAGTGAGGCTAGGGCTTCCGTTGGTCTTGGGCATACAGAGCTGAGGATGGGGGCGACTCTCAGGTGTGCGGGTGGGTCCTCTGAGGCTGAGCCCCACCCCAATAACCGCCCAAATCCCCGCCCCCGGCAGGCACGGCCCCGCCCCCGTCCGGGCCCTGCCCCTCCGTCCGGGCCCCGCCCCCCCTTCCCGCGGCACTGCGGGCGCGGCTGGGCGGGTGAGTAAGGGTCGGGGAGTCGGGGGTCAGCCCAACGGTGTCACTCCGGCCAAGGTCACCGAGGACCCGGACCGCCGTGATCCGGAGTAGGGCGGGGACCGCCGGGGACTGCGTAGGTGGCAGCCGCCGCTCGGTGGGCCGGGTGGTGTGTGTGGAGGGGGTGTCCGGATGTCCCGACAATCCGCTGCCCCACTTCCGGGGCCTCCACTTTCACTTTCCCTTCCGCTGTGCTGCTTTTCTCCCCTCCCCTCTGTGTGAGACCGCCCTGCAGGGGAGGCAGTGTTGCTGCAATCCCGGGCACCGGGCGACGCTCCCAGCAGCAGAAAGTGGGGGCTCTCCCCGGGGACTAAACAGCGCCCCGCATTGCGGCGTCACTCTCATCCCCGCGGGCTTGTCCCGTTTCCTCTGTCGCCCATTGTGGGCTTGGCTTGGTGCCGCCTGCCCTTTCACCTCCCACGCGGGGTCCTGCGGGTTCCCATACCCAGTCCCCGGTGCTTGTGATGTTACCTGATTGCCGCTGGGGACATCAAGGCACAAAGAGGGCTCGGGCCGCGTTGGAGGTCACCGGCCGGGGCTGAGTTGCTTCTGGTCGTCCGTCCTCTGCCAGGTGACCCAGGGATAGCATTTCTCCGGAGCTGCTGCCCCCGCCCGGGGGGATGGGCGCAACCACGCCAGATGGACGAGAAGACCAAGAAAGGTGGGCACCCCCTGGAGGCGGCTGGGAAACTTCCGTTAAGAGATGGGCCCCGGCAGAACCCGGCCTCCCCTGCCCAAAAGGGTCCGGAAGAAGCTGCTTTAACCGTGTCCTTCCTCTACCCACCGGTCCCTGAGTTTCCTTCCTTGAGGCCTGGTTGCTGCCAGAGGCTTGTCATTCAATTATGGGATGCCCCTGAGGCCACCATGAGCCAACCTGGCTGCAGGGGGGTAGGGAGCTCCCAGAGGGCACAGAAGACCTCACAGGCTGGTAGGGGAGACAGATCTCAGCTGACCTGAATACCAGGCGCTCTTGCCTCCCTTCTTGCCTGCTCCAACTAGCATCGTAGAACATGTCCCGTCACCACCCTGCTTAATCACCACTCCCCCATCCCTCCTCCCCGGCAACCGGTGTTCCCCTGTGTTCTTAAAACTGAGGCCAGAGCCCTTGGTTAGCCCACAAGGCCCTTTGGGCTTTATTATCCTCATAATCTTATCCCATTCACCCCCTTGCTTGTTCTGATGGAGCTCCACTGGCTTCTTTCTGTTCTCATCTAACCATTTCTTGCTCAAGGCCTTTGCCCTTATCTTTCTCTTCACCTGGTAGACTCTTCCCTAACTAGGTCTGGACATATGTAGCTTCTCCTTCTGGTCTCAGCTTCAGCATCACCTCCTCCTAGAGGCCTTCCCTGATCTTACCCTGTCTATTTCCTTGCCAGCCTAGATCACAATCTGAATTTTTTTCTGTTGTCTGTTTCCTTACTGGGTTGGGAGGTCCATGAGGAGAGGGACCCTGTTTATCTTACTCAGTGCTGAATCCCAGTTTCTGGGACAGTGGTTGGTACACAGTAGGAGCTCAGTAAATGCTTGTCAGATAAATGAATGGAAGTATGGGGACCTGGGAGTATGAAGGAAAAACAGAATCAAATGAATAGGGAGGTGGAATGGGAGTTTCAGAGACGGCCACTCAGAGAAAGGGATTTTTAAGCTGGGTACTGTTGGATATGTAGGAGTTCACCATGAAGACAGAGGAAGCAGCATGTACAAAGGATAACCACCCCCCTCACCCCCAGCTCCTAAAAGATAAACTCTGTGCTAACCTGCTTCCACTGTGCTGGGTTTCAGCGGAGGAGATGGCCCTGAGACTCAGCCGAGCCGTGGCAGGCGGGGATGAAAAGGTGGCAGTGCAGTGTGCCATCTGGCTGGCAGAGCAGCGGGTGCCCCTGAGTGTGCGACTAAAGCCTGAGGTCTCCCCAACACAGGATATCAGGTGAGGAGTGCACGGGTGGCCAAAGATGTAGGGTTTCCTGAACCCCAGCAGACCACAGTGTATTCAGTTATGCTTAGTGGCAGGTTCTGGTTCTGGTGTCAGGAGACCTAGGTTCAGACCCAAGCTCTATCACTAATCAACTGTGAGATCTATGGCAAGTCACCTCCCCTCTCAGAATTTCAGGGTTTTTTACATTTTTAAAATGAGGCAATAATAGTAAGCTATCTCATAGGGTCATTAGAAGGTGTAATAGAATGTTAGTCCTCATGTAACAGAAAGAAACCTAGTAACAGTGGCATGAACAAGTTTGAGGGCAGGCGGTCGAGATGTGGAGGCTGTGCTTCCCAGGGTCTTCAGAGACTCAAGCTTCTGTCCTTTTATTCTGCCATTCATGGACTCCATTGTGAGGTTTGCTTCATGGTCTAAAGTGGCTGTTCCAGCTCCAGCCATCACATCAGCATTCTTGTCAGCAGGAAGGAGAAAGGTGTAGTGTCTCTCCCGATCAGATGGGGGAGGCCCCCAAATGTGGGGCCGCCCACGCCCAATTGGGTGGCAGCCCCAGGGGCTGAAAGAAGTCACCCTAGGCCGAACAAAGGACATAGAAGTTTATTGCATACACTGCAAGGGAGCAGTGGCAGGAGAGCAGAGCAGAGACTGCGAAGAGGCAGACTGGGGGGCTGTAATTAAAGGGCAGAGTGAGGAAGTAGGGGACCGGAAAGGATGGAATTTTCCCTTCATTGGTAAGTGTGCCCGGTGTAAGGTAACCCATTGTCAGCTAATGCTATGCTTATGTTGTGGTGGGTCTCTTTGGAGGTGGGTTGCTTAATGAGCCTGTTTGCATTCAGCTGTGGGCCCTTTTGCCTTGATCAAGTTTCCATTGCTCCAGCTTGTTGCCCCAAAGCGGCCTCTACAGAAGGGCAAAAGGATACCCCCCTCCCATACTTGAGAGCACACAGCTCAGAAAGTTGCCCACTTCTTCCACTAAATTCCTGTGGACCAGAATTTATTCTCGCAGCCACGCTCAGCATGAAGGGAGGCTGTGAAATGTGACGAGGTATCCAATAGAATTCAGGGGTTCTGTTAGCAAGAGAAGCGAGGGAGGATGAATACTGTTAGTCTTTCCCCAGGAAACTTAAACTTGACGTTGTGATGCTTAGCACTGTGCCTTGCACATGTCAGTCACTCAATAAACAGTGGGGTTTGTCTTTTTTTTCCTGCTGCTTTTCTGCTGCTGTATATAGTAAGACAGTAGTTTCATAGTTTGTGATTTTCAATGTTCCTGGTGGATCCCATTTGATTTTTTTATGGTTTCATTGAGGTAGGGTTGACATACCATACAATTCAGCAATTTAAAGTGTATAGTTCAAGGCTTTTAGTATATTCAGAGTTGTACAGCCATCACCCTCAATCAGTTATAGAACTTTTTAAAGATGTTATTTATTTATTTGAGAGAGGGAGAGCAGAAGCAGGGGGAGTGGCAGAGGGAGAGGGAGAAACAGGCTCCCCACTGAGCAGAGAGCCCAATGGGGGGCTCCATCCCAGGACCATGGGAACATGACCTGAGCCAAAGGCAGACGCCTAACTGAGCCCGTGCTCACTTTTTGAACGTTTTTATCACCCGCCTGCAGAACCCCAGTCCATACTTACTAGTAGTCACTCCTCATCTCCCTGCCTTTCTCCAACCCCAGCCTTAGGCGGCCACTGATCTACTTGTTATCTCCAGGGTTGTGCCGAGTCTGGATATTTCATGTAAATGGAATTGTACAATATGTGGCCGTTTGTGTCTGGCTTCTTTCACTTAGCATAATGTTTTCTCAGTTCACCTATGTTGTAGCATGTATCAGAACTTTATTCCTTTTATTTTTATTTGTTATTTTTTTTAAGTAGGCTTCCCTAAGTGTGGAGCTCAGCTGGGGGCTTGAACTCACGACCCTGAGATCAAGAGTCAGATGTCTAACTGACTGAGCCACCCCGGTGCCCCAGAACTTCATTCCTTTTTGTTGCTGAATAATAATCCGCTGTACGAATATACCATATTTTCTCTATTTGTTAATCATTTGATGGACATTTGGTTTTTTTCTACTTTTTGGCTAATATGAATAATGTTGCTGTTGTGAACATTTGTGTCTAGCTTTTATATGGACATATTTTTTTCCAGTTTACTGAGATAGCATTGACATGTAACATTGTATTAGTTTAAGGTGATGTGATGTTATGATTTATAATAAGGAGTATATATTTGGTCTTTGTCCTTTCCTGGCACAAAACTCCTTGGAACTTTGTAAGTAATGAGAGTGGTAAAGGTGCCTTTTGTTATGTGAATGAGGTGACTTTTGGAATGTCCCCAGATTACTTAAGAATAGGGGCTGGGTGGCGTGCCTGGGTGGCTCCATGGTTTAGCCTCCGCCTTTGGCTCCTGTCATGACTAGGGGGAGGGAGGGCTTGATCCTGGGATCAAGCCCCGTGTTGGGCTACCTGCTTAGCAGGGAGCCTGGTTCTCCCTCTCCTACTCCCCCTGCTTGTGTTCCCTCTCTTGCTGTATCTGTCAAATAAATAAAGTCTTAAAAAAAAAAAAAAAAAGGAATAGGGTCTGGTCCAGAGAATCCAACCCTGTGATTAAAGGGTTGGAAATTTCAGTCCTATCCCCCTGACGTGGGAGGGGACAGGGGCTGGAGTCCCCAATGACAATGGTTTAATCAGTCATGCCTGTATAATGAAATCTTCTTAAAAACTGAAAAGTACAGCATTCAGAGAGCTCCAGAATTGGGGAACACATGGAGATTTGGGGAGAATGGTGCAATCCAAGAGGGCACAGAAGCTCCTCACCCCTTCCCATATACCTTCCCCTAAGTGTCTCTTCCATCTGGTGGTTCCTGAATTATATCCTTTTATAAAAAACCCAGTGATCAGTGATCTAGTAAGTAAAATGCTTGAGTTCTGTGAACTGCTCTAGCAAATTAATTGAACCTGAGGAGTGGTTTGTTGGAATCCCCAAGTCTATAGCTGGTGAGTCAACACAGGTGACAACCGGGCTTGTGATTGGCATGGAGGGGGGAGGGGCAGTTTCCTGGGTCTGAGCCCTCAACCTGTGGACACAGCTGCTGTCTCTGGGTAGATAGGGTGGGAATTGAGTTGCAATGTAGGGCGCCGTGCTGGTGCCCAAGAATTGCTGGGGGCTGTGTAAGGAGCTCCCCTCTTGTCCAACGTTGGAAGTGGAGTCTAAGAATCATTTTAGATGTTCGCCATAATGATTTGGTACATGTGTGTAGTGGGCAGTGATGACCACAGTAAGTTAACATCACATACTGACATACTTACAGATTTATCATTATTTTTTTTTTAAAGATTTGTTTATTTAACAGACAGAGATCACAAGTAGGCAGAGAGGCAGGCAGGGGGGGTGGGAAGCAGGCTCCCTGCCGAGCCGAGAGCCCGTCTCAGGGCTCGATCCCAGGACCCCAGGACCCCAGGATCACGACCCGAGCCAAAGGCAGAGGCCCAACCCACTGAGCTACCCAGGCGCCCCCAGATTATCATTATTTTTAAGTAAACTGTATACCCAACATGGGACTTCAACTCACCCCCCCCCCATCAAGAGTCACATGCTCTAGGGGCGCCTGGGTGGCTCAGTCAGTTAAGCGTCTGCCTTCGGCTCAGGTCATGATCCCAGGGTCCTGGGATGGAGTCCAACATCAGGCTCCTTGTGCAGCGGGGAGCCTGCTTCTCCCTCCCCTCTGCCTGCTGCTTTCCCTACTTGTGCTCTGTCAAATAAATAAATAAATCTTTAAAAAAAAAGTCACATGTTCAACTGACTGAGCCATTCAGGCACCCCTATTTTTTCTTGTGATAAGAGCGTTTAGGACTTATTCTCAGCAATATTCAGATATAAACACAGTATTGTTAACTGTAGTCACCATGCCATACATTACCTCTCCATGGCTTATGAACTTGGTATCATACCTATAAAGGAATTATTAGTAATAATTCCTTAAAATCCCATTTATATTCAAATTTCCCTGATTATCTCATTAACAATTTTTACAGTAGGTTCCCGTCAGGACCCAAAGGAGATCTACATGTAGCATTTCTTAATATTGTCTCTTCTATTCCCCCTCTCTTTTTAGGCTATTAATTTAAGAAACCTACTCTGGGACTTCCAGAATTTTCCCACATTCTGGGTTTCTTAATTGCTGTCTCGGGGTGTCATTTAGGATCTCCAGTTTTTCTTGTGAACTTGTAGTTGGAGCTGAAGGTTAGGTTCATCAGGAGTCACTTTTTACATTTCCAGGCATTTGTCCTCGTTTCCCCATGGCTCCTTGCTGTTCTTGTTCTGTTCTATGATTTTTCTGTTTCCTTTGGGATCAGTTCTGGTTTTTTTGTTTTGTTTTAACCTTAGCCCTTCCTTCCATGCTTTTGATCTTCCAGAAATGTTGAAGGGTCCTTGAGAAGGCTGGTGTTTCTGGAATGACCCCGGGTTGGAATCCTGCCTCTCACAGTCACTCAGTGCTTACTGGGTAGAGTCTGTGTGATCTGGCTGTGCCTCGGGTTTTTTATCCTAACATAGTGGTGACAACAGTATCTGCCTCGTGGGTTCATGGAGAGCATTAAAGGAGCAAAAACATATGAAGTGCTTTGAAGTCTTGACATATAGTAAATGACTGTTGGTGGCTTGGCTAAGGAGCAAAGGACAGAACCAGAGAGGAGGCTGCGAGTAGGGGAGTGGGGCGGGGCCGACGGCAGAGGCGCTCTGTGGGGGCTGTGGTGAGTGTGGATTTGATTCTCAGAGCAGTGCAGATTCATTGCAGGGGCTTAAGCAGTGGGTTCTGATCAAGAAGGAAGCCCAGGGCTGCAGGAATTCAGAACGGGTCCCTACCCCAGTCTGGGGGGCCGTGGGCATGTGCACATGTGTCTGTACACGTGTGCGCAAGTGTGCAGACACATACGTGCCAATAGCTGGAGGCCGGGCCTGGACCTGTGACCTTCTCCGCAGGCTGTGGGTGAGCGTGGAGGATGCTCAGATGCACACAGTCACCATCTGGCTCACAGTGCGTCCTGACATGACCGTGGCTTCCCTCAAGGACATGGTGAGTTGGCAGGGGGCGCGGCCACACTGAAGGGACACATCAGGGCACATGCTTCCCATTTCGCTTCCACCTCCCTTTATTCTGGTCTTCCCTTTCCACCCTCTCGCTCTCCGTATCCCCTGCCAGGTATTCCTGGACTATGGCTTTCCGCCCGTCCTGCAGCAGTGGGTGATTGGGCAGCGGCTGGCCCGGGACCAGGAGACCCTGCACTCCCATGGGGTGCGGCGGAATGGGGACACTGCCTACCTCTATCTGCTGTCAGCCTGCAACACCTCACTCAACCCTCAGGAGCTGCAGCGGGAGAGGCAATTGCGGATGCTGGAAGGTGAGGCTCGGCCTCTGAGTGGCCGGGGACTCACCTAGATCCAGGGCGAGGGAACAGAGCCCATGGCTTTTGGTCAGGAGCTCTCAAGGGGAGGACCTTATCCATAGTGGGGAAGAGAGGACAAAGGGCACCCTGGAGGGGGCCATTTCAGAGCCGTTCTGAGAGCAGCAGGAGAGGGACTGAGTTCAGTCCTGGCATTCACCAGCTGTATGACATCGGGCCAGTCCCTTCTTGTCTGTTCCTCAGTTTCTAAATCTGTACACTGGATATGATGATGATGATAACAGCGTTTATTCTAAATGTTTTGTTTATTATCTGGAAATATTTCAGACTTACAGAAAAGTTGCAACATTGTACAAAGAATTGTATAACAAACTTCCAAGTACCTTTCACCTGGATTCCCCAAAAAAGTAACATTTCACCACAATTGCTTTGCTTTGTCATTATATAAAATTATTTATGTACGTCTAAATAACTTTTTTTCTGAACTGTTTTGAAGTTGCAGACACGATGTCCCTGTCCCCTAAATATTTCCGTGTGCATGTTCTTGGGAAAAGGGTCATTTTCTTACATTACCACATACAACTACCAAACTTAGGAAATTAGCAATGATGAAATACTATTATCTAATCCACAGATGTTACCCAGATTTTACCAGTTGTCCCACAAATGTCCTTTTATAGCCAGACACCTGGCAGTGGCGTCATGTCTCTCAGGGCCTTTCAGTCTTTGGTGTCCTATGTTCCTCTGACTTTCCTGGTATTTGAAGAGTCCGGCCAGTTTTGTTTTTTTCCTGTCTCATATCCCCTCATGAATGGATGCAGATCAGTACTTGGCAGGAGCATCTCAGAAATGATTGTGCCTCTAGGTGCAATGACCTTTGGAGCACAGGAAGCCGGTTTTTAAGCCGGGGGCTCTAAGGGGCACTCACGGGTGGAGGAGGGACCCCGACCTGTGGTAGCCGGACATTCAGCCAGGTGTAGGCTCACCTGTCGAATCTGGGGGGGGGACTTCCCCCAGGGAGAAGGGAGCAGTGTGGGGGCGGGGCTCATGGCGCCTGGCTGGCTCAGAGTGTGCACGAAGTGGGCTGCTTGGAAATGCCACCCCCTAAACCCTCCTCCCTAGATCTGGGCTTCAAAGACCTCACGCTGCAGCCCCGGGGCCCCCTGGAGCCTGCCCCCGCGAAGCCCGGAGTCCCCCAGGAGCCGGGGCGGGGCCAGCCCGATGCCACGCCGGAACCCCCGCCGGTAAGCCGCCCCCGCCTCCGTGTGCGGGTGACCTAGCGCCCTGCCCCTGACTCCGCCTCCATGCTCCTGGGCCCCGCCCCCCATTCGACGCCTCGCCTTGGAACCCCCGGCCGCCCTGCGCGGTGTTCAATCCCCCCATTCCCCGACTCTGCTCCCAGGTGGGCTGGCAGTGCCCGGGCTGCACCTTCATTAACAAGCCCACGAGGCCGGGCTGCGAGATGTGCTGCCGGGCGCGGCCTGAGGCGTATCAGGTCCCCGCCTCATACCAGCCGGACGAGGAGGAAAGAGCACGCCTGGCCGGCGAGGAGGAGGCGCTGCGCCAGTACCAGCAGGTAGGCGCGGGAAGTCCCGGGACACAGGCCCGCAGACTGGGCGGGGAGGTGTAGAACGGGAAGGGAGGCCTCTCCGCAATGCCGCTCCTCCCCCGTTGCTGCCTTGCCCTCTCCTGACCCCACCGCTGGTGGAGACTCTGCACTTGACTGCGACTCACCCTCTCCTGGAGGTCTTGGGTGCTGAGACCTTGCTCCCTGGCTGTGATCACATGCCCCGCCCCCAGCTTTGACTTACACACCCACTGTGCTTACAACTCCTCTGGCTGTGACTCCAGTACCCTAGGTCCAACCATGCTTTTGTCCACCTCCTCCGTATCCGCCTGTGACCTAGCTCTTGCTCCACGCAAACGTCACCTCACCCTGGACCCTACTGTTCCTGACCCCCTCCGTCCCTGTTGTGTCACCCCGGACTTCCTATGAGCCTGGACCCAGCCTTTCACCTCTCCCTGGGAGATTGAGCCCGTCCTCTGTCCTGCCCTTCCCATAGCTCTGCCCCCGATCCTGACACAAGCCCTGATTAACAGATACCACATCCTGAGTGTTCCCCATTCTGATCGGATGCCCCCTAACCCCCACCTGCATTCCCCTTGGATCTGGAGCTATCCTTTTCCCACCCCAGCCATGACCTCATTCGTGGTCTTACCTACAGCCGTAGCCCAGATCCATCCTCTCTCCCGTCTTGCTTTGCTGCCTAGCTTTACCACCACCTCCATACCCCTGACCCACTCTGTGATCTTGGCCGGCTCCAACCCCACCCCGGCTCAGCCCTGCCCTACTTCTTGGCAGGGATATGAGCCCTGTTACCTCGGACTACCCCCTCAAACCTTAACCCTCTTCCTTTCCCTACCGCCATCACTCGCTCACGTGGTTGCAGCCCCAACCTGCCCCAGCCTGGTCCACCTCCTGTCCCTTGGCTTCCTCCCCTCCCCTCCTGGCCCCACTCTGGCCCCACCCTTCTCAGCATCTAGTCTCCTGCCGGCGACCAGGTCCCACCCCCGACCCAGGGATCCTGCTGTACCCCAGCTTTGCCCCGCCTCCGGGGTATGACCTGGTCCCCGGTCCTGCCCCCTTCCCGGTCTGCCCCTCCCCTGAGACCCTGACCGGTCCCGCGGCCCCACCCCGTGTGCCCAGCGGAAGCAGCAGCAGCAGGAGGGGAACTACCTGCAGCACGTCCAGCTGGATCAGAGGAGCCTGGTGCTGAACACCGAGCCCACCGAGTGCCCCGTGTGCTACTTGGTGCTGGCGCCCGGCGATGCCGTGGTGCTGCGTGAGTGTCTGCACGCCTTCTGCAGGTGCGGCCCCCACCCCCACCTTCCGCAGCACAGCGTTTCTCACAGCCGCCAATTCCCGGAGGGCTGAGAATGGGTGGGGCCCGTGCTCTTACATCTCATTGGATGCCCGCAAAAACCTGCGAGGTAGGCGCGGTCTCCGCATTTTGCATAGGAGGAGTGCGAGGTTCAGAGAGGTCTGCGGCTTGCTCAAGGCCACACAGCTCAGACCTTCTGGTTCCAGCATCTGCGCCCTTTGCTACTGCCTGGGCAGGCGCCTCGGAGGGCAGTGGGGCCCTGTCTCCCGCAGCCCAAGCCGAGCCCGCTCTCTGCCTGGCTGGGGGGCAGGCTGCCAGCCCCGGGCTGTAGAGATTGCACCCTTCTTCACCCCCAGCAGGCCTTGGTTGAGTGGCCGCTTGGTGCCAGAGACTGTGCCAGGCCTGGGGATCCACGGGTGAATGAAAAACTGTTCATTCTAGTGGAGAGCCTGATGGTAATCAAAAAATGACTGGTATAATTGTAAATTGTGTTGGATGCTAAGTCCTGGTGAATTATGAGAAGAAAACAAACAGAAGAACAAACCTAGGGCCTCTGCTTCGGGAAGGGAGTCAGGGAAGCCCCACGGGAGGTAGCCCTTGGACAGAGACCAGAAGGTCTGGTACAGGGATGTGCCTGGCTCATCTGTGTGGCCAGAGCAGAGGGATGGACAGAGGGGTGTTAGGATGCACCCCTGGGGTTCTTGTGAGCTGTAGTGAGGGGTGCGGGTTGTTCTGGGCAGGTCGGGACGGGAGGCTGCTGGGGACAATGCGGCCACTGTTGAGAGTGGATTGTAGGGGCGACGAGGACTCAGGGATTCCAGTGAAGTTGCACCCGCAGTCCCCCAGGCAAGGGGTGATGGGGGCCTGGGCCAGAGTAGTGGGGGTAGACAGAGGTGGAGGCCTTGCTGGTGGATTTGTGGGCGGGATAGGAAGGGAGAGAAGTACTGAAGCAAAGCCTACCTGGGGTCAGGCCTTGCCACGTGAGGGGTATAGTCTGGGTTGATGGGGTTCAGAGGACGCTAACCTCCACCCATCACCCCTCTCCCCCTTTAGGGAGTGTCTGCAGGGCACCATCCGCAACAGCCAGGAGGCGGAGGTCTCCTGCCCCTTCATTGACAACACATACTCGTGCTCGGGCAAGCTGCTGGAGCGGGAGATCCGGGCGGTAAGGCCTGGGGGCTGGTGGGGGGGGAGGGGCATGCCTGGAGCTGGCAGGTCTCAGGCTGCACACATATATCCAGAGCCTTCTGGGTGGGATGCTGGGGGCCAAGCAGTGAAGAAGATGGGACTTGGGGGGAAGTAGCTGCTTAAGAAACCGCTGTTGTGAAGGAAAGACAGCACAGGTGTTAAGAGTGGGGAAACCTGGGGCCATTGGTCGCGGTGACCTCAAGTCAGATACTCAACCTGTGCCTTGCTTTTCTCATCTCAGGGTCAAAGTTAGTTTCTTCAAAGGTTGTCTAAGGTTGTGTGTAAAGACTCTAGAGTAGTGCTTAGCACATGGTGAGTGAGCCCTTGTATCAGCTTGCGTCTGCTGCGTAACAAGTTATTCCAGACGCTGTGTCTTCAGCCACTGTTTATTTAGTTCATGCATTTGCAAATTTGTCATTGGGGTTGGATGGGTTTAGCCAGATGATTCTTGTAGCGCCTGATTCTTCTAGCTTCTGCTGGCCCTGGCCAGTCTCGGGTGGGTTTAGCTGGTGGGTCCACTGTCCTGGACTGGTTCATGATGGCCTTACCAGCAGTGGGAGGGGAAGGGCAGCTGGGTGTCTTTCCACTTTGCTCTCTCCACCCAGCAAGCTGGCCCGGCCTGCCCACTGGCTGGTGGTCCCCAGGTTCCGAGAGCAGCCAGCAGGGGGCTCCAGTGCAAGAGTGCTTGCCCTCTTCTCTCACTTGCTGCCCTCCCAGTGAGCATGCTTAAGCCCAGAGTCCCTGCAAGAGGGAACCACCCAAGGGTGTGGAGTCACGGAGACACAGTAAATCGGGGCCATCGCTCCAGCAGTCCATTCCAGTGCTGTAGGCATCTGGGTGCACAGTCGCCTTTACTGTTACCAGTGGCATTACCAAGTTCTCACCCTCTGGGAGTCTCCATATCCCCCCTTGGAAAATTGACTGTTGGGCTTGATTCATGGTTTTTAAACTGCTGGGAAAGGGGCCTTCTCAGAATTGGGCATCTTGGGATTACCAGGCCAGAACATGAGGCAGGGTCAGAGGTGGCTGAGGTCCACATGGGAGACCCCTCCAGGCACATCCCCAAGACCTCTGTTCCTTCTGCCTCTCCCTCCTGAGAGCCTCCTTGGCTGCACCTAGTATTTCCTGGAGTCCAAGGGGTCTGCCTCAGCTGAAAAAGGGGAGGCAGAAAGGGTAGAGCTTGGGGAACTTACCCCTACAGCAAGAACAGCCCCTTTTATCTGTTGTCTGTGGGGCATCAGGGAAGGGCGGCTCCAGGGGGCTGCTGAGGCCTTCTCACTGCAGCCTGGAAAGCTCCCAGACATGGAGCCAGTCATTCCATATGTTCTGACACCCATGTGGTTACCCAGAGGTTTGTCCTTGAGGTCCATCCCTGCCAAGGGCATTGTGATGGGACCAGAGTTCCTGCCGAGGGGTGCAGGGCCCATGCTTCCCCAGAGCCCCTGGGGATTAACCCAAGACAGAGAAGGTCAGGTGTGGCAGAGGGAGAAAGGGGCATGGATCAGCAGAGTGATGCAGTTATCTTTACAAAACACATGCCTAAACCACCTAGAAATGGAACAGAAATCAAAGAGAAAAGTCACCGCCACCCTGCCATCCCAGGGAGTCCCCGACTGCATTTTCTGGTTTCCCATGTCCCAGACATGACTTTATTCTTTTTTAAATTAAGTTTACTAAGGGAAACTTGGCGTGCAATAAAATGAACGCATTGCATGCAGTTGGGTAAGTTTTGACAAGTGTTTAACTCTTGTAAACACTGCTCAATTGAGATGTAGAAAGTAGGCATGGTTTTTCCTTTGCTGTTACCAGCAGAGATAAAACAGCTTTTGCTCTTTTGTGGTAGAGTGTTTCTAAGGACTCAGAAATCTTATGGCATCGGTCCTGCTTACACCTCTTCTCATAATAATTCTTGTTTCTCAGTTTGGAACGAATGCTTCAGGGGACATTTGCGTGGTGTCTCTTCTTCTATGTTGTATGTAACAACATCTTCCCCAGCATTGCCAGTTACTTTCTTGATTATTTTTCCTTTTTTTTTTTTTTTTTCAAATTGTAGAATATACACAACAAAATTTACCTTTTTTTTTCATGTATACTCTCTGTAAGTGCACAGCTCTGTGCCATTATGTACTCTAACAGAGTTGCGCAGCCATCACCATCATCCATCTCTAGAACTTTCAACCCACTTTCTGAATGGAGTTTTTAAACACTGAGGGTGATGCAAAGTAAAGAGCCGGGGCCAGGTTGGACTTCATGGGTTGGGGGCTTTCTGGAGGATATTTGGGAGCAAGGAGGGCCCTCACGGGCTGTTCTGAACCCCAAGCAAACCAGGTTGTGGGTTGTGGCCTTTTGGCAGCTGCTGCCCCCTGAGGATTACCAGCGGTTTCTGGACCTGGGTGTCTCCATCGCGGAAAACCGCAGTGCCTTCAGCTACCACTGCAAGACCCCGGACTGCAAGGGATGGTGCTTCTTTGAGGATGACGTCAACGAGTTTACGTGCCCGGTGTGCTTCCACGTCAACTGCCTGCTCTGTAAGGTGGGGACAGGGACCCGTGCTGTCTATCCCCCGGTCCTGCCAGGAGCTCACTGCAGCTCAGTGCTTGTTCTCCTGGGAAGGGAGCTGGGGCACTACTAGCCTGTCAGGACAGATGCCCACACGTCTGGGACGGGGCCTGGCCTGGGCCCCAAACTGAGCCTAGGGTTTGGTCCAAGCCTTGGCCCTTGGTGGAACCTCAGCCTAGACTGACCCCTGACCTTGGCCTCTAACCAGACCCTGTTCCCAGTCACAGACTGACCCCAGCCCTGGCCCCTGACGGAGTCTTGCCAGACCCTGACCTCAGGCTGCTCCCTCCCCTCATCGTCTCACTTCTTGACTACTGAAGAGACTGGTCTCCAGCTAGGAGACAGATCTGAGCCTGGTCACGGCCTAAACAAGCTCGGTCTCGGAGCATCGGGCCTGCCATCACGCAGAGTCTAGCTGGGGCTGCAGCTGTGGGGAAGGGGGCGTAGGGATTTCTCTGGCCTCAGGACTTAGCGTACATGGGTATTATCATCATCCTATGGGACGACCCTGGCCTCCCCTCCCTGACCCCCTTGTCACCTTCCATAGAATGGGTAGCTGGTGTATAAAGCAAGGCCCTGTCCCTGACGTCATGTAGAGGCAGTTAGTGCCCCTCAGGTCTCTCAGCTTCATAACCCCTTAAGGAACCTTGTCACCTCGAGCCCCTCACTCTGCCGCAGGCCATCCACGAGCAGATGAACTGCAAGGAGTACCAGGATGACCTGGCCCTGCGAGCTCAGAACGATGTGGCCGCCAGGCAGACGACAGAGATGCTCAGGGTGAGGCAGGGTTGGGGCTGAGGGCCTGGAGACTGGAGTTCCGGGAGGTCTCGGCGGGTGGGGGGCTTCTCAGCGCTGTCAGCCGGTCCCGGTGTCATCGCCATCCGGAAGTGGGACCTGGTTAGGACAAGTGGGCAGGTGGCGAGCAGCAGGACGGGTGTCTGCAGAGACAAGGCCTAGGTGGAGTGGTGGAGCAGAGTGAGCCCCTGACTCCTGAGGGGACAGCCGGCTTCCCTGTGTGGGGGGCCAGGGGCTGAACCCCCATTCCGCCCCAGTCCATGCTGCAGCAGGGCGAGGCCATGCACTGCCCGCAGTGCCGGATTGTGGTGCAGAAGAAGGACGGCTGTGACTGGATGCGGTGCACTGTCTGCCACACGGAAATCTGCTGGGTCACCAAAGGCCCGCGCTGGGGCCCTGGGGTGAGTGCTCTGGAGATCAGGGGCTTGGGAGTGCTGTGGGGCGGTGTCCTGGGGGTCCTGCCCGAGAACAGGGCACAGCCCCTGGGCCAGGTCTGACCACTGCCTGTATTCATGCAGCTGGTAAAGTAAGAATGTTCTTTACATTTTTTAAATGTTTGAAAAGTACCAAGAAAAGAAGACTGTCTTGTGAGCTGTGAAAGTGACATGAAATCCAAGTGTCTGTCCGTACGTAGCATGTTCCGGGAGCACTGCCCTATACATCCCCTGTGGCCCGTGTGCGGCTGCGTTCGCGCCACAGGTGGGGACTGTATGGACCCAGCAACCTGAAGGACCCGGCCCCCACCCCACCAAGGGCGGCGAGGCGGCTTCAGTCTGGGGGTGTACGGCAGCAGAGGCAGAGTGGCCCCCAGCACCAGCGCGCCCTGGCCTTGTGGTTAGGCCGTTCATCTGGAACCCAGAGATGCCGGCAGGGATGGGGCTGGGGCCTCTCGCCCGCTCTCCCAAGTCAGCTGGAAACGCGCATGGGGTGCTCCGTGGCAGCCTGTGGGTGAGCGTGGAGGCAGCTGCCTTTATCAGGAATGTGGTCGTGGAGACGGGCTCAGCATTGTGTACTGCCGGACGCCAGGAGAGACGGAGGCAGAGGGAGCTGCCCTCTCTCCAGGGCCCGGGCATGAGCCCACCCAGGATAGGCAAGGGTGATCCATCACATCCTTTGGCTGCTCTGGGTCCAGGGGAGCATAGACTGAGACCACGTACTTAGGGGTGCCATGGGAGCCCAGAAAGGTCTTACTGCCTCCACCAAGTAGCTGAGGCCGAGAGAGCCGTTGGTAGCAGGAGGACCTGCCTGAGCAAAGGCCTGGAGTGGGAACGTACAGCGCTTGGGGGTGTGATGGAGCAGCCCGGCGGAGGGCCCTTTCTTAACCGCCATGACCTTCTCTCCTCCCCATCCTCTAGGGCCCAGGAGACACCAGCGGGGGCTGCCGTTGCCGGGTGAACGGGATTCCTTGCCACCCCAGCTGTCAGAACTGCCACTAGCTGAGGATGGCCAGGTCCCCACGCTGGCCCAGCCCCACATCCCCATGCTGCTGTGGGACAGGGCTACTGCTTTGGCTCTGATTTCTGGCCTGGGAGATGCCTTTGTGCTTGGCTGAGACGGGCCTTGTAGAGACCACAGCCCCTGAGCCCTGTGGATGGCTCGTCTGCAAGGGGTATTACAGGGGGCCCTGCCTAAGCTCGGTGTTGTCTGTGGCTCCCTCTGCCCCAGGGCCTCTGCCCTTCCTCTGGGGCTGGCTGGCCAGACCTCTCCACTCTTCTCTGCATCTCTTCCCTCTGCCTGACACAGACGTAAACACAGCCCTGCCGATGAAGCCTCTGAGAAACCCATGTGAGCCCACACTCTGCCCTTCCCCGCCCTCATCTGCTGAATGCTGAGCACCCAGAGCCCACCACTTCCTTGTCGGCTCTCTGGGGCTGACTTCCCTGTCTTTGCTGTCGGAGGTTTGGGGCCTCACAGCTGCTGCTAAGCCCGTTCGGAGACAGGGGGAGACCTGGTGCTGTCTGAAGCACGGTCCGTCAGACTTAGCTTCTGGGTCTCCCCCTTTGCTGCCTGTGTGAACTAATTAAAATGGCTTTCCAGAAAGGGATGAGTGTGATGTCGTGAGAGGGCATGAAAGCGTCACGGCCGGTCCCCTGCACGTGGGCAGGACAGTGAGTTCTGTGGGCACCAGGGCAGGGTCGGGGAGCCCCTGGCCATGGTGGAGCAGGGTGTGACCTGCATGGGGATCCTTGCTCTGGTTGGGGCACCCTTGTGCCCACTGGAGGGGCTGCATGCTCTTGAGTCAGCAACCCCCTGGACGGGCAATTTGCAGTATGTCCCGGGACAAGGAAGTGGGCTCTGCTGATGGGCCCCTGGGCGGAGTGGGGCAAGGCAGTGACCAGATGGCAGGCCAGCCTTGCTGCAGACTTGGGGCCCCTGAGTGGATGTCCAGGGTTGGACAGTGATCTTTCAGGAACACATGAAGCTGCTACAGTTGAGGGGCGGGGTGGGGGGGCTGGCCATCCTCGTTTAATACCTCAGGCAAGATGGCGCAGTGTTGGGGCAGCAGCATTTACCCGTCATCACTCCGCTGGTCAGAGATGAAGAAAGCATGGTGGTGGGTGTCCATTCTGGAAGTTCTGCTGCCTTTTCTCACCAACCCCTTTTCCCCGTTGAGATCTGGTATTTGATGGCAAACACGTATCTGAACTTCGATGTGGGTCACCATCACGACAGGCAGAGGGCGTCTCTGCCTCTCAAGGCCTGCCTGGCTGGATTCAGGCTCCAGAAGTTGGGTTATGTGGCTTTGGCGATAGGGCAGGGGTCATTCCGGTCCCTGGATAGGCACTGCCACCCCATCCCTGAAACACAAGACTCAAGAGTTGACCCCAGAGGCATCTGGGTGGCTCAGTTGGTTAAGCAACTGCCTTCGGCTCAGGTCATGATCTCAGGGTCCTGGGATCGAGCCCCGCATCGGGCTCTCTGCTCAGCAGGGAGCCTGCTTCTTTCTCTCCCTCTGCCTGTCACTCCCCTGCCTGTGTGCGCTCTCTCTGTCAAATAAATAAAATCTTTAAAAAAGAAAAAAAAAAGAAGACTTGACACGACGCTGGGAAAGGAGATGTCTGAGAACATGAGTGCCTTGTGTTCTGCCGGCCTCCCTGTCCTGGGAGGAAGAAAGGGTCAGACAGAGCCCCTGCCTGGGAGGAAACAGAACATGCTAAGGGGAGCCTGGCTGCAGGAGAGTGAGATGGGCCCCGGGGGGGTGGGAGGTGTTCTGTCCCCAGCACCTCCCCCATCCTGCCGAGGGCTGGCCCTTGGGGGCCCGGGCACCAGATCTAAGCAGAGACCATTCTCTTAATGCAGAGGGGATGAACTGATGAGCCACAGGCTGTAACCAGTCTACCCAGTATTTTAGAAATTTGAATTGGTTGTCAATGATTTTAAATTAAGAGATACTAGGGCGCCTGGGTGGCTCAGTGGGTTAAGCC